>NC_054376.1:78675995-79275995 GCF_017654675.1 Xenopus laevis
AATTAAAGTATTAACTAAGATCCATCTGCTGTTCAGCTCTTGGGCTCAGCCATTGCCTTTGTTTGTTGGGGAGGAGATTGACAAAGAGCGAGAAGCAGATAAAGGGAAGTTAATAAGGAGCAACATTATATCATAGCAGACTCATATCTATATACAGATAAGGAATAGGCAACAGGAGAGAGTACGAATATATCAGTGTGATACAGGGAGACTGTTACATCCTATAACAGGGCTGGTTATGATACAAGGAGAAATACAAGCTCGTTTACAAATACTTTCTCACATAGGGAGTCGGATGTGTAAGATCTCCAGGCTCAGACATGATACTAGAGGCTGAAATAGATTTTTAGGGGGGTTTCGTACCCTCAGTTCCACGATGTGACATTTTTTCCCAGCTACGAAAAGCCAGAAACCTGAAGGAAAGTTTGGGCTGTGGAATGTAGCAGTCAGGGAGGAGGTAGGGGACATGTAATAGTCAGGGAGTAGGTAGGGGACATGTAATAGTCAGGGGTTGGTAGGGGACATGTAATAGTCAGGAGTAGGTAGGGGACATGTAATAGTCAGGAGTAGGTAGGGGACATGTAATAGTCAGGGAGTAGGTAGGGGACATGTAATAGTCAGGAGTAGGTAGGGGACATGTAATAGTCAGGGAGTTGGTAGGGGACATGTAATAGTCAGGAGTAGGTAGGGGACATGTAATAGTCAGGGAGTAGGTAGGGGACATGTAATAGTCAGGAGTAGGTAGGGGACATGTAATAGTCAGGGAGTAGGTAGGGGACATGTAATAGTCAGGAGTAGGTAGGGGACATGTAATAGTCAGTAGTAGGAAGGGGATTGTAATAGTCAGGAGTAGGCAGGGGATATGTTATAGTCAGGAGTAGGTAGGGGACATGTAATAGTCAGGAGTAGGTAGGGGACATGTAATAGTCAGAGAGTTGGTAGGGGACATGTAATAGTCAGGAGTAGGTAGGGGACATGCAATAGTCAGGGAGTAGGTAGGGGACATGTAATAGTCAGGAGTAGGTAGGGGACATGTAATAGTCAGGGAGTAGGTAGGGGACATGTAATAGTCAGGAGTAGGTAGGGGACATGTAATAGTCAGGAGTAGGTAGGGGACATGTAATAGTCAGGAGTAGGTAGGGGATTGTAATAGTCAGGAGTAGGCAGGGGATATGTTATAGTCAGGAGTAGGTAGGGGACATGTAATAGTCAGTAGTAGGAAGGGGATTGTAATAGTCAGGAGTAGGCAGGGGATATGTTATAGTCAGGAGTAGGTAGGGGACATGTAATAGTCAGGAGTAGGTAGGGGACATGCAATAGTCAGAGAGTTGGTAGGGGACATGTAATAGTCAGGAGTAGGTAGGGGACATGCAATAGTCAGGGAGTAGGTAGGGGACATGTAATAGTCAGGAGTAGGTAGGGGACATGTAATAGTCAGGGAGTAGGTAGGGGACATGTAATAGTCAGGAGTAGGTAGGGGACATGTAATAGTCAGGAGTAGGTAGGGGACATGTAATAGTCAGGAGTAGGCAGGGGATATGTTATAGTCAGGAGTAGGTAGGGGATATGTAATAGTCAGGAGTAGGCAGGGGAAATGTAGGGCCAGTGTGGGGTGTAGGAGTGAGCAGCACACAGGTATGATTGAGGACAGACAGCTGGCACTTTGCTCTCGTGCCCAAGCACACCGGGCTAGCATGTGTACATGAAGTGATTTTTAGCAAAAGCTTATCTGAGATGGAAGAAGGAGAAGAAGAAGAAGAAGAGCTGTCCCAGACTCCCAGGAGCACCAAACTGTCAGCATAGGAGGCGCCTCCTCCCTCTCTGGGCGGGTGACTCTAATCGCCAATAAAAGTAGTCGCTTAGTGGGGGGAAAAGTTTTTTTTTTTGTCGGCTGGAAACGAATTGAGCAATTATCTAGTTTACCTTCTCCTCTTGGAAGTTAACGATTGGTGAGATCTTTGCTGCGCTATTGACACAACACTTGCCACTGAGCAGGCCTGTAGCAATGAGCACTGATTGCCCCGGTGTCTCGTTCTCAGTGTAATCTCTAATGGATTGGCTTCTGTCCACTGGGCTGATAATGGTCCCTGTGCTCAGTGGCCACTTGCTAATGGCTACAGCCCTCGCTGGGAAACACTGACAAGGAGGGAAGCGGGTATCCTGGGAAGGACACTTCTTCTCATCCCACAGGCAGACATGGACAGTAGCCTTCAGCACAACACAACCAAAATCTTGTCAACTCAAGAGTCCAGAGAAGCTCTGTCCAACAGACTCACCATGATCAGCGGGGCCAAACCACTCGCTTTCTCCATTGAGCGGATCATGTCGAGGACTCCTGAGCCCAAATGCCTCCCAGTCGCCAGTCTGCTGCAAAGTTCTGCACCCAAAGGGGACCAAAAGCCAGGCCTCCATATCAACTCCTCGTCCATACCCCGCATGATCCCTTTTGTCCCTGTTGCTTATGAGCATTGTGCTAAAATTGGCATCTCTGGTGCTGAGCTGAGGAAAAGCCATGTGGATTCCTCTCCCCCGTTTAGCTGCAGTGATCTGCTGAACTGTGCCCTGACCCTGAAGGGAGACTTTCCACGAGAAGCTCTGCCTCTGCAGCAGTACAAACTGGTGAGACCTCGGGTGGTAAATCACTCCTCGTTCCATGCCATGGGGGCAGCATTCTGTTACTTTAACAGGGGGGACAGTGAGTGGCACCCGCCAGCCAGTATCAATATCCACCCCATGGCTTCCTACTTCCTAGGCTCCCCCTTGCACCAAGCCCCCAAATGCTATGTGGCTGCTGAGAGGAACAAGCTGCTGGCTCCTTCTGTGGAGAAGTTTCCTTCAGGGGTGACATTTAAGGACTTGTCCCAAGCTCAATTCCAGCATTACATGAAGGAAGGGCCTCGCTCCCTCTCAGACAAGATCACTTTTAAAACTTCTGCCAAATTCAGCAGCGCTTCCCCCAGCAGCAAACCCAAAGTTTTCACGTGTGAAGTATGTGGAAAGGCAAGTCCCTTTATACAGTTCCTATGTCTCCAGACTCTGACTCCCACCAGCATCTTTACAGGCAATATAAACGTCTCTCTCTGTCTCTCTCTTTACAGGTGTTTAACGCGCACTACAACCTGACTCGGCACATGCCAGTACACACCGGGGCCCGGCCCTTTGTCTGCAAGATCTGTGGCAAAGGATTCAGACAAGCGAGCACCCTGTGCCGCCACAAGATTATCCACACCCAGGTACTGACATAGGGACACATAGATTGTAAACTCTACGGGACAGGGACCTCCTTATGCTAATCCTACTCTAATTTTATATTATTAACTCGCGATACTTCATCTTTTCTATTTATGTATGTATGTATGTATTTATTAATTGCAATGTTTTTTCCACTTCTCTTTCAAATTAGCATATTGTTTGTAATGAAATGCTGTCTATACACTTAGCGCAATAGAGAGAGAGAGAGAGAGAGAGAGAGAGAGAGAGAGATGATAGACAGACAGATAGATAGACAGACAGACAGACAGGCAGACAGGCAGACAGACAGACAGACAGACAGACAGACAAATAGATAGATGATAGACAGACAGACAGACAGACAGACAGACAGACAGACAGACAGATAGATAGATAGATAGATAGATAGATAGATAGATAGATAGATAGATAGATAGATAGATGATAGATAGATGATAGACAGACAGACAGACAAATAGATAGATGATAGACAGACAGACAGACAGATAGATAGACAGATAGACAGACAGACAGACAGACAGACAGACAGACAGACAGACAGACAGACAGACAGATAGATAGATAGATAGATAGATAGATAGATAGATAGATAGATAGATAGATAGATAGATAGATACTGTAGATAGATAGATAGATGATAGATAGATAGATAGATAGATAGATAGATAGATAGATAGATAGATAGATAGAGACAGGCAGATAGATAATGATAGGGCCTCTGTGTACTTGAAATGCCATTATGCCAGGCCAGGGCCTATTTTGAGCCCCAGTCCAGACCTGTCAGGCTTCCCTGGAATGAACCCACAGATATTTAGATATTGTTCTTGCTCAGACCCTTTAGCGACCTACCATATAAACAGAAAGCGGTAATATAACATGGATTAAAAAAAGAAAGTAAAAAGGTAAGGCTGGAGAGGGGCTAGTTGGCTACTGTGTGTTACTCAGGTGCTAACGAGCTGTTGGGTTGGGCCAAGGAAGGGTTAAAGGTGCAGTATGTTTTGCAGGAGAAGCCCCACAAGTGCAACCAGTGCGGGAAAGCTTTCAACCGAAGTTCCACGCTGAACACTCACACCCGGATCCACGCCGGCTACAAGCCATTTGTGTGTGAATTCTGCGGCAAGGGCTTCCACCAGAAAGGTACGGGGTCGCCTGTGTGCGAGTTGAGTTCATTGCTTGTTTCCATTTGCCTGAGACTCGGGATTTAATGGCACTTGAGATTTGGGAAGGCAAATCCCTACAGCGAGGGGCAGCTTTATTGGGTAACGATCGCTTGTGGCGCCTGTTAGCCTGTTTAGCCTGACACTCACATCGCTGCTCTTGTTCCTTCTTCCCAGGTAATTACAAGAATCACAAGCTCACTCACAGCGGGGAGAAGCAGTTCAAGTGCAATATCTGCAACAAAGCTTTCCATCAGATCTACAACCTGACCTTCCACATGCACACGCACAACGACAAGAAACCCTTCACCTGCCCCACCTGCGGCAAAGGCTTCTGTAGGAACTTTGACTTAAAGAAACACGTGCGCAAGTTGCACGACAGCAGCGGCAGTAGCGCGGGGACGCGTGGGTTAGGCGCTACAGGACACCAGGAGCTTCACCTACCAAATAGGGAGCAGTCCCACACAATAATCCAGAGCCCACAGCTCCAAAAATCGGTGTACTGATAATCTCACTGTCAGAAAGCAACGCTTTAATCCCACGCACTTTGGCCACAGAGAGGAGCCTGGCAGTGGCAGACGTGGCACGTTGGTGGCATCTCAGCAACACCTCTAGTACTGGGCTGGGGATGAGACGCTTCCATGGTTTCCACCGATTGTCTAAAATCCCCCTTTTGGATCCTTTTTATGGGGCCCTTTGTTTACCTCGTGTCTTTGCATGCACCAGTTAAATATCTGAGTATTAAGCCCTGAAGCAGGGATCGTCAATATTGGGGTGAGCAACTGTTGTTGAACTACAGCTTTCAACATCCCTGCACTGCAGCTGTCTGGCGTGGGAGGAAAGGAACTGTAGTTCAAGAGCCGCCGGCTACTCTCACTATGATCTGCATTCACATAAACGGTTTAGTGGTTGGACTATTTTGTTTGTCGGTGTTTTTTTTTTTTTTTTGTAAAGGTCCTACATTTCTGTCCCCTGCCGGATCACAAGAGGTAACTTTATATGATCTGGTGTATTTATTCTCCTTGCGGAATGCTGCACAATTTTATTCTATTTAATGTAAATACATAGATGCTAAAACAAAAGTATATTTCCCTTGTGTTTGTTCAGCGCTTTTTCACGTTCCTGATTTTTTATTTAATCCCCTCTCCCCAATCACAATAATTAATGAGAGAGCTCGTCTATTCATAGAGCCTTTAAAAAAACGTGTTATTGAATCGGAGTTCCATTCTTGTACGTGGAAATAAATTCCTTTTTATTATTAATATATCAGAATGAGGAGACAGCAAATAACATTTATGCAAAAAAAAAACCGGAATGGCGTTAACATTTGTTACTTCTGAATCACTGGCGTATTCGTTAGAAACGAAAAAGTGTTATAGTGAAAGAAGTAAGTCTTTAGTAGAGGTAAAACAAATAGAATATCGGTGCCAGGTTCATGAAAGAGAGAGGGTGTTAAACCAGCAATCTGCTCTACAGCTCACTAGTGTTTCACTCCACAACTCCTCCTGTTTTCCTTGCCAACACACTCCAACAACTGTTAAATACATTAATTAAGAAGGGTAATTAGAGCAGATCTATCAAAGCCTTTCTGTTATACTATTAGCTTGCTCTGCCAAAGCCAACATATCCGTTTTTAAAAACACAGGGTGTAGCAGCACATAGAAAATAACGTGCCCTAATTGGCAGAATTTCACCCACTGCTGACTTTATGCAACAAATTATCACCTGACTGCTGTAAATGCCATAATGGCAATACTATTCATCTCCGTGTCATAAAAATGCATTGAACAGTACCAAGAAACTTGGCGACCGATATTTGGACATTAGTTGTTTAAAGGGGAAGTTAACGAAATTATAAAAAAAACAAACACCTCAATTATAAAAAAACAAACACCTCAATTATAAAAAAACAAAAAAAACTATGGACGTTTCGTTTTATTTGCATTTATTTTTCATCCATTTCATCCTATTTCTACAGCATGGTTTGTAGGGTCGCAATGCGAATTTATTATGAAAATATTTATTACAAATTCTAACCTGGCGCTGGATCTGAAGGTTCTTTTTGATTATCTTTAGGTATACTTTCGCAACAAGTAAAATATTATATAGATATTATAGACAGATAGATAGATAGATAGATAGATAGATAGATAGATAGATGATAGACAGGCAGACAGACATATAGATATAGATAGATGATGATAGATAGATTTTTTTTCTCTTTATTTATTGTGTTTTTCCAACAAATATATAAATTGTCTCTTCATATACTTCTCTAAGGAGTAACATTAACTATAAATCTAACAAAAAAACAACAGAAAAAAAGAAAAGATAAAGATTTTATACCTCCCAGGATAGTTAGTACTAAAGATAGTCCTAGACAATGTAGGCTTTATGTTTTGGTCTTAGATAGCCAAAGTTTATATGCTTCCTGTATTATTCTTTTCTCTCTCAGACCTCAAGGCACAGGGTTTTTTTTATATTCTATGTTATTAGTTACTTCTTGTTGTGTTTGGTGGATATTTGGAATCTTCTTTTTACAGTTCCTAGCTATCAGGAGTTTACAGGTATTTAATACTTGGAAGGTCAGCATTTCTATACAATTATATAATTGTTTATTTCATGAAAACATATTTGCAAGTTTCTAGTAATCAGAAATGAGAGAAAAATGAGAGAAAAACAATGAAACGGCAGCCAAACATTGCAGGGAATTATTTCTGCTGACAGGTGGCACTTACACAGCGGGTGTTAGACAATACACTGACTTTGCCTGTATTCTACCACTAATAATGACAGCCGCTCCCAGGGAATAATATTCTAATTATATATATACATACTTTTTCCTACTTCAGATTTTCTGAAGAGCAATTTCTTTTAACAGCTAGGAAGGGTAATGTGGATGAAAGGGGCACTAAGTGGATAATGAAGTTGATGTTTGCGCGTGCACGCTAAATATACTCTATAAACAGACAGGGGAGTATTAGCAATATGGTTTATCCGATTTTTATGCGCCGGCACATCCTAAACAACTATCATTTGTACTGAATAGATGCAAAAATCTAGTCATCACTAACACAGTTTTTATATATAGTGTAGAAGAGAGACTATAGAAAACACTTGGGGACAGGGACCCCCCACAGGTGAATTAGCGGGTATTGTGCATTTAGTCCAAGATCAAACGGAAAATTCGGGGTCAGTTGCTGTGGAACTTGTTGTTCTGCAGATACAAAAGCACCAGGTGATGTACATTTTTAGGTTATTAAATACATGTTCATGACCCTTTTTCGCTTGGTAACAGGCGTAAATATTAGCGTATAGAGCCGAGTGAACGCTGTGCCGTTATTTGAACATGATTTGATCACAAGTATAAATATACAACGTTTATCAGGGACAAATGGGCCCACAGCAACATATCACATAAACACCGAATAGATCTCGTTAAACACGGGCATTTATCTAACGAATGTGATATAACACATTTAATTTGCATAACTTTGCGCAGGAACTGGAAAATCAAAAGTATAATAAGCAGCTTGCTATTTAGAGCTTTGCTTGTTTTTATCAATAAATCTCTCAAAATATTTGCACTAAGTCATGGTAACTTGGCAGATGACATGAAAGATGAAATGTGTGTGTGATGTCCTGCACCCCTTCTATTGCTTTAATGATCATAGGCACATGGACCCTCTTAGCAGTGTCGGATCTCAGGTTCCACTGTGAATAGCTGTTGATGAAATGAAAGGGAGGTCCCCAGCGCAGGAAGGGTTAAAGGCAGGTTGTTCTGCACTGGGAGGAACAGACGGACGCGGCAGACGGGGACAAAGAAGAGGAATATGATCACACACGAACTGGAGACAAAAAGGGATCGCTGCTAATTGCCAATTAATGATGAAGGACTTATTCCCCTTCCTGAAGTTCACTTTAAACTGCAGCGTTTATTAATAGGGGGCTCTTCCACAATGGCTCTTTTGGAGCATCTTCACCTCTTTCCTATGCGCACAGCCAGAGCAGCAGTGTAATTCTGTTGCACAATAAACTGTGCGCAGCGCAATGATGACTGTAATTAGTACCACGGACAGCGCATGGGTTGTCACGTTCTCCTACCTTATATTGAACCCACACACATTACTATTTCCATGGCTTATATTTCGTTCGTTATGGCTCCTTTTATTAGCTCTGGGAACGCCACCTTACACAAATTCTGCTCCGAATGGAACGCGCGTTCCCTCCACATTCTAACTTTAATTATAGGCCTCAAATACATTTTCACTCTACACAAAAGAAAATAAATGCTTTCCTAACACAATGTCTTCAGTGTAATCGATGTAATTTAGACCCTCTGTAATAAATGGCCTGTTTACAAAATATTAGGTGCATTACCAGGTGTGGCCCAAGAATAAATGTGCTGCACATTATCAATATCAGTACAACATTATCACTAGTTAAATACAAGAGCCCTCTGCACTCGACCCATTATCAATATATTTAAGACAAAGACATTTTGTGCATACTGCTTCTGAAAAATGCCTTACCCTTTAAACAAAACAGGGATTGTTTGTCCATATATTGCAATATATTTAAGCTGGCCAACTACGTCAAAGTTATCCCATATCTGGCCAGTTCTACGCTCAATTTTCATCTGATTCATTAAGAATTCTATTGCTTCATTATACATTTTACAATGGGACTAGGTTTTACCTGCAAATTACTTGCTGCTTTCAAAGTAAAACTCCATACTTGGCTGCCCTTTTATTAGACACCAGTGGGATCACCTGACTATAGCTGGGAAGGGTGTGTCTGTGTTCAGTGTTGGACTGGGATGCCAGGGGCCCACCAGAAAACCTTAGGCTGAGGGCCCACTTTCCAAACTACTGTATTATACTTCTCCTCAACCTCTTTATTCTTCTAGTCTTTTTTCTCTACATACTATACTCTATTCTTCCATTATTAAACCTCTTTGTTCCCATAAAGAAATGGGGAATGACCATGAAATAGGCCAAATGGTTAGAAGCAAGAGGCCCACAGACACCTGGGCCCACCGGGAGTTTTCCTGGTATCCAGGTGGGCCAGTCTGACACTGTTTGTGTTTGCTCAGTTTGTGCCAGCACTCAGCGGTTATTCCCTTGTGCTACATGGGTAACGTTATGATTTCTCTATTTCCCCAAAAATAAAATAACTACCGATTCATTGACTGCCAGCTGCAAGAATCAAACCGTACATGAAAATTATAGTTCATGTCCAGTCACTGCACCTACTGGGACAGGTAACCAGAAAAGGTTGTGTAAATAAAGATTATGCACACCTATTATGTCAGAAGGTCATAAGCGCCATGCATGTCAGATGTTTTAAGAACAGTTAAAATCCAAAATGTTAAAGGTAAGATGAGCACTTCCAGCATCTGCAACAGGCAAGACTAATTCCACACTCACACATGGAGTTTGTGTAAGTCTTTCTTTGCATACTGTTCAAAAGTGAAAAGGGAATGACCAGAGTCTTTAAAAATTTTATGCATTGGGGCTCTGATGCTAAGAAAAAAATAGGTTGTCCTGCTGCAAAAAGATAGCATCTGCAATCTCAGATATGGCTGTGTGCATGGGTGTTCTCAGAAGGGGGCTGTTGTCCCACCTTGATTCCTCCACCTAGTTCCAAGAAATCATTTTTACATTTAATTGACAAAAACACAAAATGTTTTTTTTAAACTACCCACCCCAAGGAAAGCCGTAATTAGGTATATTATCCACTGTCATGAATAGGTTAATCTTCAGTGGGATGCTACCCTATGTGATATTAACTTACTTGCCCCCTCCTACAAAATTTTCTGTGGACACCCATGGCTGTGTGAGGGCAGAAAGAATCTTATCCCTTGAACAAATGTTGTATGCAGGTCATAGATTCCTGCAAACACTTCTTTGTTCTATGGGAGAGGTAGAGACATCTCAGGGTGGCCTTGGTTGTTGTGGATCTTCAAAAGGAATGTTCCTTGAATGGGATGTATCCTCATCAAAAAATGAATAATCTTGTGATATTATTTGTAAGTTATTAATAATATGTAATATTTCCTCTTAAGGAATACATTGTATAAATAAATTAAGAGGCTTATAAATACAGCAAGGCAATGATCGGAGTCTTAACTTATGTCTAATTCAACCACACTGCAAAAATCAGTGTGATCCTCTGTGGGATCTCCTAAGTTACCTCATTTATTAAGATGTTGTCTAGAATTTTTGCACAAGAGGGGTGCAATACAGATAGATTTACAGGAAAAAAAGTAAAAAAGGCATTCTAAAAAAAGGGGCAGACCCATTTTTTACTATCCTGAATAATCAGGGATCTGATGTTATGATTAACCAATGCATAGCCTTCCCTGATCTCTTCATAGAGAAGCTGACAGTGGCAGAACGAAAGTTTTGTATTGTGTCCTGGACTCTTTTAAAGCAACCATATTTACTAAAGTGCTACATAAAGTGAGGTTTAGTATTAATATCCGCAAAGGATTTCTTAGCCTTATGTCCAGCCCTCACTTCAAGGATGAAATTTGACACAAACATGTAGGAGGATGTGCAGATTTGCAGGCTAGGTCAGCTGGCACAGCTGTGGTGAAACCTTCTTAGGCTGGTCACATGTTTAAAGGATTGACCAATAAATAGAACTGCTCTCTAGAGCTAGAAGTAATAAGAGTTACAAGCAGGTCTGGACTGGGAGTCAAAAAGGCCCTGCCATTTCAGGTATACAGAGGCCCAAACAGCCCTCACATGCCCAGTTAATAGTGTCTGTCTATGGCATCTTATAGCAGCCCCTCTGGCATCTGCCAGAATCCACAAATTACCAATTTGGAATTATTTAACGGCAAGAATTTATTATCTAGGCCTTCTTGTTCCACTAATAGGGGTGGAGCCAATAGCCTTCGTCACTTTGAAGTGGAAGGTTGAAAGAAATTGAGCCATTATATTTGTTGGTTAGGCCTGGTAACCCAAATGGCAGCTGAGGTGGGTAAATGTAACGTGCAATTAATTTCAGCGTATCAGGAAAATATGCAAAAAACAATGCATATGTACATTAAATCATCTTCCTTTATCAGGGAGACAAGCAGTGACAATGCCAATGGATTTGTCACAAATAAAGGTATAACATCCTCCATTCGTATTAAGAGGAATGTTATTTGTCCTGCAAACTCATGTCAATTAGCAGTTTACTTTGTTCACTTGAGCCATTCACATCATTCATTGGCTGGACACTTATGTGAAAGATTTCAGAGAGTGTATTTATATTTTTTCACTGCAAATTCGCTGAGGACATTTGCAATTTATCCATTCACATAACATTACAGATTCCCAAGTTTATGACTGGAGGCTGCGTCACACTCCTGGGAATCACTGCCTGTAGAGACAGACCTCCTACAGGGAGCAGGGTTACCACTAGAGCAACCCAAACGGGCCTCTTTACTGAGAGTGGAACCTCAAGATACTCTTGGTTTAACTCCAAACGGAGAAGAGATATCTTTACATTGAAAGACTCCTTTTCCCATCTTAGGAGTATCTCTGTGGGACTGAACCTTCTTCAGGGAAGTCATATGAGGAGAAACAGAACAGAAAAAAATGTTCCTCATGTTTAGTAATAGTTATACAAAGGAGATTGCACCTTCCGTTTTTTATGATATCTGGAAGGAAACTGAGGTGGAAGCGCCACAGAGTTTGTAGCAGAATAAGAAACTGCCTCCTCCATGAACGATGAAGTAAAAAAATCTAACTTCCCCGTTCAGCTAATCCCCTTCCTGTGATGTCACACTGTCCCACACTGTCCAATCAGCACTGTGCAGACCTGTGCTTGCTCCCACATCTCAAAGGCACAAGCACATCAGAAGGGAAATGCTAAAACGTGGATGTAGTGGTATAATAAATTTTTCCAGCGTATCAGCTGTTGCTAGGTGTCAATCTCCCATAGAACAAATGACACATCCTTATATCCTCCAGTCAGTGAAGTTCTCTCTATACCAGTCCTACTGTAGGGGTATCATGTTCCTACTGTAGGGGTATCATGTAAACATACAAGTCTAGCTGGCAACGGTCTTCACATCATTAGGGCTCCAATATTAAATTCACAGATGTTGTGGAAAACATGATCATTCAGGGAGAACAGAACATTCTTCACCCCAGTGGCAATGACACAATACATTCCATATACTCACACAGAAGTACAACTGTGATACTTTATTGATTTGGCAATACCAGACCACAGTCATCTATGGGAAAAACCAGTAAAACTGTAGGGCTTGCTGATGTTTAATAAATATATGTACACAAAATATATGAGCTTTCTTGGCCTAACGTATAGCTTTGGGCTTGTACAGAGGTACAATGTTTATATAGAATATATAGTGGATAATGTACCCCCTACTGTAATTTATAAAGATATTATAAGTCACCGAGGAGTTATGGGACCATATAAAAGCACGAGGCCGCAGGTCACATAACTCCGAGGTCACTTCTGATATCTTTATAAATTTCTAGTAGGGGGTACATAATGCATTATAATCTACATTTTTTGGGGGGGTCGGGAGGAGGGGGTTGGCGTTGAAATTTTGGTCATCAGCGTCAAATTTTGGTCGCCGGCATCCATTTTGTACGCGCCGGCGTCCGTTTCGGACACATGGCTTCAAATTCCGACGCACTGCGCCAATTCAGACGGGCTGCGTCAAAATTCGGCAGCCTGGGGGCCCCTGTTATAAACGTCGCGTTCTGACGTCAGAACGCGCCATTTATAAGGATATAATTTACAGTCTGGTCCCATAGGGAAATGACCAGACTGTAGATTATATAGTGAATAAAGTACCCCCTGTTGTAAAATATAAGGATATTATAAGTTACCAAGGAGTTTAATGAACATATAAAAACACGAGGCCGAAGGCCGAGTGTTTTTATACAGGTCATGGAACTCCGAGGTAACTTCTAATATCCTCATATTTTACAACAGGGGGTACTTTATTTATTATAATAAACAAGTTTCAGTGAGTCATGTGACAGAAATGACATCAGAATTCACCGTTTATAACTGATGACATCAGAACTCACCGTTTATAAGGATATAATTTACAGGATATTCATGGCTTTTGTGTATTATAAATGTATACTGTATATACATAATATATAGATAGATGATAGGTACCTCAATGCAATGTTAATAGTCAATGCTATAGTTTTTGTTACGTTTTAACTTTTGGTACCCACAATGCATTGCAGGTACGTGTCATTTTCAGTTCCAATGCTAAAAGAGCATGTAATATGCATGGTCATTATCAGAAACCAATATTTAAGAAAATTATATTATAACTAAAAGCATGGTTCACATTTCAAATACTTTTTTCTAGTTCAGTTGGTTTTAGAGGTTATATCAGAATTAATGACTTCTTTATAATTGCATTCTACTTTTTAATTTTGACCATTTTCAGGCCAGTTAACCAGGTGAAGACTCTGAGCTGGTCACAGTTTGCTACATTAGTTGATACAGTTCTCAGCAGTATGTGGGGAATGTTAGCAACAACTGTATCAATTATACCAGCTGCTTTAATGAAACTGAGCGATTATACTTAGTAGCGCCAAAGAAAAGAAATGTATCAAGGTATGTATCAAATTATAACAATTGCATTAACATAACATTCAAATTAGGATTCAAAAATTAGTATGTTTATAGTATATATATATTATTTTGTAATGCACATGATTTCTCCAAAAAGCTAAAAGGCTTTGGCTATCAATGATTTGTTCATCTTGGATCTGAAGCCAATACAGATATAGAGTACTAAAAATAAACTGAAAAACCATTGCATTTAGCCCTAACATATGGCATCAGGACTGGTATTGTGTATCTTTTAGCACTAGATACCTGTGAACATAAATGTGTATATCAGCCATTAAAACCCTGTAATTGCTAATCATCAGAAATTTTGCAATATAATGACTATTTAGGAAGATTATATTCTCCGAGGAGCACAAATGAATCCAGTTCTAGCCCTGTGCTCCCAACTATGTCAGTGTCGTATGAAATCTACAGAGGCACTATTATTATGTCAAAATAGCGGCATGAATACAGTACAGATGTCAATACAAAACAAAAACAATACAAAACAAGGCCCCCAGAGATCATATAATGATCACACAAGAATCCACACAGGGGCGCATTTATTATATATTGCAGCTTACATAAATAGACTGTCTGAAATCTCCACAAAAGTCCTTTAATTATATAACAATTAACAGAGTAACGCAAATTCTGTAGTTAGTAAAAAAGTAAAAAAAAGGCAGTTACTGTTTGTCAGTGATTGTTACAAGCAATAAATGTGCCATCTAGTGGCGAAACATGTTCTTTACAACATTTCACAGCATATAAATCCTAAATCATCCTTTCCTAACCTGTCACTATTTCTCAGGGAATCCAGTTAGTATGAGGTGGGCTGTTTACTGGTACACACTTTCGGATATTGAATATACTCCTAATAAGGACTGAGTATAATTGGAATTACAATTACAGGCTGCGAGGCAAAAATGAGTTGAGGTTGGTAAAGACAACTGTGTATGTGTCAGGGCCCGAAGGCTCTGTTGTAGTGTGGACCAAGGAGGAGACAGTAACACCAAGTTCGCGGTACAAAGGATTTATCAAGAGAATAGTCGTAAACAGGCAAATGGTCAAATACAGGCAGCAAGGATCAGAGTCGTAAAACAGGCAAGAAGTCGGTACACGGATATCAGAAAAGCAGTAAATCACACCCAGGAACTATACAAGATAGACCTATAATTGGGCAATGACTGGATGGGCAAATAGGATTAAATAGTCCAAAGTTTGGCGCCAAAACTTGACGCGCTGGCGTCATGACGCCGTCGCCGGTGTCCTCACGTTGGCGTCCTGACGCCGGCGCACATTCTGACGCCGGCGTCCATTCCGTCGCCGGCGACCAATCCTGGAGCGACAAGTCTCTGACGCAGTCCCACTGCGACCAGGAAGAACCGCATGGTGGAGCAGGAGGTCGCCATCTTGGATGCCCCGTGGGGTAAGTTCCTCCATTTCCATTACAGTATGGAGGAGTTTATGGGGCAGTAAATGGAGACAAGTGAGCATCAGATATGTGGGTGTGGGTCCAAATAAGTGTGAAAACATTACAAATTATAGTAGAAGAAATAACTCTTTTTGTGCCTCTTCATACTTTTGACTGTTAAATATTAGGGATGCACGAAACCCACCTGTTTTGTATTTGACTGAATCCTCCTTAATGGATTCATGTTGTACCAGATCCTGATTTAGTCTCATTAGGTAGAGGAATGGCTATAAGTCAAGGTTTCATTAGCTAGAAACTTATAGTGGGACTTTACAATTTAAACTAGTAGCCCCATCCCACAAAAATAGCTGCTTTATACTTGTGGCCAAAGGCACAGCAGCCAAGTGGCAAATTGGGACAAAAATTTAAATATACACTAGATTATAATAAAATACACGCAATACTCTAATATACACAGGTAAAGACAAATCCTAAGAACAAAAGATATCAAAAACTAAAATAATAGAAATTCTTGTCTAATCTTAGATTAGACAGGTAATAGGCGGATGAGTCAGCTTTGTGAATTGAGCCGCCTTTCCTGCCTTTGGTGCACAATCCCCATTGAAGGTGAATCTCACAGCTGGTTCTACACTCCAATGATCTCTCTATCCCTGAGCTTAATCACTTGAGTCCCTAACCTGGCGGCCTTGTCACCACAGAGTGCTAACCTGTCACTAAACTCCTCATTGGAGCCTTGGCTGCTCACTAGCTTTCCTGATCCTTTCTGTCACTCCTATAGTGACCTATTAGATTTTCTGACCTGACATTGGCTTGCTCCTATAGTGAGGCCTACCTCCACCTCAGGCCCTAGCAGCAACATCCTACTTCCAATGGGTGCACTGGAAAGAGAGCGAACAAATGGCAATAACCCTTTTTATAACCTCTGGGGAATTACTCCCCCTCCCCTATGGGAAAAAAAGACCCAGCCTAGCTGGCTAACACATTCACTGGGGCCTAGGAAAACCTTTACCCTTTTATATAGTGACATCTACTGGCCAGTCACTGAACTGCCAGCAGAATATTTTCACAAAGGACAAAGGAAGCAGCTTCCCTTGTGTAACTGAGGACCCAATCTAGCTGTCTATATTATGCCCAGGGGAACTAAGGACCTAAATGCTAGCAAAACCTTTACCCTCCTACAGACATATAAAAACTTTTATTATTCCATAAATAAAGATGTAAGCATGCCTAAAGAATTACGATAAAAAAACACACTAGCAAAGTGCTAGGGTCAAATAACTTCCACAAAAGTCAAGGTATGCCACAAATGTACACAAATATTATCCTAAAAACTCTACGTACCAATATCATAATACAATGTAATAGGTTTGTACACAGGAACAAAGGTAACAATTACAGAATGAGAAAAATCAAAAAAGGCAAAAAGTAAATGTGAGTCAATATAAACATCTAGAGTTAAGAACAGTTTAACAGTGCATAGTGTATCTAAACAGTAAGTATTTATCTATATCAGAATACTGCAGTTACACTTGATTCCTTAAAGGCAGATTTATTAAAGTTTGCATTTGAATTTGAGTATCTCACCCAACACCCATGCAGTCAGTCCCATCAGTTACTTAATGCCAATGATGGGTTTCATCAACTGCACAAATGAGGCAAATGTGACAGGCTAAAGTTACTTCAGTTCAATGGTTCAGTTTATGGTGTCTAAATGAAACTGTCTCTACATTGGAAATCTTTTAAAAAAGCTGATATCAATGTCTGTAGGTAAATCTACTCAATTTCACGATGAGATCAAATTCATATATGTAATCAGAACATGCTGCATTTTGGGCAATAAAATATGGGGATTTGAGTCTAAAAATTGCACTTTGCACACTGCACTGCATAAATGACCCTTGACCCAAGACCAGATAAACAAGATATTGCAGAGAAACTCTGGAAATTCTGTCTACAAGGACTGTATTGTTTTGGTTAAGGACAGTAGCTGGTAGTTGTTGTGCAAAGAAAAGATGATTACCACAGGCTTGACTCCTCTTTGAACTTTATATATCTATAAATTTCAAATATAACTTTTTTAAGGATTGGTAATCAAAACTGCACTGCATATTCTTTATGGGGCCTTACTAGTGATTTGTAAGGAGGGAGAAATTCTCTTTCTTCAGTAAAGCTAAACCTTTACCCATTTCGGATTGTCAAGAATGTGTACTTTCCAAAACTATATTTTTATTGGCATTCATATTTAGGGTGGTTTTCTTTTGTATGTAAGAAATTGTGCAAGATAAATGTAGCAAATTCATTTCTTTGTCTGCTTGTTACCAAAGACTGTGTAACAGAATAAACTGCAGGCATTTGCCTTTAAGAAGAGTGACTTCTGTGACTGCTTTGTTTACCCTAAAGGACTGTGGAAAGTGGGCCCAAGGCACTGACCCAGGTACCCCTACAGGTCTAGTTGTCACAATATATATATATATATATATATATATATATATATATATATATATATATATATATCTTTCCAGTGACAGCACTCCAGATTCTCTTTCGTTAAAATTGCCTTTAATTAACACATATCAGGGCAGTACGGACATGCAAAGTTTTGAGTGGCACTCTTTATCTATTTTGGGGTCTTTACATACTTCAATAAACCTATGTGCATTGAGTATGGAACCGTTCAGAGGACCCCTTGCATTCATATTTAGGGCGTTTTATCTAGTTACCTAATGACCTGTAACAGATAAGATGCTGCAAATTGGAATTTTTGAGGTTATTTTTGGAAATTTCTCAAAACTGTTGAGTTTAGAAAAGCTTTGTGGCTTGGTACTTTGGAGTAAACATACGTGCACCCATTTTGGATTTGGGGAAATGTATAAAGTACATTCCAAAATATATTGCTTTCTGGGGTGAACAGACTTTTTTTATAGCTCATAAAATGCTGTACATTTGCTGGTTTTGCAGTACAGTTATGGGACCTGTTATACAGAATGCTCGGGACCTGGGCTTTTCTAAATAGCAGATTTTTCTGTGCTAGAAACTCCTGTAAACATTAAATAAACCCAATAGGCTGGTTTTGCTTCCAATAAGGATAGATACAATTATATCTTTGGATCAATACAAGGTACTGTTTTATTATTACAGAGAAAAATAAAATCATTTTTAAAAATTAGGATTATTTGGATAAAATGGAGTCTGTAGTTTTAGTGGAATGTGTGGTTTCCAAAATTATATAGCTTTCTGTGGTGAGCATACGATTTTGTAGCTCCGCCCCTCATAAAGTGCTGTAAATGTGTAGATTTTGCAGTATCTAAAATTACAAAACTGATAGCTGGTATGGGGTGTCTTCATTTTTGGGTCCCTGTGTGAAACATACTTAGGTAAACCTATGCATATTGGACATTAAACTGTTCAGTGAACCCCAACCATTCATATTTAGGGTGTTTTACCTTATCTTGGTGCCTAATGATATGTGGTAGATAAGATGCTGCAAAGTGGAAGCTTTGAGGTGATTTTTAGAAATGTCATCAAAATCACCAAATTTTACAAACGCTTTTTGGCCTGGTACTTTGGAATAGAATGAAATGTATACCCATTTTGTATTTAAGGGAATGTGTACAGTCCAAAAATATATGGCTTTCTTGGGTGAGAATATTTTTTTGTAGCTTTACTCCTCATAAAATAATGTAAACATGCTGATTTTGCAGTATCTGAAATTACAGAAATGAGAGATCATTTGGGGGTATCCAGGGGTGCTCCGCCAATGAGGCGAGTTAAAAAACTTGCAGAGCCAGATAGGTTATCAGGGGTGGCAAAAAGCCACTCCTGGTACCTTTAAGAACCAAGACACAGATCTTTACTGCTAAAGGGCTGTGGTTGCCTTGGGCTGGTACAGAAGCACAAAACATAATGTACGACATTTCTAGCTACTTCTTTAGTTAAGCTTTAGCTCTCCTTCCCTGCCAGGGGCGTAACTACCGGGGGAGCAGGGGGTGCAAATGGGCCAGGGCCCACACCCCTGCAGGGCCCCCCCGGAAGATCTTGCGCGCTGCAGCCAGCTGGAGTCGGCTGCAGCGGCACAGAAAAACAGCGCACACGAGGGTGGGGGCGGGCCCGTCTGCACGGCTCGCACCAGGGCCCGCCCACACCAAGTTATGTTACTGTTCCCTGCTCCCACTGTCCCACCAATTTGAGAAAACCTGAGAGAATATATTTGTCTCCGCCAGTGGATGGACACTTTTACAACTACTATGCACCAGCTCTTACGTTGCAGGTTATAACACATCAGCAACTATAGCCAAAATAAATAGACAGCTGTCACGCCGCCAGCACATTGTCAGTCCCCAAACGTTGAGTTGACTGTTTGTTTTACATTCACTAGATCTGATCATGTGGGAAACCTCCAAAAGCAGTGGGACAAAAGTACTTCAGAAGAGAAGACATCAATGTCTGGGAAAGGAGAGCCCCTCTTGCACCCAAACATGTAAAAGAACTTAACAGTCTGGGGTACAAAGTATTAGTGCAACCATCAAACAGAAGAGCCATCCATGAAAATGTACAGAGCTAATTTCTTCACTGAGAGCAAAGTAACAAACATTTCATGGTCATATTATATATATATAATACACAAAATCCATGAATATCTTGTTAATTATATCCTTATAAACGGTGAGTTCTGATATCATCAGCTATAAATGGTGAGTTCTGATGTCATTTCTGTGACATGACTCACTGAAACGTGTGTATTATAATAAATAAAGTACCCCCAGTTGCAAAATATGAGGATATTAGAAGTTACCTCGGAGTTCCATGACCTTCGGCCTCGTGTTTTTATATGGTCATGAAACTCCTCGGTTACTTATAATATCCTTATATTTTACAAGAGGAGGTACTTTATTCACTATATATATATATATATATATATATATATATATATATATATATATATTTACCATACATTTAATTTCAATGCTTTTCACTTTCAGAATCATAAAAACAACTTTTTATATTGCTAGTAAGGGCTTTTACTATGGTTAGTAAGGGCTTGTATACATGTCGATGTCACCTGTTTGTTCAATTTTTCATTTGCGGGAAGTAGTGTTCTAGCTATTCTGTTAGACATCCAGTCACTCCAGCCTTTCTAAACTGCATTTTTGGCTAACTAACTATATTAAAAACATTTTTTATTTTGCACAGCCTGTTTACCCAGTTTTTATTTTTACACTGAACTGTTCCTTTAATATAAATCGCTGGTGGTATTGTAGAACGTATGCATTACATTCTGAATTCTTGACTTGCAGGTGTTTCACCTGATGCAGTTGCAGACGCTGTATCAAAGTTAATGCTACATGCACTAATCAAGGTCAAAACCAGGAGATCAGATACCAGAGGGAACAGGGATAGGATAAGAATAGGACAGGAACAGTTCAACAATGTGCTAGTATTAAAGTTACTAGCAGGCTCCTTTTTGTATACCTGGATCGTTCTGTTACTGTTAAATTACTGGTAATTTAACAGATAGAAAGAAAATAACATAAACACCTCTGCACAAATAAAGGCAGGCAAAAAAACAAGTCCAGGTTCAGGCCGAGGCTCAAGGGCGGAACGGCATACAAATGTAACCAGGAACAGGTCATGGTTGAAAGAAATACCACAGGTCCCTGGTTCAAACCTAGGGAGTTCCTGACACCAGGGTTCCTCTGCGTCAATAGTTGCTCTGAACATATGAATGTGCAAACATCGCATTTTGATGCAATGAATGGGGTTTTCTGCATGACTGACCAGGAAAATCGAATGTACAGTACATGGCAGCAGCATACATTCCTGCAGCTTATCTTCCTATGTGTCGGCCCTCCCAGACTTCCTCCCCAACAGGTATCTGGCTGAAAATCAGCAAGCTACCAGTGACCACACATTAGCATGTTGATGAGGACATCTTTCCACAGGCCTTTTAGGGTTGCCATCTTTTCCTTCCTTTGAATCCGGACAGGAAGCAGTACCAGTGATGCAGAGGGGCGGGCCAATGATGCAGAGGGGTGGGCTAGTGATACAGAGGGGCGGGGCAGTGACACAGAGGGACGGGCCAGTGATGCAGAGGGGCGGGCCACTGATGCGGTGGCTCATGATTGGCCAAATCGCTCCAGAAGCAGGGGACAGGCTTGCCCAGTTTTCAGGCTTTTCAAAACCAGGCAGACATTTACCTACCGGACAGCGGGTGTAAAAACCAACCAGACAGGTGGCAACTCTATGGCCTGTACAAATGAGTTTATACAACCAATTTGGTTGGCAAACAGTTAAGCTGACAAAATGTATTTTTATGTAAAGGGAACTCTTGTGCTATTCAGTGTACTTCAGAATTTAATCAGTTAAACATCAGGCCTTTTTTGGCCAAATCCTTTTGAGCATTCCTGTATTTCCAGGCTGATGTTTTGTTGTATGACACAAACAGCAATTCCCTTTTCTTATTCAAGGCCACTATGGTGTTTAAGGGGAAAAAGAGAATTCTAGTCTTGCAGGAGAAAAAATGCTTCACAAGAAAACCAAAGAACATATTTCTTTCAGTATAAAGCTATTTTTTCTTAATGCACAATAAAAAGAAGTTATATTGTTTTGTGCCAATAATAAAATAAAAAATCTTGTTTTTACAAATTTTTTTCTTGATTGAGAAATCATTTGCTTACTTGTGCAGAATTATTGTCAAGCTAGAAGTATAAAATGTGTAAATACTTCTCTTTGTATTGATGTCTCAGTTTGCAAAACTCAATGTATACCCCTACAGCCAAGCATTACATATACAATTGAGAGGTCATAATGGCTCAGTTACAACCTGCAAATGCAGTTTTGGTTATGTGCAATAAAAATTAATTTCTTTAACGGTACTTGTCTACGGGCCGCATTGCACTTCCGCATAGTTATAGCCACGCTACTTCCTGTCAGCTTTTGCAGATTGTGCACAATGCTCCTATTTAAGCAAGGGGCCTGATGACATCTTCGAAATCTAAAGATTTGTGACAGCAGATTTTGCGTGGGCAACAAATTTCCCAAAGTGCCATCACCCTAAAATGGGAGGCAGTATGGGCAGTTTTACCTGATTCCCTAGTTGCTAAAATATAGGAGGGTTTCTCTACCAGCAGTGCCATTAGCCCAAAGCATAGCAGGGGCAGCAGTATAGAAACATGGAGTTCAGTTCAGGCAACTGAATCCTTCAGCAGAGGTGTCAGGGAGCAGTTATTTTGCCTATTGTTTTTCTGCTAGGCTGCAGGGGGGGAGGAGGGTGACATTACTCCAACTTGCAGTTAATGTTGCCAGCTTGCCGGTATCTCACTGTCCTTGCCGCTAAATGGTCGGGGTCGTTAATTCGCTATAAAGATTTACTAGCAATGTACTTTCACATAAATTTGTAATACCAGATTGTTGTCTGCCAGCCTCCACACCACCTCACCCCCCATTGCCTCTCTCTTAGTGTTTCCTCAACCATTCTTACCCTGCTTCAGCCACAGATGCCTTTCCCCATTGTATCATTATCCCGCTCATGCAGTATTGTATCCCCACCGCTTTACAGCCCATAAGTCACATGGCTGAGAGTACTTGGGAAAGTACTCACCTCACCTTAAATTTCAATATTAAGGGGCAGATTCATCAAAATGTGAGATTAGAACTCACCACAATAAAACTCGCACACTTTCTGTTCCACCCCATAGGATTTTTAGAATCGTATTATCAGTGAAGTTCAACATTTGATAAATACGCTTTTAAAAATCCCATTGTGGTGAGTTCTAATATCACATTCTGATAAATCTGTCCCTTAATGTCAAAAAAATCTGTTTGCTCTTTTTAAAAATTGGTTTCAACGCAGGATTCTGCATTGAAAAATGTTTCCCTGTGACAGAATCCCTTTAAGAGTAATAAGTTTACATGCATTTGTCATATGACTGCCTTTATTATTACATATAGCATGTGCAGGGATATGCCTCACTGTTTTAGTAACACTTTTTACCTATTTGCAGGAATATATGAAAGCAGGCGGTATTATTCAAGAAGATATACAAGAAGCATCTCTTATTGTAGGTGTTACGAGACCTCCAGAGGAGAAACTCCTACCAAAGAAGACCTATGCGTTCTTTTTTCACACCATAAAAGCCCAGGAATCAAATATGTCATTATTGGATGAAATCCTTAAGATGGTAAGCACAGTATAATTATAGACATTTTCATGGGGCAATCGATCACCTGCTGCTATTGAACTTGTCTCTCTTCAACATTTAGATTCTTATATATAGATACATTATCTTTTTTTCTAGCTTTGTGTTATAATTTTTATTACATTCCAACTCGGGTACTGGTTTAGGGCCGGAACTAGGGGTAGGAAGAAGAAGCACGAGCCTAGGGTGCAAAGGAAGAGGAGCACCAGGCATGTAACTCTTCTGCTGCATTCCCCTAGTTTGTACCCTTATTTCCCCAACCTGCGGTACATATGTTTGGCACGGACGCTCTTCTGGGCATGTGCACGCATGAGGCACTGGAGGCATTTATATTTATAACAGAGATCACCAACCCTTTTTACCTGAGAGCCACATTCAAATGTAAAGCGTTGGGGTGCAACACAAACATGAGAAAAGTCCCTGGAGCAACTGAGAGCAACATCCAAGGGTTTGGGAAGCAACATGTTGCTCACAAGTGCTAAGCTAATGTAAACAGGAATACTAAGAGTGAAGACACACACACAGCTACTAGTAACAGCTATTTGCAATGGCTACAAAATAGGCAATAGTGATAACTGGATTTGCTAAGATAAACGTGTTTTAGCAGATGCAACTCTCCGCATAATCTATGGCAGTTTTTTTTTTTTCTAGCATTTTGTGGCCACAACAAGTAGCTGCTACTAGTAGCCCTGGGTGTCTTCACCCTAAAACAGTTTAATACTATTAGTTCTATGCACATTTTCTATATTGTGTATAAATCTGTGTGTTAGCAATTATATGACAATGAGACAATGAGAAAAACATAAGTTAAAGGGAGTGAAATTAGATAAGAACAATGTAGAGTATAAAAAAGATTTTGTATTATTGAGTATGAAAGCAGCTTAGAGCTGTTTTATTAAAAAGTGGACCATGTTAAATGTGGATCCAACTTTAAAAAGATTTTATATCTTTAAAGTTGAATCCATATTTAAGATGACAATTAGCAGGAAAGCTAAATCAATAGCTTGCAAAGTTTCCCTTAATTATTTGCAAATTAATAGAAATAAGGTTATGTGTTTTTAAATTTTGAAGGGTTTTCCCCATGTAGACAGCAGGAAAAGTAGTCAAGTTTTGGAATAAAGATACAGGCAAGAGTTTCAGGCTAGTTATTAACCAGGAATAATAAATATGTAGTGTATGCTATGCAGTGTCAATGTGGGACCTTCTATGTGGGCCAAAATCAGTAGACCATTGAGAATAAGACTAGGAAAACATCTAAGAAGCTTGAATAGGTACTAAGCATTAGGGTATTTTCCAGAAATTTTACATGTTTGGGATAGATTGTATCAATGAAAAAAGTGGAGGGAACTTGACCATGAAATTACCGAGGTACTGGTTATATTAAATACAAATTGTGAGGCATACATATTAATATTATGATATAATTGGCTTTTTAGTGTTACTATCTTCCTCTGATGAAGAGCCCCAATGGTGCAAAACACACCAGGAGGGTGTGAACCCCTTGACTCAAGATCCTGGGTAGGACTCATGGTTTTCTCTCTAAGATTGTCCCTACTTGTACCCAACTATCAAGGGCACTGCACCCTTTTTACCTATGTATGCAAGATTGTTGTCAGTTTTTATTAAAAAAAGGCAACCAGCTGAATGTTTCCCAAGCTTACTAAAAAGTGAGTGTTTTTATTTTTTTTTTAAATCTGGCCTTTTAGGCCACTCACAGTTGTTGGTCATGTACTGTAAATGTATTTAAAATTATGATCCGCACATTTACTTATTTATATTGACAGACCCTTGTAATCATTCTTTCCAGCTTCTAAGAGAACTTCAGTCCACTCCTTAGGACTCTGTATTGGGCTCAAAAGGCCCCATGGGTCGCCCTTGCAACTTTGCAATTTCCCACTGATGCTGGTGGCCAATCAGCTCTGAACATCTTGATATATTGCCTTACTTGTCACTTGTTACTGTGTGGTTGTGGGCCTCTCCTGGTCAAGACACCACTCTCCCCTACAGAGAAACTAAGCAATAAAAAAATGCAATCCACATATAAAATCTACAGTACATTTCCTTGTGCACTTCATTGTGACACAATCCAAAACTCCTTCAGCTAAAATCCCCCCCAGCTAAAATCCCCCCCAGACCCACACAAATGGGTTAAATAAAAATTAAAGTGCAGGTATGGGATCCTGTTATCTGCAAACCCATTATACAGAAAGCTCTCAATATGAAAAATATTTAAAAAAATATGGTGACCTAAGAATTCCAGATAACAGATCCTCCACTTGCACATTCAAAATGAAATACAGTATGTGATGGAAATGTAACCATTACTTTTTTTTAAAGGACAACTATAATTTACCCAACAAAATGTTCTTCCGTTATCTGAAAACGAATCCATTAATTAATCTCTAAATTCCTAATTTGAATACAAGCCCATTGATACAGCCTCTAGATAGAAGAATGGAAGACATGATGCCTACTCTTGTGCTTAAAAAACCTCTATCCCAGTTTTACTTCCTCCTAGCTCAACCCTCCATTTATAGTAACTTAGTAATTTAATTTGAAAAAAACACACGACCATCAAGTTCAACCTTTTATGCCTAACTGCTAATTGAAACATCAGTTCTCTACTTCTTCTCACTCTTGGAGGCTCAGATTTTAGAGGTTTTTGAAACAAAGACTCTAAAACCACAATTTTCACTGAATTTGTTAAAAGTTCCAATCCAATTATACAAAAAATACAAATACCTCGAAAACTTTTAAAAATATGTTAATGTTAAAATGTTAATTATTAGTTTATAAAGGTTTTATTGTGCATCCAGCTAGTGAGATGTTACTTATAGTAGCTAGCCATGCCGATAATACTGTTATTATTCAAATGTTGAATAGTATTTATGTATTTGTATTTATAGTTTCACACCATTTATATGAATAAACACTTCATCATGTTGTGGTGTTTAGCTTTCTGGATAATCAAATAGAATATTCAGAGGCCAGTACAGGCATAACTGTCAACCAGCCTTTGACATTGAATTGTAGAAATTCCTCCTTTTCTTCCATGCAGTTGTTGAAATGTGTGATATCACCATTTATAGAATTAAAGCCCTCTTAAGAAAAAAGGCTATAGATGTCTTTGTGGGAAAGGCTTTAAAAAGATCAAACAATTGAGTTTCATTCCACCATCTGGTAGATCATTGAAGATTGCAGTGAAATATTTATATCTCCATTCTACAAAAGCAAGAACATTTAAATAGAATGTACTTGCTTTTTCATTTGACATCTATCTATCATACAGAGAGTCTTCAATAAAAATGTATTCATGTGATTTTTATTATAACCATTTTTACAGTTGTTAATATTTCTTGTATAGGAAATTCGGTTGATTGATTATGAAAACATGGTGGATCATCGAGGAGTGCGAGTAGTGGCTTTTGGAAAGTGGGCTGGAGTGGCAGGTATAAATATTGCTTTACTTGGATCCTATCCTAGTTTTAATTCTGAAGAACTGGATTTTCTTTAATGAATAAAGTGTTTTTTTCAGTAAACTAGTACGACGTGGTTCAATACAACAGCAGACCAAAGTAGTTTGAAAACTGTTTTCATGGTGAATCTTAATGCAATATTAGAAGACCTATCTTCTGGGCATCTGAAAATCACAGGCCACACATACCAAACATTGGTGTACTGGGAGACAAGGCAAGTTGCACAGTACAGCAGACCCTGTGACTAATCTGGGCCCCCTCCGTGGTTACAGGGTCTACTGTATGGTACTTACATGTGAAGATACTGTGATTATGTGCTATTAAAGGGCTAATATATATTGTAGATTTTAAAAAAAAAACATTCCCATGGAATTGACTAATAGAAATATTTAAAAAATGCTTTTGCTTAATTTCCTTTGCTTATGTCAACATATCAACCTTCATTTTAGCCTTGCCTAAGCAGCCCTTTTCTGGATAACAGGCCAGCAAATCACATTTCCTTATTACCTCCTACAGACCTGCTTTTGTTATTATTAAGTTACATGAAACTTAAATGAGCTGTTGCCTAGCAGTCCGTAAACATGATTCATGTTCACAAACACAATAAAACATGTGAATTTCTGTACTGCAATTACTGTTGAATTTCTGTACTGCATATATGTGTGCATACCCACCCAGGAAAGCGCGTGGAGAATGGCCATGGCATATGCTCAGGGTCTGCACTCTCAGGGTCTCTCCTGTTATAAATACTGTAGGGTGCCTACCAAATTGATATCCTGTCAGTTATCTTAGCTTGCATTGTCCTTCAAACAATTACTGCCTTTTCTTGGTGGGTAGAAAATGTGGGTGTCACATTTTTTTTTAAAAATGGTAGCATTTCTATCTTTTTATAAAACTATAGTTTTCTGTTAAGTATTTTGAAAATTTGCTATGACAACTTCTAAAAATCAGTAATAACTAAATCTTCTGTGTTTTGGATTCAGGGATGATCAACATGCTGCATGGTTTAGGTCAACGATTTCTTGCCCTAGGACATCACACCCCATTTATGGTAATTATTAAATATCATAGAGAGAGTCTTCATTAAAAATGTATTCATGTGATTTTTATTATAACCATTTTTAAAGTTGTTAATATTTCTTGTATAGGAATCTGCCTTTACGCTTTACTCGTTGCAATTATTTTTTCTGTTAATAACTTTTAATACATTTCCCCTTAAAATGTTTCAAACCAGATGTATATTTTTCCATGTTTTTTCTGTAAATAGTCAAGTCCAATTAGTCTGCATCTCATACAGTCATGCACAAATCAGTTATTGTTTCAGGGTATGCATATGACTGTAAGTGATGCCTTCACATGCTCCCCCAATAGTGTAACATTAATGCTGCAATGCTTAAAGGTATTCTGTCATGGAAAAACATGTTATTTACAAAAGCATCAGTTAATAGTTATCCTCTAGCAGAATCTGGCTTTTCAATCATGTTTTTCAAAAAAGCAAACAGATTTTTTTATATTTGATTTTGAAAGCTGACATAGGGCTGGGCATGTCGCCAATATCCCAGGTGCCTGCAGTCATGTGACTTTTGCTTTGATGAACTTCAGTCATTCTTTAATGATACACTGCAGGTTGAAGTGAAATCCCCCAGCAAATCAGCATAACAATGGGAAGGTAACCAGATGGCTCCCTGATATCTACATTGCTAAAAAATAAATGCTCCCATGCCCCACCTAGTGAGAACACAATTCCTTCAGTTACATTGAGTAGAGGAAACAATATCCAAATTGAAAGTAGTTCTATTGTGAAGTGCTGGCTCTTTCTGAAAGCACATGAGCAGGCACAGTGACTTGAGATGGCTGCCTACACATCAATATTATAAATGCATTTATTGGTTCAAGAATACAATAGAATGTTAAATAGTAGAATGAATTATGTGTAATATACACATTGTATTGTAGTAATAAAAACTAGGTTATCAGCTAAGGAGGTCCCTCTGTTACAAGGAAAACAGAATAATACTAACTTAACATATAATTCTTCACTAAGTAATGCAAATTTCAAAAGTAAAAGTAGTAACCTACGCTGTATGCTGGCAAATACACCTGAGTTTGTCAGCTAAAATGGGAGACCTAGAATTAATTGCATGCTCTAAAAATTATGATATAATTGGTATCACTGAGACCTGGTGGGATGAAACATGTGACTGGATTGTGAATTTAAATGGTTACACCCTTTTAGGAGGGACAGAGGGATTAAAAAGGGTGGAGGAGTGTGTTTGTATGTAAAGCCTGAATTAAAGCCATGCGCTAAAGAAATAACAATAGCTGGCACTGGTGAGGGTGTAGAATCACTCTGGGTAGAGATTTTGACTGGGCAAAAGGTTACAAAGAGAATTATCATTGGTGTATGCTATAAACCACCTCGTATAAGTGTCGAGTATGAAGCCCAGCTACTCTTGCAGATACAAGCGGCTTCACAGTTGGGTCAAGTTGTTGCTATGGGGGACAATTATCCAGACATTGACTGGGGTAATGGGGTTGCTAAGACAGAAAAAGCTAGTAGGTTTGTAAATATGCTGAATGACAACTTTTTATTCCAGCTCGTTCAAGAACCTACTAGGAATAACTCTCTTTTGGACCTTGTAATAACTAACATTTGTGTGGGTGAGCATTTAGGGAATAGTGATCATAACATGGTCTCCTTTGAGATTCTGCTTTTCATCTCTCTAACTCTGAGCTAGTCAGTGACTTTAAGGGGGGCCACATGGTACATTTCTGTTCAGTGAGTTTGCAATTGATCCTCAGCATTCAGCTCAGATTCAAAAGCCCCCCCCCAAGTCTCTGATTGGTTACTGGCTTTAGCAGGAAGTAGTGTTCTGGATATTATGTCACACATACAGTCACTCCAGCCTTTATACATTACATTTTTGGCTAACTAACTATATTAAAAACATTTTTTATTTTGCACAGCCTATCTATTTACACAGTTTTTATTTTTACACTGAACAATTCCTTTAAGACCTGTGAGTGCGACTTCTTACAACTACTACTACTAAACTACTACTACCATAATTGATGTTGACACCCAGGCAAAATTAACAGTGCTATAGTGAGTGCTGGTTCTCAGTCTTCTATATATCTATGAAATTTTATTGTTATGTCCATAACCTATGTACCTAAAATAGAAAAATCTAAGTGTGAAATTCACATATAAACAAAGTGCGATACATCACTTTTTAAAAGGGGATGTTCACCTTTTTCAAAGTTGTAGAAAACAAATACATTTTATCATTTGAACAATATTTGCAATTTGGTTTAATTTGAAAAAAAGGAACCATTTCAATATGTCTACCTGGGAAGGTATTCATATATAAACCATTAGGTCTTTTCTTTTTGAGAGTTGGGGCCTCCCACGCACTCCATTTAGTAATCTTGCATAATATCAGAGGAAGACGCAGGTAATGCTCACTAGTGCGAATGAATGGGGCATGCACCGTAGAGATTAATACATGCACTTCTTCTGCTCTTCTGGTGTCAGCAGTCCCTTGGCCAGAAAGAAGAGCCCTAAGGATCTATACATTTATTTTTTAAATTAAACCAAATTGCAGATATTACTGAAATGACCAGATATATTTATTTTCCAAAACTCTTAAAAAGGCAAACATCCCTTTAAGGCTAATGGCACACAGGGCTGAGGCTTGGTTTCCTATTCAGGAATCTGAATTCAATTTTATTATTGGATGAGTTCCGGGATGGCCCTGTATGGAATAAAATCACCTTTCGTATGTTGTAGAGAGTGCTATTCTGAGAAAATTTGCATTTGGTCTTTGTTTTTTATGTTTTTTTTTTGATGATTTAGTATGAGATTTCAGCAGCTAACTGGTTCCCAATTGAAAGCTGGAAAGAAGGAGGAAGGGCAAATAATTCAAAAACTATAAATGAAAAATGAAGACCAATTAAAAAGCTGCTAATAATAGACCATTCTATAACATACTAAAAGTTGACGTGAGAGTGATCCACCCCTTTAAACCATTTTCCACAGCTTTATGAATAACCTGCATAGTTAATTGTGAAGTCATGCTGTGGTGATATAGAAATTATTTTTCTGTTTTTCTGTGTCAGCCACTTTTGCTCATTCTTCTTATAATAATCAACCCATATTTCATGTCTGTCTTAATTATGTAAATAATAATTGTATATCTGCCAGGACCCACTGCATACCTGCTTTATGTAGGTTGACCTGCCCTTGATTACATCCCTAGACACAGAGTCCCTGGTCTTTGTATCACTAAACCCCGATGTTCGCAAATTATTTTGCAACTATTAAACCTGAATGGTTAAAATTGCCAGAGATATGTGTAAAGTACAGCAATGACATCTCTTTAAAATTGGACAGACTTTTTATGCAGTGCAACATACTTTGAATGATTGAGTGCCGTTATTTGAATGCTTTATATTAGAAGAATAGAAGGATATTACTAGAAATACATTGTTACCCATATTTAAATGTTTATCCAATACTCAGATTGTTAATACCTGATTAGGGTAATTACATGAGGATCTACAAAAGTGTTTGCTGTGAATTCTGTGCACACACTGTCCCATTACTACTAATTTTAGTACACTTGTGTGTCTATTGCATTATTTTCATACATGACTGTATATTATTGACTTTTCCACTCGACTTCTATATTTCAGTGGTCAGAGAAAATGTACACCATGTGCTTTTAAGTTGCTTCTATTGCGGAAACATCCAAACTAAGCTATTACTTTCATTTTACTTGCTTTTTCATGATTTTAGTAAATTACGCTTTGGTAACAAAAGTACTATCACTTATATTTCTATCTATGCTTAGAGCAAAGGCACTTGCTCCCAATAAATTGTTATTTATGACTTGCTGTTGGCAATGTGATATGGTACCTTCATCCTGGATATGGTGTTCACTTCAGGGTTCCCATAGCAGGTTTCATAAATAATTGTCTAAGTCCATAATTAAATATCTACCCATTTTATCTTTATATATTTTTCCAATTTTCCTATTTAAAGCGGTACTTAACACAATCGCTACCCCTCTGGATTTTGACTTATAAAATGCTGTAGTTATGGAGCTAATCCACCGGTCTTGCATAGAGACTGTATCATGTTGACGCCAGTGAGTTTCCTGTAAAAAGGCTATGTGTGCTTTTTCTCGTTTAAGATAATCCATTACTTTACGTCTCTTAATAGGAGTATTTAGGCCCCCAGTATTCCATGAGATAATTGTAATATTTTCTAGATACTTATCAGATGTCGTTTCTGTATTATTGATTGTAAGAGCCATAGTGGCTTAACCTATACCCTTCTTACAGCGTACATGTATCTCAGTTCTTAGATATTTCCCAGTCTGGCTGTCCCATGAGAATGTATGGAAATACCTTTTGTTTAAAGAAAATTTGTCCTCCAAAAACCATAACATAGTAAACATAACAAGTGAAAACTATGCATAACTCAGAATATTGTGGCAGCATTCTCAGCTGTCACTATGAAGTCACACCCTTGAGCTTGCTATAATTAGTGATGGGTGAATTTATTCGCCAGGCGCGAATTCGCGGCGAATTTTGCGCGATTTGGCGGCCAGTGAATAAATTTGCGAAATTTGCCCGAAAAAAATTTGCCGGTGTCAAAAAATTTTTCGCCCGCGCCGAAAAAAAACGGACGCCAGCGTCAAAAACGCCCGCCAGCATAAAAAAACGGGCGCACCGTTTCGTGAATTTTTTGGCGTTTCACGAATTTCGCGAATTTTCCGGCAAAGCAAAACGGCGCAAATTCGCCCATCACTAGCTTTTAAAGAAAGTTTAACGAGATTAAACAAGTTATCTCAACTGGGTTGGAGATCTTTAGGTGGACCAATCCTGTGAAGTCTCTCAATTTTGAAACTTTGACATTCCTGAGGAAGACCAAGTTTAAGTGGAATTGTTTTAGAAATTAACGTGTTTAATGAGTCATTCTGAAAAGATTGAGGTATGTTTATGAATCTAAGATTGTTCCTCCTAGATCTATTTTTCATGTCATCAAGTTTCAACTTGAGTTCTTATAGCTTATAGCTGTAGAAAAAGATGGGTTATCCTTTGTATGATAAAAGCAGTTGTCACTAAGGTGGTGGTGATGTTAGCTAAGCAATTTCAGTCAACAGGTGTGAAATAATGAACAGTTATTGCCTCAGTGTCCCAGCATCTGAACCAGAGTCGCCATCTTGCCCCTTTTATTTATTAAGATAAATTCTGCCAAAAAGTATGGTTTCCACAGCAACAAATACGCACTTAATGTAATGACCTTCTTGTAAAATCATCACAGAAATGTAAATGGCCAGGAAAAACAAGATATCAAGCTGCTCTATGAGCGGTAGTACATAAGTAGGGCCCACAAGCTTGATTACTAAAATGTTGGGTGCTGAGGTACTTAGTTCCGATGTCGTAGTGAAATCAGCATAGGATGGAGCAGAGACACCTCTAACTACTGAATTAGGTAAGGGTGCGCTTAGCGACAACTCTTATCATGCCTATAACACTACTTGCGATGCCTTTTCTGTAATACCGAAACTAAAATTAGTCCCGCAGGCACGACATCTTAAGATGACGGGTGCTGAGGTAATTTATTAGAAAGCAACAATAGGGTTTGCGTTCGTCCGAGCACCACCAAAGCTGCTTCTCCTCTTCCACTTATCTACTCGCCAGTTCCACTGACCAGTAAGGACAAATTTTGGGAAGTGAACAGGTTTTATATGCTGATTCTAGACCCAAGTAGCAGCAGCTCTAACCCTGCATCTCCATCCCTGCGGGCGCCAAACCGGGACATGTTTTAACTTATTTATTTTCTTCATTTTCCAAAGTCACCCAAAGTTTCCTTGTGAGGCAATTGCGGGTGACTACGGAAAACGAAGCGCTCCGGGTGCCTGCGCCTGGCGACTAATCTCCCCGAATCTGCCCGTTTGGCCAAACCCTTAACATGTGCATTCAGATTTGGTGTTTACGTTAACCTGCACCAGAAGCACTGAAATGTTATATCATATACTGTACATTCTGTTTGGTTGTTACATTACTCAAACTTGAGAACACTCTGCTGAAGAACTAGACATTGTATCTGGCTGTCAATTCCAGGCTATTCAATATCCAAATTTACACATACTGTCTGAACAGATTTAAATTAATCTAAGCTTCTAAAACTAGCCGCACTCTGTATGAGAAAAGCAAAATAAAATATGTAAAGGTCAGTTTGAATAAAAAAAAAACTGTACTGTGACAAGACAGAAGTGTTACACCGAGAATCTTACCTGATACTCCCATTGCTTTATTCTGAGCTGCTGAGGAAAGACCTACCTATCCATCACCTATAGCTGAATACTGCCATCCAGAATAATCCCCCAATTAAATACAGCTGGTGCAGCACTGCACTTGCACTGCTCACAGTAACCAATTGCCAAACTACTCCAATTTACTACCAACTACCAATTTACTCCAGGACTCTGGAATTTATCCTTGGAAAGCCTTCTGAGGAAGCCATCTGGCTCTCTCTTACAATTTAATTCTTCCATTTAAAGAAAACAATTATGCCACAGTATAGGGGAAAATGAGAAGGAGGCCATAAGGCTCAGGCTAAACATAACATTCTTTGCTAAATTGAGGTCTGGTAACCCCACCCCACCAGGGCAACCCTGGGACTCCAAAACCAGGAGTGAATCACCATCACCCTAATGGGCTGGCCAGCTGAAACATCTGAACCTAATAGATTAACCTTAGCTCAGTCTCCCATCCATTAAAATCATAAGGGGTGTAGGGTCCACAAACACCACTAACACTAGACACTTTTCAGGACGGCCCGTAATGCACATGGATGGGGGAACTAGTACTTGCTGCTGGACAAGCAGGCCGGAGCGTACATGGATCAAGGACAAATAAGTGATATCAGACATAGCGATACAGTTTCTACCTGAGTATACTGAGGAATCCATACAAATTAGGTAATGTGCTTGGGGGATAAAATATCTGAAGGACCAAAAGCTCTTTTTTAATGCTTTCCCAATGCTAAAAAATAATTTTTTCTTACAGTAGGATTTAAAAAAATTAAGCAGATGGGCAAAAATATACTAGATTGAGAGTGGGTTGTTTTTAAAGCTTTGGGGAGGATCCTGCTGTTGGAATCAGTGGGGAGGGGCTATAACCAGTAAGCATGACTGTTGGATTGGGAGAGCTTCTATTCATCTTCCCTGTTAACACAGCTGGATAGTAGCCTGCATATAAGCAGAGTTACACTTTATGAAAGGCATGTAAAAGACAAGTCAACTGTGATCAACTGCAAGTTTGTTTAAATTACAGTCATACCAAACAGAGGGAAATAAATTGGTCCCTATGTATACTAGGACTATAGATCTAAATTAGAACAGTGTGGAAAAATACAAGCAGCAAGGTAAAAATCTATAGGAATTAATCTAGCAATTATGTGCAATTTTTTTGCATGCTTGGGGGATTTTGCCTAATTTTTTGATAAATGTTCTCTAACTATGGCAGGATGACTGATATAACCATGTTTTTAATATCTGTAATCTTGTTTGGTAATGGGATCCCTGATCAGATGTTAGATGCTAGACATGATTTCAACTCAAATGGCAGAAATTAATTGTAAACCGATTTAGTTAAGTAAACTTCCACATTTATTGTATAGGGATTTAATATCTCTAACCTTAAAGTTTATACTTCTGGGTGCATTGTGAATGTTGTCAAACTAATCTTACCTCCCTATATAACAGTAAAAAAAACTCATGTATTTACACATAAAAATTAAGATATTTTAAACAGTTTTAATTAAATGCAAGAACACAAATGCTATACATGCATAGATGCAATTCAATAGGTCAGAAATTTTGGTAAAATCAAATAACAAAGGTCATTAATATACCAACGCAGTTACAAATTACTAGAAAACAGACTCTGTAGTAAAATATAAAAATCTACAATTATAAATATAAATTTGGTCCATGGAGTCACTATAACAATATGTACATTATAGGAAGAGTTCGATTAATGTCCCCTATGTCGGCTGTCATTTTTGAAATGTTATAAAGAGAAAAATGTCATTTACATTCCAACAAAATATAGAAAAGTCAAAAGATAGCAAACGCAAGAAATCCTACCAAAGCGCAGTTCATTGTGACATTATAACTTTTCTTCCAAAGCAATAAAAGAAAACACATCTAGAAATATGTTAAAATCTCAACATAATAAACTAATACTGAAAAAACATATGACAATATATTTATAAAAACACTGCAAGTGGTCGTTAGTCTTGACATGACACATAGATTACAAGTTGTCCCCCAAAAGGCACAAGTTATTTACTGTAAAAGTTCAACAGTAACAAATCGGCGAAGGTATGCAAACCGATCACAGCTTCCACAGATTTTCCGATTTTATCGGTTCAGAAAGGCTGGGCAATGAAAATGCCTCTGCCATAAAATGCCACAGAATTATACTAGCGACTCCAAGCTTTCAGCTGTACTACCATCAGGTAGAGGTGCCCCATTAGTGTCCATAAATACCATTGAATCCTCTTCTTGTCGAGTGCTTACAAGACTGAGCATGGCTTTATACAGGAACTGATACTGCTCCTGTAGTATAAAACAAAGCACACACATAAAAACATAAGATTTTAAAAAAACAACCCTATATATGTGTATCTGAAAATAATTTTATGTTATTTGCATGGAATTCAGTAGTAGGTCACTGGCGAAATGATTATAATCACATACCTGATACCCCAGGCTGGTGCTCCTGTAGAAAACTGCCAAAGCCTGGGGTTCTTCTCAGCAAGCACCACAGAGCGTTGCTATTCTTTCTTTTTCAAAACCCCAGGACTGATGCATGCACAGATGATTGGAATAGGCAACTTTTTTGTTAAGTTTGACTTTTGCACATGCACACCCGTACAAAGAAAGAAGAAGCAGGAAGAGGATCGCTCTGTGGTGTTTGCTGAGAAAATCCTAGGCCTGGGACAGTTTTCTGGTAAGGAATCACTGAGGGATGCCTAATAGTGATGAATGAATTTATTCGCCAGTCATGGATTGACGGAGAAATTCCACACTTTGTCACCTGCAAATTTTCTTGCGAAACTGCAAGAAAATTTTTTATTGGCGTCAAAAAAGTCGCCATGACAAAATTGGCACAGAGACAAAAAAATGGCCATTGACATTAATGCATTTGCAATGAGAAAAATTGTCGCGTGCATAAAAAATTGTCATGCGTCAAAAAATGTTGATGCCCCTTGACTTCAATTTCGTGAATTTTTTGCCGAAGCAAAACAGGACAGATTCGCTCATCGCTAGTGCCTGAAATTTGTTTCCCCCAGTGATTGTTGCCTTCCCTTCTGATTTAAAGGAAACTATAAAAACATATTGTATAAAACAGCTCTTATGTAAAACCCTGCTTCACATATATAAACCATTTCTGTCCAGCGGAGTTCACTGCAGCCTTCTTCTCTTCTGTAATCTTCGGAATGAGACAAGAAACGCATGCGAAGTTGGAGCAATTTTATGTCTCGCGACAACTGTGAACAAGCTAAAAATGCAAAATTTGCCAAATCGCCGGTCTCATTCTGAAGATTACCGAAGCGGCTGAAGATGGCACCCATGAACTCTGCTGGACAGAATCTGCACGGAGGGGTAAGTAAAGAGTTAGGGGCATTTGCCTGGGGGGGGGGCAGCTAGGCTGGGGGGGAGGGGAGTCTATGTAGGGTAGGGTTATTTTTTATTAGGGGTTTGTTTGTCCTTTAAGTATTCATTTTAGGGGTATCAATCCTAACAACTGTCCCCAGTGGATCAAAATGCATAGGAGTATGAAGGAATAAAGATTGGTAGTTTTTTACATATTGTAGCCCTGAAAGTACATGTTCCTAAGGAAATAGTTTACTTACAATATCTGTGAAAATTCCTGGTCTCATCAGATTAATCATTTTAGCCACCTGGTAAACGTCTACCGCGTTTTCCTGTTCCAGCTGATGCATGAGGCTATATAAAGCACAAAATGTCCCTGCTGTCACGCCTCCATATCTGAAATGATATAACAATCCAGTAAATAAGTAGAAATTAAAAAAAATGTGCATACTGTAGTGCAGGTATTGGAGCTTTGGTACCAGATCTGGAATTTGTAAAGAACTGGAGCACAATGCTCAAATCTGTTTTAGTGTACAACTCGCCAAATATATACGTATGTTATAAGATTATGTACTTTCCTAATCCATTGCAGGGCAGCAATTGGCTGTAACAGTGTAGAGAGAAGCTGTAAACGTTAAACTATAGCCCATTTTAGGAATCATCTTGCATAATGTCAGTCTTACACTCTGGAGCACCAGATTACTATAAGGAGCCTAATTCATTATCAGTAACATTAACCTTTACAGCTGGGTCAAATAATTCTTAGAACAAATGACCCCAATGTATATAGAATGAAAGGAGTGGAGAAGGAGAAATAGCTGTTCTGTGGACAGTGAAAGCATGCCATTATAATAAATAATAGTTCAGGCATGAGATCTATTATCCAGAAAGCCCAAGACCTGAAGACTTTACTGTACTTAATTTGAATCATAATCCCTTAAACCTACTAAACAAATGGAAATACTGAATAAGATCAGTATGATTGGTTTGTCACAACAATGGATTTATGCAGCTAAGTTAGGATCAAGTATAAGAAGGAGTCTGTTTTATTATTACAAAAAAAAAAGAGGTAAAATAAAGTGTAATTATTTGCTAAAATAATTTGGAGATTTCTGGATATCCGGTTTCGGGTAGATGTTTGTGTCAGTATATTTGGGAAATAATAGGAACAGTGAAAGTTAAGTAATAGACAAATATTGTGATAGCAGTCCAACTAAACAGTTTAATTCTTACTCATCATGTACAATAATTGTCCCATTCTTATTTGCTGCCTCTTCTTTGATCAGATTTATAAGCTCAAATGTTTTGCTCATAGGGCTATCTGGATTTGGCCATTTTGGACACTGGAAATGTCTCACTTCAAGAACATAGTCGTCCTAGTTAGAAAAAAAGAGACTGCAATGTTACACCAACACAAATAACTAAGACTTATATATATAATACATATCATTATAGATTTGCAAATCCCTAAATAGAGTGAGCTCTAATACATCTTTTAGGCAAAAGCAGCCCCCCTATAAGATATATTGGATCATTCATCTGACACCCAACTGCTGCAAGAAACAGATGCTGAGAGAGGAATAATGAAGATAAACTTGACTATTTCAGAAACGGTACAGAATATTTAATTGATTGTATTCAGAAAATTACTTATTTCAGTATGCTAAAGCTATATAACATTTTCATTTTCGTGATAGTTCCCCTTTAAATTACATGAACATTTATGAAGATTTCACATTCAAAGTTCCCAATTTTCCACATTTTATAAGGAAATCTACTACTTGCACACAAATCTGTACAGAAATGCAGGACATAGTGCTTTACAGCATTGCTCATATCTGGGTAATTCAAATCTCATAGCAGCTGATTGTTTGTTGAATTGCCTCAGTCTCTGTTGCTTAATATAATGACATGGAATTACCTGTGTGGCTTCTAAAATAAAATCTTGGATTATCATTTCTTCTTCATTTGAGAGACACACGTGATCTTCTCCAACCAAGGTGACTGTAAAAGTGTCACACACAATAGGCTGGTCTTTATTTGGCCAGTAGACAAATTCATCTTCAGCCTACAAATAATGTTACAGAAAATCAAAATAGATTAATTAGCAGTTACTCAATATTTTAATATATGCACAGCTTCATTTTAAACGGTACAGAAAAAAAGACTAAATTTCTCCTTTCCAAATGCAGATATGGAAATGTGTTTTTTTTTAACCATTTTTATTGCTTTTGGATCATTCTGCACATTGCCTGACCAGTGAGGCTGCATAGGAATAAGGTAAAGCAGGTGTTTGTTATATGCTGAGTTTCTGCTAGTAGATACAATTCTTACCATATTCTGCATACCCGGAAGCATTACAATAAACTGGGAATTGTGGTCCCACATCATTCTCCAGAAATCTTTTATTGTGTGAAGCAAAGGATGTTGTGTGATTATAAATTGATTGCTTTCATGATAACCCTACAAACATAGAATATGTACATGAAATATATTGCACAGGCAGGCACTCAACAAAGCATTACTTTTATACTAAGTTTTTTTAATATATATATATATATATATATATATATATATATATATATATATATATATATATATATATATTTATATATATATATATATATATACATACTAACTTAATACTAAGTTCTTAGTATGCAAAACAAAATTTCTTATATTTTATATTTATTGTCATAAATCTGCAAAAGGGAGAGAATCAGGTGTGTATTTATTTAACTCAAATGTAATCAGGCCTATTGTAGACATACATTATCTTTTCAGATATCAGCCATCAGCTAACAATGTATTATTATATACATTATATATATATTACAGATATAAGGGAAATTCAGTTTATATAATTGGTGTTCGGTGCAAGTATGATACAATTCAGACTGACCAATAATGGAGGCAAAAAAACTAAAAAGCAGAGAGACAAAAAGAAAAAAAAAAAAAGATAAGCAGCGAGACAAAATTGCTGTACACAGAAGCAATAGAAAACACACAAAGGAGCAACATAAATGATTTCACGAAAATACCATCAACATTTTTATTTTAGTATTGACTGAACTTGCTTTTCAAGCTGATTTCCTTTGTATGGCACCCTTACATATAAACATATTTCTCCCTCGACACAGAACAATTGGCTCATTTCCCATCTGGTATGCCCTGAGATGGATGTTTTATATTAGTGCATATAATAGACAAGCTTGCATTTTTGATTGTGAATTGGTTTTTTTAGGATGTCACATGAAATTTTATTTTTTGTGTATATTCCTCCTCTCTGTGTTATTATGGATAAAAAGAAACAATGAAAAGATTTGAATTCATTTTCCTTTATAAAGACAGTGATTTCATTATATATGTATTATTAACATTCCCACTGTCATTTATATAAACAGAACAGAAACATACATAAAAGCAGAATTCCAATGCTCTGGTAGATCTGTATATGATCACTGAATGAACAGTTCATTTACTTTGCATTGTTAATGTCACTGTCATTTCTGAAGCCACATCTAGACCTGCTATTTCGATTATTTTTTTACTAAGTTATGCCAAGTGGATGTTATGTATACATTACAAATCATTTTTCTACGTTGCCAGGATTCCAGTATTATGACCTTCAATAAGCACTTCATATAAAGGGATATAATTATTCCTAACTTGAATAATAAAAAAAAAACATCGGTAAATTCCGAAGAATTGTTACATCAATTAGAAAGCAGCAGTGATCGTGTATCAAGGTTGTACAATGTCCTTCAAAAATTAAGCATTGGGTTATTTGATTCTCTGCCTTTTTGTCAAAATTATCTGGAAAACAAGATAAATCAGTCTTAATTTTCAAAACTGAAATTTGTCTTACCATTACATATGATGCATTAATGTAATCTGTTCCTTCTCCTGCCAAAGAGGAAAGGCCTACTCTTGATCTTTCAACTATAATTATATAAGAGAAATATAATGTTAGACTCCTTTTCAATATTTTCAGCTTGGCATAAAAATTACAAACACAAAATAAATCTACCATCTTTCCTACCATTAACCACTTTATACTGGCATTGCTATGGCTTTGTCTGCTGGGCAAAAGGCTGTATGGACTTCTCATTCTGATGAGGCTGCAAGCCACACACGCATTTTATGGAATGTGAGTAAAGCTCCTTCTGATTCTGTTTCAGGATCTGTTCATCCTGGATTCCATAGCACTGCAGACCTTAAATTCAATAGCTTCATTTTACCCTTGTTCTTTTCATCCTGGATATGAATATTCAGTGTGTATAATCCATCTATCTGGTATCCATATCATATGCATCTATCTATTTATCCATCTATCATCTATCTATCTCTCTCTCTCTCTCTCTCTCTCTCTCTCTCTCTCTCTCTCTCTCTATCTATCTCTATCTATCTATCTATCGTCTGTGTATATATATATCTCTGTATCTATACCTATGTATCTATTTCTATACCATTATACTGTATGCTATCCACATAATTGAATGTATACACTGAGAATAAATGAACATATTGTTTCTAAAAAGGCCTATAAATATATCCAAAGCAAAAACACAGAATACCTGGAATGACAGATGAAGTTCTGTTTTTGTCTTTGTTTTGTGGTTTTAATGCCGTTGAGTAATCGCACTGTAATAAGTTTGGCTCGCTTAATAACTGGAAGGACAAAAAGAAAAATCTTATACTTTTTTAATAACACAACACACATTTCCAAATGATTAAATATAATAAATATATATATTAAATATAGGAATTTTTCAATAACACAAAAAAGTAAATAAATGATTACAAATATGGCCTTCTGTTTCCCATATTAGACCATTAATATTAGACTAGTGTATCCTCAGCTTCATAAAATTGCTCCCAACTCCTCTGCTTTCAAGGGTTAAAGCATACAAGGATTTCTCCAGTATGATTTTCTCTCAGAACACCTTCCACTAATGAGCAGGAATGTGTCTCTCTTTTTTTTTCCATTTAGTCGGCATGAATGGAGAGTTATTGTGTACCCTGTGCCATTTTAACAGAATTCTGCCTATTATCTTGTTAAAGTACACATTACAATGTCCAGCACAGCATATATGATTAGTCCTTTTTACAAAGTTCAAGGCAAAAGCCATGGTAAAGATATATTATATAGTATATCTACAAGTTCATTTGCCCTCAAGTCAAATTTTCAGTCAGAAATAAAAGAATGAAAAAGTGCTATTGATTTGAGCGCTATTTGTTTGAATAGAATTTGGTTTACCTTGAACTGTGTCTCTAGTCTTGATTTTCCAGATGGGCCCGTTGTTAGGAGAGTATTAACATAGCCATGAATATGAGTCTCAGGGACCGCTGTCTCTCTGCTAAGAATAGCCTCCACCAAAGCATCATGGATGAAGATGTACTGCTCCTGGATGACAGCAACAATGTCTTTGTGTTTTTAAAATCCATTAATACATTACATTACTCAGCGCTTCTTAGCACGCCAATACCACTATTATTGGCTTGAATAGGAAATGTTTGTCTTAGGTGATAGCGACCTAGTCTTGGGTTGTACACAAAGGGGCACATTTACTAAGGGTCGAATTTTGAAGTGCTAAAACTTCGAAATTCGACCATCGAATTGAAAAAATTCGATAGTCAAAAAAAAAAATTTTGATAAAATTTAGCAGTTTTCTATCGAATTAAAATCGTTCGATCGATCGTAGAAATCTTTCGAAACAAGCGGTTCGAACGATTTAATTAATTGATCGAACGATGTTTTTAAAAAAAACAAAAAACCTTTAAAAACATAGCCAAATGTTGGCTATAGGTTCTAAGAGGTCCCCATAAGCTAACATAGCAATTCGGCAGGTTTAAGGTGGCGAAGTGTCAAAGTCGAAGTTTTTTAAAGAGACTTCGATTTTTGAAAGGTCGAATATTCAAAGTTTTTCCAATTCGAATCGAAGTCGAATTTGGCCTATTCGATGGTTGAAGTACCCAAAAATTACTTTGAAATTCAAGATTTTTGAATTCGAAAATTCACTTCGAACCTTAGTAAAATTGTCCTAAAGACTGGAATTACAGTATGCACTCAGTGGATGATAGGGACAGGTTAAAGGGCACTTCTTTAAATGGATCCTAAAAACCTAGGATCTAACATATCCTTCACTTATGCCTGTGTTTTAATCAACAAATTATCAAAATTGGGAAAATATTTTTTAAAAATTGAATGGAGTACTGAAAATGTTTTCTACAACAACTTTCCTATCTGCTTGTATTCCTAGATGTTTTAATCTGATCACATTTATCCACACTATCCTGGCTGTCTTTCAAGTCCATTATGAACTTACCAATTCAGCATAAATCTAAAATGCTCATAAATCTGTTTCTGTATTTCAAGTTGCTTGTTCATTTTTTACTATGACAGTCTAACAGGTTTACCTACATTGTTATAATATGATCAAGTGATTTGCAGTACAAAATAATCCACTGCTTTTATATTCACTGATTTTTATTAGCACTCAGATAAATGATGTGGGACTGATTGGTGCTGATATGCAGGCAAATATACATATAGGGGGTTATATATTAAAGGTCGAATTTTAGAGCTATGTGATTTTTTTTATAAGCTAATGTCAGGAAGGCTATTAACATCTTCAAATTGTTCAAATTCTTGTTTAGCACCTTTCTATATTTTGATCGAGGGTGGGGTTCTTGTGGACAATTGTTGTTGTTACCACTTGGCTAATTTTCATTTTCATTTGGTTTAATTATAACAGAGTTATTTTGCATGCCCTACATCAGGGGTCCCCAACCTTTTATGAGCTACATTAAAATAGAAAAATGTTAGGGATGCATAAAAAAAAGTACCAGGAGTGACAAAGAAGAGCTTTTGCCTTTTTGGTAGCCCCTGTGAGAACTGGCAGCCTACAGGAGGCTCTGTTTGGCAAACTTGCCTCCAAGCCAGGAATTAAAAAATAAGCACCTGCTTTGAGGTCAATGGGAGCAACATGTTCCTGCTCACAAGCCACTAGTTAAGGATCACTACCCTAGATGGATGTTTTGGTTAAGAGCACAGGAAAAACATCTACATTAAATATATTGAGTGGACTGCATTTTTACCTCGGTTTGAACTAAGTAATTTCTTTGAGAACGTATATGTTTCAGGAAACCAAAAATGTTCACAGTTCCTTCATGGTGAATTTGCTGTAACATGCTGTCGAGTACAATGTATGTACCAGTTCTTCCAACACCAGCACTGCAAAAAAAATACAGATTAACTGAGATTAAGTCATTATTCACTACAGTGTATCCCATTCTCAAATCTGGTACTGGATTTACCATACTTTAAATTCTGCTTCAAACCCTCTACATCAGGAAAAACAGACTGGAAAGCATTATAGGAACCACCAGCATATATTAAGGTTTTTTTCTGTGCAACTTTCATTTTTTACATGGAAAATATCTTTACTTCCCATTTACAGACTGATATTTTAATGCTTCTCCAGTACAGGAATTAATACAAAGACTCAAATGTTTTTCACATTTAGAAAATCTAGCCATTGGTGAACTTGTAAAACAGAACTGAATCCAAAGGCCGAATCGAATCCGAATTTGCATATGCAAATTAGGGGTGGGAAGGGGAAAACAGTTTTTACTTCCTTGTTTTGTGACAAAAAGTCAAGTGATTCCCCTCCCAGCCCCTAATTTGCATATGCAAATTAGGATTTGGATTCAGTTCGGCCTGGCAGAAGGATTCGGCCGAATCCGAATCCTGCTGAAAAAGGCCGAATCCCGAACCGAATCCTGGATTCGGTGCATCCCTATTTATAAGGATATAATTTAAAGGATATTCATGGCCCATGTGTATTATATTAAGTATAAACTACAGTTCATCACATCACTCTTTCAGTGTGTTCACTGTTCAGTTTTATAGTAAGATAACGTGCAGAGATTACTCTATTGGTATGCATATAATTCTATAGGCTACATCAATGTACAGACCTCCATTCCTTTATATAGTTATGGAACTCATCGGTCACTTCCAATATATATTCAGATATCTAACATATTTGACATTAAACAGGCTGCTATAAACACTGTTGCATAATGCTCTAAAACAAACAAAAAAATATGCTGAATATGCCGGCACTATATAAATAATGATAATAATATACCTGTAATAGTAATAACTGCAAATATAACATACAAGGAATTCATATATGAGCTTTGCAATGCAAAACGTACCTGCAGTGCACTACAACAGGACCATTACGCTTTGTAGCAGAGGCTTTTCTTACAAATGTTAGTACTGGAAGCGTATATTCAGGAACCCCCATGTCAGGCCACTGTGTATAGTGATATTGCACCACTGCCCGCTCATTTTGTCTGCCCTTTTGTGATCCCTGTTGGAAATGGTATTAAAATAATTACTGAAATACTATAAATTATTATTTATGCAAACAAATATGAGCAATACAGTCAATAAGCCTTTCTTACTACTGGTACCTCAGCAATTCCAGCACGCACCTATAGTCAGCAATATATAATAATGAAAACTATTTATTTGAATTAAGGGTCACCTAAATATATAACTATAGCTTTCACTGATGATGAATCACAAGTATAAATAATGCACACTTATTTAATAATGGTTTTATTGTAACATATAAAGGTTCATGAGCTCAACTCACTTATAGTGAATGCATGCATTCCATTCATGCACCCCTAATAAACAGCCCTTTTCTGCATTAGACTTCTCTCAAAAGCTGGTAATGGGAAAGAGACAGAAAGAAAAAATAGGAATCAAATGACAAAAAAGAAACAGAAAAGAGAAAGCAATTATATAAAAAAGAACAAAAAAAGAGTGGGAAAAATATAAGGGAAAAATAAACTGAACAGTAAAAAAAGAAGAGAAATAACAATATAGACCAAAAAAAATCCACGTCTGGTAGTATTACTACAAATAGTTCATTTATAGAAACAGATGCTCTCAGAAACATGTTTACAAAAACAAACCTTTCAAGAGACTTTCACACAAAGTAAAAAACTTCCTGCAAGGTCTGAAGCACTTGCACTGGAAGCAAAATGCATCAGTTGTGGCGAGAGCATAGTGAACCTGCTGTGAGCTAGAATGTGAGTGCTTTAGATTGTAAAAATGGTGGGCATTTAAGCAGTAATCCTTTTTCTTAGCTTCTTTTTGCAGGAGTTGGGTGTCATATATTCATTGACAAGTTAGATCCAATATTTCTTATAGGGGAGCTCCTTCTGCCTAGAAGATGTATTAGAGCTCACTCTATTAAAGTCACCAGACATCATATGTCTCTTTACATGCAGGATTTGTGTAAAAGGCAGTTATTTAGATTTTGTTTGCGCTGGAATCAGTTATGCGAGTGAGCTCTAATACATCTGCTAGCAAAGGAAGCCCCACCTATAAGATCTATTAGATCTAACTATCAATGACTATGTGACACCCAACTGCTGCATGAAGAGAGCATTACAATAAACAGATACTGAGAGAGGGATAGTGAACATAAACTTGATTATTTCAGAAACGGTACAGAATTATTTTAATTGATTGTATTTGGAAAGTTTCTTATTTCAGTATGATGAAGCTTATATTCAATTTTTAATTTTCGCGATAGTTCCCCTTAAAGGGGGGGGCCCTGGGACATAACTGTTCAGTGAGTTTTTCATTTGATCCTTAGCATGCAGCTCAGATTTAAAAGCAAACAGTTATGACCTATGTTCCCCCCCTCAAGTCACTGATTGGTTACTGCCTGGTAACCAATTAGTGGAAACCAAGGGGCAAATTTACTAAAGGGCGATAATGTATACATTACATTTTTGGCTAACTAACTATATTAGAATTTTTTTTTTTTTTTTGCACAGCCTAGTTTTTATCCAGTTTTTATTTTTACACTGAACAATACCTCTATGTTTACTGGCTGGCACAGAGCTAAATGGGATGTTTCCTCTATTTTCACCTCAAAGCATTTCAACTTCTATACTCTACAAAATCCTTTGTTATATGTTTTTTTATCTTTACATAATGTGGTAAGCATTGCTACTAACCTTCTTAATCTTATTGTTTCTCACAGTAAATGTCCGTACAGTGTAATAAGCCAGGACCTTTGTTTCCTTTTGAGTTATCAGATATGCACCATATTCTTCATTGCCATCACTAGGCCAATATTGGTCACATTTTCTCTAATAAATGAAAAATATTAATTTAGTAAATGCATCAATTAATATCATATGCAGATGTAATTTGAATGGAAATGACACCTTATTCTAAACTTTTTGATCTTTACTGTAGTTTTGTGTACTGTACTTTTAATCCTTTCTGTATTCTCATTCGATTTCATCTTCAAGCTTCAGGCATTCCCAAGCCACGTTCAGCTGGCTGACATGCACCAACCCATGCACACTTTCAGGTGCATGCTTGATGGAGGTGCAGGCTAACAGGATTGGGGATGATAAAAGTTGGAAGGATAGAGATTTGTAGAGAGCAGAGTCTAATTTTCAAGTGAACTGGTTTGTTAGTATATGTGAATGGGAAGATGTGTTCTATACTATTAACAGTTTAGAGGGATTTCTGGGTATGTTTTGATGGAGTGTGATTTGTCCTTAGCTAGGTTAATTGAGGAGAATGTATTTTGTCTATATCTGTGATGCCCTGCAGTAACCAGTAAATATAGATCTCCTTCCAATGAAATGTGTACCAGTATTCTTTATTCCATATGGACGGAGCCCTGCTTGAAATTTTTTTTAGGTAGACTGTAAAATTAGCAAAAATCAATAATTCAGCCCAACATAATACGTACCAATCTGCTAATCCATATAAATTACCAGGATCATCTTTTTGCCTCCCCATGGTGAGACATGGTTCTCATCTTGCCTCATTGCACAAACGCCCCTGATCTAATACTACAGTCAATCAGGTTTATTAAGTGGATATGCACACCGCATAGAGTATAAACTCTTCTAAAAATTACCATAAGAAGATAATGTTCCTCATATCTTATAACCTTTTCCTTCACATCATTTATACTCATATATGAATTAGTGTGGCTTTTTTTCCTGCCTAAAATAAAAATATATAAATTGGCCTGTATTTAAAATGTATTTCTAAATTCTGCCCCTATAAGATCAATCTGCACCCTACACAATTGAATTCAGTCTAATTTAGTTGCACCCCAACAAACGGCATAAGCAAAATTCAGTTTAAACTGTCAAAAGTACACAAGGATAACCATTCCCAAAACATGTCCATATTTGTTGCTATGATAACTGTATACTGCATAACATAGTAAATACTGGTGCACATAAAGGTCTTTTGAAATTTGTGCATGTTGTTTTGGAGCTGGGGAGCAAAATGGAAGCATTATATATATCTATTATTCAGGATATATTTAGGGTGTATTTATTATGCTGTTTAAAATTAATTTTGCTAAAAAACGGTGAAAAAGCTGTGTAAAATAAATTGTGAACTTATCAAGGTGTGTGTAAATTTAATGCGCCTGGTTTGACCCCATTTTTTTACATTGCAAAAGTCACTCTAAGAAAAAACGCATAAGAAATTTACACCATTTTTTACACAGCGAACCTGGTGATATATAATGTGTTATCCCTGGATTTTTTTTACAAAGCATGTTATATATGCTTCTAAATGTAATAAGTTACGTCAGTTATTTAATGCCATCATGGTGGAGCTACCATGAAACATGAGAATGAACACAAGAATTGTGCTGTTGTTTAAGAGGAAGGTAATATCAGACACCTATTACAAAACATGAATTTCAAATGGTATATGCAGATAACTCTTCCCATCTATTTTTATTCTAGGCAAAAGTAGAACTTACTCTGCCTTTTTCAACGAGGTTTGTAATCATTACAATGACCTCGACATTATGTTCCCATATCATTCTCCAGAAATCCTCTGCCGTTGATTTTAATGGCCCTTGAGCTGCTATGTAGGCTTTCTGTTTGTTGTAGCCCTGTTTTCAGATAAATTACAAATTATCAGCACAAACATTCATATAATCTTGCGAACAAAGGCAAACCACAGTACACCAAGAAAAGTATAGGCAATGCAAAGAAAATACAGGTAGACAGAGACCCAAATCAAACACTGTCACAGCAATGTTCAATTTACTTCTACATTTTTAATAAAGAGAGCATTTGAAATGAACCATTTTATACAAATTTGCAAAAAAAAATATCATATTTCTTTCCAAAATATCAGATAGTAATGTGCAATTATACAACTTATTTATATGGGTGGCTAGACAAGCATACAATCTCTATGTGTACTTTATTTTTACTATGCAAAATTCAAAAACAATCCTGCAAAAGACTACTTACATCAACAAAATTAGCATTAATATAATCAGTTGTTCTTCCATCCTTCTCTGCAAGCTGTGAGAGTTTAACTCTGCTGTGATCATCTGTAAGAAGAATAGCTATGATAAACCCTCATAGCTATTTGTTTTAGAATATTAAATTGCAAATGCACTAATGGAAGCTTAGCCTGATTCTATCTGTTAAATTAATTCAGCTAATGAAAGACTGCAAAGCCCATCATAAATGTGGTGATAGTCATAAATGTGGTTTTGATACTCAGGAAAGCTATGGAAGTGATTTCTAATTAAAGAGGTGACATTGACAGTACAGAAGAAAGAAGTTTCGCGGGAAATTCTCTAAATTCGTGGCGAAGTGAAACGGGACAAATCATACTTACTTTAAATCATACTATACACTGGCTTTTAAAAGAAGTACAAGTGAAAATGAACAACAAAGGAAGCAATTAAAATGGCATGTCTTAGAACAGTTTAGGATAAGTTGGGATAGGACAGGATTAATTTAGCATGAATTTCTTTGTAAGGAATGGAATGTTGCCCATGGAATCTCAAATTAGTTTGGACCACGCCCAGTAACCCATAGCAGCCAGCCAACAGCATTTCTGGTCACCTGCTTAAAAACGAATATATGACTGGTTGCTACTCTTGATTCCCCAATATTAGTTGCACCATTTATAGCATAATTTGTTGACTGCCCTTTAGTAGCTTTAGCTCTGCTATTAAGAAGAGCAGAACTTGAAAGGGTACTAATTCAGCGAGTGGCCAACACATTTGGGTGTTCTGTTTTTATGTAACAGTTTGAATAGCTGCCGTAACTTTTCTGAAGATATTCCAACTGAACCTGTGGCAATCCCAAATATAAACCCTGCAGACTGCTTTCTGTTATCTACTAAACAGCAAATTTTGTGTCATATTTACATTTTTTTTTTAACTGAGCTTCAGTACACTACATGAAAGTGACTATAATTTTCGAAGACAGAGCAGAGAAGCATTGTGGGAGACATCTCTTGAGCAAAATAGCTGTGAATTGATGTGCCCTTTTGTCTGTAAGAAAGCAACTGCCCCTGTTGCATACTAGAGTTTGCTAGAATCTAGATCATTCTAACTGTGCATCTGATATTTTAGCTAATTATACTTGCAGCTCTGTTTCTGAATGCTTCCTATTAAAACTTTATTCTCACCTACTGCACAAAATATCTAATACATTGATGTTGATTGTGATATAAAGTCACTATTTTTTTATTAATTCCCACTGCACAATTTAGATATACAGTATATAAACACTTCTAAGACACTACAACTTACAGGCAACAATGTTTACATATCTGTTCTTATTCTTGTTGTGTGGGTGGTTGGAGTTTTCAGATGTAATCCCTAAATCAGTTGTACAATTCTGAATCTCCTAGAAAAAATAAAGGCAAAGTTACTAAAGAATACTCATATTTAAAGATCAGCTGAAACATTATTTGTCCTTGCAACAGTATCATCCATTTATAACACCATGAGCAGATTTATCAAAGGTCGAGGTGAATTTTCGAATGAAAATAATTAGAATTTTGAGCTATTTTTTGTGCACTTCGACTAGGGAATAGTCCAAATTCGATTCAAATTTGAAAAAAATTTGAGAAATTTGAATATTGAAATTTATTTTGTACACTCTCTTTAAAAATTTGACTTCGACCATTCACCATCTAAAACCTGCTGAATTGCTGTTTTAGCCTATGGGGGACCTCCTAGAACCTATCTGAAGTCAATTGGTGGAAAAATTGAAGTTTTTTTGGGGGAAAAACTTTGAATCGAATTCAATCAAATGCACTATTACTTTGATTCGTATGATTCGAATTCGGCCGAATACGGACTTCAACTTTCATTTCGGTTGGTCTTTTTGAATTTGAATTTCGAAGTTTTTTCAATTTGAAATTCAACCCTTGATAAATATGCCCCCATGTGTTCTATTATATAAGTATCCATAAATAATTTAAATTAACCTTTGTAAGGACAGCGAGAAAGCACTGTGCATAAATTCAAGAGTGCAGAGGAATGTTCTAAGCATAAAATACCCTTATTCTGAACCATATTTTTAGAATATATTTCCCATTAAATAATTTGCTCACAAAGTATATGGATTAAACTGTCTATAAACTACAATAGCAGCTAAAATAAAAAGGTCAGTGATATATGCTTACCTGGTAGAACTCTTTCAGTTTCTAATGGGGAAGTGAATAAAAAAGCAAAATAAATTTCACAATGTAAACCAATGAGGATGCGGTTTTGAAAGCCTTCAACAAGTTAACATTATGATAGTGAAAAAAAACCACAAAACAAACACAGCAAAATATTCACATAATTATAAAAATCATAAACCATGAAACATAAGATTATGAAAGGACAAATGAGTCTGTATGAAAACATGGTAGGGGTTGTTATCAATTCTTCTCTTCTTGAGGGACAGTCTGATTTAATATGATGCCTATGGTGGAAATGCCCATATAGATATAGCCTGCAATTCAATTGAAATGCAATGCAAGAGACATCTAATATCTCCTTGTCTTTAATCTAAATATGCCCTGTTTTAATCTAAATATAATGTTAGATATTAAAACAATATAGTTTTATACTCATTCCATGGTGAAATACAGCCAGGAAGGCTTATGGGTATGAAACCAGCATAAAACAGACAACACTACTTTTTTCTTCAGTTACTATCAACAGGAACTGTACCTCAAATTCATCAGTAAATCCATTCCTTGAATGCAAATCTTCAACATGTTTAGGGAATTGCTTCAAGGGTACTGCTCCAACATCATCTATGGCATATAAGAAAATATATTTTGTAAATAGAACTGTAATTGGCATTTAGCTATCCTTGAAAATTCATGACAGGCAGAAGATTATTTTTTACAATTTTTTAACAAGGACCCTAATCTGTGTTTTTATATTGGCTGTGTGGCATATTCTATTGTGATAATACTGCTATGGCTTCAATTTTCTTGAATTTTCCAATAATTTGGAGTTGAAGGGCATGCATAGACAAATTTGAAACATTTTGTCCCCTTTCCACAGAGCTACAATATGCCTGGGCAATAAAAAACTAAAAATTGTCCCACATGCCATTATCAGGGAGTCCCATTTATAAAAATGTGTGTAATTGTGGATTTTTTTAAACCACATACAGTATAAACTAATTTTCTCTATAACCCCAAATTTTATCAAAAGATCTGAATGGAAAAAGCATGAACAAAAAAAAAAAGAAACAGAACGATCCGCTAAAAAATATCATAGCCTCCAAAACCCTCTACAAATTCTTTTGGGTAATTACTAGCAAGAATAAATACAGAAAACCTCTATAAGACCGAATGGATTAAAAATGGTACAAGTGGAGTGCCAGTCCCAGTGCCTTATATAGGACTTTGATTGCTTTTACTTACCTACATTTTGTATTCAATTTTTTTGTGGCTTTTTCCCTTTATAAATTTTACATTTTTAGAGATTTAGCGAATTTAATAAAAAACAATTTGGAGAAAAAAATAGAAATTTGAATGTAAGCATATATAGTAGGCCCCACTGAAAGAGGTAGTTAAATACTTCTGTTTCCTGCTGCAGTGACAGTTTAACATGACCCTGTCTCTTTTTTTTTTTCCGGGGAATTTTCGCAGCGGTTTTGTGAATTTATTCGCGGGAATTCGCTGCAAATTCGCATCTGGCGAATAAATTCGCACATCACTAACAATAGGAACTAATTCAAAGAATAACCCTTCTGAGTAAAAACAGTATAAGGAGAACATAAGGAGTAATAAGGATAGTATAAGCAGAACTCAGTTGTACTATCTAAAGCCTGCTTTGACAAACACAATCTCTACTTGGAAAGACCCAAGAGTATTAGAGAGCATAGTATATGCTTACTTTTTGCTATGTTGTTAACTCTTGGTCTGGGCAGGTAAATGTAGGAGGGTAATTATTTTTTTCAATTATTATCTGACGTATATTTTTAACATGACTTTTAAGGGGCCGATTCATGAAGCTCGAGTGAAGGATTCGAAGTAAAAAAACTTCGAATTTCGAAGTGTTTTTTGGGCTACTTCGACCATCGAATGGGCTACTTCGACCTTCGACTACGACTTCGAATCGAAGGATTCGAACTAAAAATCATTCGACTATTCGACCATTCGATAGTCGAAGTACTGCCTCTTTAAAAAAAACTTCGACCCCCTACTTCGGCAGCTAAAAGCTACCGAAGTCAATGTTAGCCTATGGGGAAGGTCCCCATAGGCTTGCCTAAGTTTTTTTGATCGAAGGATATTCCTTCGATCGTTGGATTAAAATCCTTCGAATCGTTCGATTCGAAGGATTTAATCGTTCGATCGAAGGAATAATCCTTCGATCGTTCGATCGCAGCATTTGCGCTAAATCCTTCGACTTCGATATTCGAAGTCGAAGGATTTTAGTTCCTAGTCGAATATCGAGGGTTAATTAACCCTCGATATTCGACTCTTGATGAATCGGCCCCTAACTGTTAATGTTAATTATTAATGTTTCAAAATACAATTACTTAAGCCTTAGGAAATAGTGTAACAGACAAGGAGAGTGCTATTAACTGGAGGCAAGTGATTTAATAAAAGTTGTTTGACTACAATGTTAGTAAGAGTAAGAAAGTTACCTCCCTGACCTCAGGTCATGTCTAAAAATATACTATAAGACCATTTGTAGAATATGCCATACAGAATCCTGAATGGCTCCAACTGCTGAGCAAACTGAGAATCTGTCTGTAGAGACAACTACTAGTACTCTGCTAGTGACAAACATTGCTCAAATGATATTCATGGCATACATAAATAATGAAAATTATTACAATATTATAGAAACTGCTGGACTGCAGATGCAATTAAAGGCAGTATGTACAAATACTAAAAAAATATTTTATTCCTTCACTATATTGCGTTTTTATAAATGCTTTTTGATTTGCATCTGTACTCTTCTTTTACCTTCCATGTTAAGAGTTACAGCTATAGCTAGGCCACATTTATTCACCCCATCTATCAGCTTCACTCTTGTTAGCAAAAATAAATAAATAAGTAACATTAATAATTTCCCTATTTTCCCTATATCCAAAGATACCAGATACTTTATCTGGATCTCCATCAGAACCTATTAAGCCTACTTCTTGCATTTAACTTCTAATATTAGCCATAACTCTTTAAATCAACAGATTTAAATGTGTTACAGTATGTTCTTTGTGTATTTGTTGGATGAAATACAATTTCATTGTATATAGATTAGTGAGCGCATTTTTTGAAAAGGAACTTTTATTTATATCAGCAGATGTTCATCATTTAGACTACCTAATAAATTAAGCTATGGTTAACAAGAATTTGTTGATATGATTTTATCATCCATCTGTTCTTTGTAAAAGATTAGTGAAAAATGAATACTAAAATTGAATTATCTCAGCAGCCTAGAATGGAGAATCCACGTATTTGCACCTTCGTACTTGCAAGACAACATCTGGCAGAAGGTGCATATATTATAATTAGCTGCACATAATGTATTTAAAAATAATAGTCAAGCAAACACAGAAACTGGCTTTCCAACTGAAACAGCAGTATCAAATATGAAAAAAAAAATGTAGAAAAATACTTGCTCATAATAAGGAGAAACAACAAGTGATAGACACTAGGGGGCAGATTTATCAAGGGTCGAATAATAATAATAAACCCTCGAATTCGACCCTCGAAGTAAAATCCTTCGAATTCGAATATCAAATTCGAAGGATTTTAGAGCACATACTTCGATCGAATGATAAAATCCTTCGAATCAAACGGTTTGAACGATTTTAATCGATCGATCAAAGGATTTTTTTGCTGGAGAAGGTCCCCATAGGCTAACATAGAACCTTGGTAGGTTTAAAGTGGCAAAGTATGTAGTCGAAGTATTTTTTAAAGAGACAGTACTTTGACTATTGAATGGTCTAACGATTTTTACTTCGAATCGTTCGAATCATTCGATTTGATCGAATTCGATCGAATTTGACCCATTTGATGATCGAAGTACCCAAAAAAATACTTTAAAATTCGAAAAAAATTTTAATTCGAATCCTTCACTCGAGCTTAGTAAATGTGCCCCTAGATATCTGAAATCAAAGTACCTTAGCTGCAGTTTAATGTTTAACATTAAAAAGGGATAATATAAATACTCATATTCAGTGTTCACAATGCTTGTATATATTAAGCATGGTGAGTAGGTTCTTAGCACTCACTACAAACAAATGTTTATGGTGAAGAAGACTCATTTTCTATCTTTGCCATAATTAAAAAGTACAAGGAGAAATAAATATTTTATTTGTTAGAAATCTCTTGCAGCTTTTGTTTGTAAAAAATCAAAACAAACAATTCTTCAGTCTCAAATATAGTACCACCCTATTATATAGCCACTCCTCTACCCAGCTAGTTATTTTGCAAATTGCTTTTTCAACTACGCATACACAGTGCCTAGGACAACTCCTTTTGACTTCTACATGACCTCTCTAGCTTTTAGATGGCACATTTTTGTTTGTTTTGCTTAATAAATACCAGACATTCACTTTTTTAAAATATAACTCGAATGTGTGAGTTTAGGCACAAAATTTTTTTTTTTAATCGTGGAAAAAAATCTAATTTGATTTTTGATAAATTTGTCACTTGGGGGCTGATTAAAATCTCACCAAGACTACTGCAACCTGAGGCCTCTCAAAATCTTAGACCTCACCTCTACACATTACAATCTATATTAAAGCCTGGTGATATAATCTTTTTGCTTTAGAAAAAACTCGGCCGTCCATTGCTGGGAACATTATCATGGGATCCCGTTAAGATAACTATAACTTGCACAATACTTAACTTTCAAAGTTCTTTTTGAATTACTTGATCTTTTCCACCCTAAACATAAGAGTGAAAACTCGAATAACTATGAATCTCTGTAATTGTTGCTCTTCCATTTGTTTAAGTTACCAACACACTAAGATAGTAAGCTCTGTGAAGCCAGAACCTCCTTCTTCCTGTGTTTCTTAACACTTGTAACTCGAGCTTTGACAAAAACTATTTTGAAAAATGGTCCAAAATACAGTAATGCTGTTCCCCATTGTGTCCTATTTTAAAAACATAATGTAATGTTTTTTTGATGGATTTTCTTTTCATCGGTCATTCAAATATGTAAGCTACAGAATGCCAGGGCCACTTGGTGCAGGGGGGCTGTGTATACTGCCATTTATAGGACGGCATTAACTACTTGCCTGGTTTTCTGTTTTTGCTTCAGACACAAGTACTCCCTAGAGCACATTTTTTGAGCACAATTTTGTGCCCCTTAGCATTGCAGCACTTCACTTGTGGCATTGATAAACTGACTTAGTACATTATTTGATGTAAAGCTAAAGTTCTATGTTTATAGAACAACAATTTAATTGAGGTTTTTATTTTGGTAGCCTTCACATTACAAAAAGACCCCAATATCAAAAATGTTTTGGATAACAAATTCCTATACACACATTCATTTATGGCTCCTAAAAACAAATGGCTAAAAATCATATAGGGGTGTTTTCCATCTAATTAGATTAATGCTAGGTTGGGTTAAATATGCTGACAATCACAAAGTGTTAAGATTTTATTACATAGAATAAACTGTCAACAATAAATAATTATTTGTTTAAATGGAACACTATGGGAAATGGAATTACTGTATTTTGGATTTTACAGGATAATATGTTTTTAGATTACAAATCTTATAACGATGGTGCGTGTCTTCTACCAGCTGCTAGCATCTTGTAAGATAAGAAATACAAGAACTGGACGGACAGTGTCATAACAGGGGCAAAAACTCACATGCTCAGTGGGCTCTGAGCAGCTGTTGAGAAGCTAAGCTTAGGGGTCCCAAATTATCTGTGCTGTCATGTAGTAATTATCTGTATTAATAACTAATCGGTCTTATATTGTGACATTTCTATTCTATGTGTACTGTATATTGTGAGTCAGTCCCTAAGTTCAGTAAGTGACAGTAGCATAGAGCATGTGCAGTGAATCAGCAGAAAAGAAGATGGTGAACTAATGGGGCATATTTGGAGACACAGATCTTTACTGCTAAAGGGCTGTGGTTGTGAAAAACAAAGTTTTACCTGCGACCGGAAATACTGGAATTGGTGGACCGGAAATCACCCTTGATGACGTTTTATCTTCTGGATAAAAATGTGCTGTCTGGAAGCAGTTTCTGAAATAACAAATTTCAGTTGATCTAATTGATAAAAGGTTGGTGCACATAACCACAAACGTAAAACAGCTATTCCCTCCTGCTTTATCTTTTATTACTAATATTCATAAATGCCCACAATATCCTGCAGACTATTCTTGGGCGCTGCAGTCTGTTCAGCTTTGTATAGCATGAATATGTATATGTTTATTTTTAGATTCCTGACAACTCTTCAGAAAAAGAAAAAGTAGCTGATTTCTTAAGAAGCATTTAAAAAACTACCATTTACACTTTGTATTTAATTCTAAGAAAATTCTGCTCCCATTCGGAGTGAACTTTTATAATACTTTTAAGTTTGCCTCTATGACGAAATTCAAAGGAAGTCCCGCCTGATCATTATTCCTACATTTTTCCTAACACAAAACAGAAAACCCAGCAATTTGGGAGCCACAAATCTACTCAACATCTATATGGACTTCATAGTGACAAATGTGTCCCAGATACAAACACCAGGTCTTTTACAGAAAGACAAACTGTAGAATAAATTTCAAATGTCACCCATGTAGGTATAGAGGAATATGGGTAGATAGAGCGGATATAATTAACCAAATGTGAGTTACAGCATAGTAAGGAGTGGGTCCTACATTATTAATGCACTGGATCTCACAGGCTACTAGTTACTTGCTATGCCTCTTACTTAATGGCAAAATGTTTTGGTTTTTTTTGCCAAATATATTAGCATCCATCAGTACATTTAAATAATTAAAATGTTGTATTGAACAAAAGCCTATCTTTCATTCTGCTTAAGAGGTGGATATCCATAAACTAGACACAAATGTGCACATATCATTTAATATACAGCCATTTGAATACCAAGTGCTCTGGGTTACATGAAACATAATATAGGTAAATCCGATGCAGTTTGCCATCTGTTTGGTGTGAAAGGTGAACAAACGGGCTGTCTATGTGCTAAGTGTAAAATAGGTGTACTAATTATCACAATTAGAAAGAATTATGAATGTTAACACCCATCTATCTATAACAGGAAAACATATATTTTTTCATGTAGATTAGCAAATATTAATATGTTGTTAAGAGCATTCCTGTTTTAAAGCACCTATGGAGTTGCAATATATAAAACTTTTGTGCACTGTGAGACATGAATAAAACCAGTCATTTGCAGCAGGGTGGAACTAAAGGGTAGGCCACAAAGGTCACATTTGTAAACTCTAAAAATAAGTCTATGATGGGTAGCGACAGCGAACACAGCATTGTTAGGTGAGTTGGATCACAGCTATAATCAAGAACCTAACATATAAATTTATTTGCAGATACTTTTAACTAATATCTGTTTATAGTGCTTTTGATTATGACCAGTGTCCAGGCAGTAAGTTGTTTTGATTTCTGTCCCTTGAATTTAGGACATAAATGACAACAATCTGTAAAACGTACGGCACCCATATTCACCCAGAATTATACGTCTGGTAACAGACCTACAATTTGTAATTAAACAGAAGTCCTGCACATAGTATAGCAATATGAATGTTTTAGTATAAAGCCAACATCATTTTTTTGCATGTCTTATTGTACTAATATGTCATTATTTCCTTCAAATATTTCCCCGTATGCATTTATAATGGGCATGTTCCTGGCAAGGCGCAGAGCTGTTAAAAGAAGCCGTTTTGTTGCATTATGTTTGTAAACTACTTTGCTGGCTTGTGTCCCAGTGCTTTGCAAACAGATGCCCATTTTGTACTCCATAACTTAATTTCTTGTTTAAGGTTCTAACAGATACAAATGTATATATTGAAAATGCTTGGCAATGGCATGATGTGCCAAACACCACGTATGCTTTTTTTGTTTTTTGCTAGTATCGCTTTATAATAGGTTAAACTTCTATTATCAGCTTGGGTCATATGTATATAAAATAGAGATGGAATAATGTTGGTTCAGTGTAGTTGAGCCATAGACGAAAATAGAAAATAAAAGAATGGCTTCCTTCTGCAGTTTTTGGTGCAATTGCTTGTACTATTCTTTAATATTTACCTGTTTTTTGCCACCACTCTCTAGATGCCTTAACATTTAGAGGCTCATTTATCAAAGTCTGAATTTATCTCAATATTATCTGAAAAAAACACTGACCAAATCCGTACGGGTTTTTTTATCTGTATTTATCAATACATTTTCCCGAAAAATTTTTTGCGGGAAAAGTCTGAATTTTACGCTTTGTTCGGAAATTTCCACCCGAAAACTCCTATTTTTTCAGATTTTTTTTGCCAGAAAACCCCAAAAACTTTGGATTATTGCACAAAACCCAGCGCAGTTCAAAAAAATCTTTAGGACTTCTCCCGTTTGACTTATGTGCAACCTCGGCAGGTCTGAGATGCCGGATTTTCGGATTCTGACTTTTTCCATCCTCGGGTATGGGTATAATAAATTTAGAAAAATTTGTGTTTTTTAAAAATTCAGATTTTATACTAAAAAAACCACACATTTTTTAGATTTTCTGCATTCGGAGTTTAGTAAATAACCCCCTTAGTATGTGAGCAGGTATTTAAAGGGGTAGGTTACCTTTAAATGTACTTCTAATACCATTCTTTGAATACCATCTATGTATATGTATGTCTGCATCATATTAATAGTTTATGTTCACAGCACACTACCCCAGTAATAATAATCTGCCTTTATAATGTCAGTACTGAGTGAGAATCTATAAAACAGAAAATTCTATATATGGGAATCACACAGTATTAATGAAAGATTATTGATAAAGAAGACATTTATTGCTAAGTTCAATTAGATATTTCAGTTTGCAGTGTAAAGCCTTCTGAAAACAGATATATTTACATGCCTCATGCTACACCCATAGCACAGCCTTCATACCAAAAATGAGACTCTCACATGCTGCATTATGGGTGGAGACATGCAGATTACTCCTTTATGCCCTGTGGCCAACTATGCATCCAGAACCGCTGGTTTATAGCACAGATACAGCCTAATAGTAAATAGGCCTATATATCCAAACTTGCAGAAAGCCTGTTTCAATCTTGTTAGATCTCATCAGTAAAGATATTGGAACATGGCTTCTGAATAGGTAGGACTAGCAGTGTAGCAAAGCAGAGAAACCAACCTGGTGAGGGTGAGACAAGGATAAAATGATGTATGTAAATACCTTCTGTTTTCAGAATTCTTTATACTGTATGTCTTGCATTGTAAAGGAATTTTTGGCTCATTTTAGCCCATCTCACCATACTCTAACCTTGTTGGTTTCTCTGTATTTTAGTTTGTGCGTGAAGCTCATTTCATATTTATAGTTTAGTGAATCCAGGTGAATGTAAACCTAATTTATAAATATAGTTGAATGCTAAAGTTAGGACATGCCTTGCTAAATTACACGTTTAGTTTATTTTTGCATTTCTGGTAAGCATTGCGGATGGATGCTGTGTTTATTTATAGCACAATATTTTGCTTCTTAACTTTGCCTTATAAGTATTATCTTTTTACTAGAGATATTTCATTTGGTTGGTTTGTCTTAAAACTAATACAAAACATACCTTTTTCAAATAGTGCATGATAAATAGTAACTTTATTTTGTTGCCATTTTCTATCCTTTATGTTTAATTTTTCTCTCGTTGCCAAAAATTTGCGAAACGTTGAAAAATCACCAAAATGCAATAAAGTCTATGGACGACCCATTGGAGTCTGCGGGCATCATTTTCGTGCAAGACTTTGAGAAAAATAACGCTTATCACTATATATAAGCTTTATAAGCTAGGTCGTCAATCTTCTAAACTGTTAGAATTTGAAATAAATTTCAGCGCATCAAGAGAATTGCCAGCATTTATACAGTTGTGCTTTTACAGACCCTAGTAAAGCTTGGTGGGAGATGCGCTTCTAATTCTGCTACCGAGCCACAAATCAACTAATGCATCAAATGTAATACTTTATAAAGTGCTCTTGTCCAAGCTCTTTTTTTATTTCCAGCCCTTGAACACCTGTTTTATTGTTTTCATGTGAAGCAAACATAATTAAATTTATCCTATATCCTTCAATGAGCTTGAATGATCCACTGATTTTTCATTTGCCCCTGCCATCTTTCATACATTTCTAGTTTATATACGTTTTGTAAAATGTAGGAAACAATTAAAAATACAAGATCATCTTTATATCATCTATATTTCTTCCAGAAATAGAAAATTATCCGTTTGTAAAACTTAAGAACTTACCGCCAATAGATCAGAATACCCACAAGCACCACAAGACAGATAAAGGTCAGGGATGACACGACAACAAGTGGGATTACTGTCTTCTCTTCTGACTCCAAACCTTCTGCTAGACCAACACGAGATTCATGGCTACTATTACTTGCCTCTGTAGTCAGACAAAATGAAAACCATCTATATTTACTTGTACAAGCAAAAGCACTTCATAACACAGCTAATTGCCTAATTACACCCAGCTCTATCAAATGGTAGGAGCATTTTTACTTTGGAAATTGTACTTTCTGTGGCAGTAATTATATTATATTTTGTTTCTACATAATACAAGTGGAAAGTATGGGGGTTAAATGCTTTATTAAAAGCACTGAAAAGGGAGAAAGAGCAATTTGGAGTGGGACAACAAAGCACTTGCATGTATTTATATTACTAATGTTATCTGGTCTTTTGCCAGATAATTTAATGATCCCAATAATAATTGTTGTACAAAGGATTTAATAGCACTATGTCATTTACTGTTATTTATACAGTATATACCTTTATGGCTTAACAATATAAGACCAATAGGTTTGAACTTTTGTAGATTTTTTGTGTGCTATGCCATACAGTATTATTATACTATATCTATTTTTATTTTCCCTTTATATTATGTCAGGTGGAAATATATAAAGTAACAGTTATTGGACATAATTTTCCCATTGCTTCCATTTTCTAGCTTCTATAATAGTATTATGGGCTTACCTTTAATTTCACTTAAAATAAGCCTCAGTTGTTGATAATTGTAGTTCCACAAACTTCTTTACCAGAAGTTTGAAAAGGCTATGGATTAGTGTAACTGTTTTTATGTAATTAAAGTTATGAACAGCAGCAATATGCATTTTAATAACCTTCTCCTCAACACCTCTTTGCATATACCCTTTCAAGACTGCTAGAACTTCCCCTTCTGTAAAATTCTTTTTCACATTCCATCAGATTTTCTCTCAATCTCTTTTTCTTTAAACAATTTCTCTCAATGTATTTTTAGAGAAGACTAACCTTATTCCAACCCAGTCTTCATGTATTTGTATCTCTGCATTATACACTATAAGCCATTGCCACCTGATCTGTGCAATACTCAGTGCCACATCTCTCACTCCTGCTTTTTGCTTAACCCCGTAACATGTCTCATGCCCTAATTTTTAGATTGTAAGCCCTACTGAGCAGGGCCCACTTTACCTCCTATTCCAGTCAGTACTTGTATCTATATGTATCTGTATGTTTGATGTGTAGCCTTTGGATATTAATAATAATAACCATATGTTTCAATCAGAGAAACAAAAGCTACCACCCTTTGTTTTATTATAACAATATCATATTATTTAATATTATTAATATTAAATAACATATTTTCCCTGTTCTTAGAACATTTCAAAGGAATTGGAGTATATTTTAAAGTCTTTCTCTATATCTTTTTGCCTGAATATGGCAATTCCTGCTCATTACATATATCTTTTAATTTTACACACTCTGTATCAATGAGCTGTGTCTCTACTTCTGCTGTTGAGCTGCTAGTCCCTACATCACATGACAGACTTACCAGGGGTTGCAGTTCAATAACAGTTGCAGAGACTAGAGAGATAATGTAGGGATTCTTGTTTGTATCAATATTAAAAAAAAATAACAAAAATATGTATTATATAGTATTGATAGATAACCATATATAAATATGTATCCATTACATATGTTATATATATTTACATATTTATATAATAATATATATAAATATGTAATGGTTACATTCAATATAAAAAAAAACAAATGTACTTAAGGTAGGATATTTAAGTCTTTCATGTAGAGTTTTTTTTTTCCTGACATTTTCACAGTTTTGTAATTAGGTGCTGATTTTTTTAATAGAATACATTCATATGATAATTGTGATATAGAACTAAAATATATTGTATTATGTTGTAATACTGTAAATCTTCTGTACAGTTCATAGGTTTTTATATTTGTTTTTAAGTGCGCATAAACAATTTGTGATTTTGAGTTCTTCCCCCACCAATTCCTGACTAAAATCAGTGATATTAAGCATAAACCATGAGTTTCCATTAAAGACAAAAAAAAAACACCACCATGCCATGCTGCTACAGTTAGATACATTTAGCAATTCAAATATCTGTAATAAATTCAAATATTTAGAGGCAATTCATGCACACATACATGGACCACAAGCGCACTAACACCAAACTATAAATATCTCCCTTTGCAGCAGTTCATGCAGTTCCTATCTTGCCACACAAACCAGAGAGTTGTCTGTGTACTGTGTACAGTCATGGCCTGCAGTTTTCTAATACACATCAATTTGGACATTTGACTTTTTTTATACTGTTCAGGGGAAAGTCGCTGACTTAAACAATGCCAAATTTTTAAAACCGAGCATATATATTCCTGTATAAGATTATATTTTGTTGCTATGTTTCCAAGGTATGGGTATGGATCTGTTATCCAAAAACTCTTTTGCCAGAAAGCTCTGAATTACAGAAAGGCCATCTCCCATAGGATCCATTTTAAGTAAATAATTTAAAAAAAAATTTTCTCTTTTCCTGTAATAATAAAATAGTAGCTTGTACTTGATGGTAACTAGGCTGCAAGAATCCACATTGGTGGCAAACAATCTTATTGCTTTTTTTTAATATTTAAATATTTTTCTTAGCAGCCTTAATGTATGATGATCCAAATAACAGAGGGACTCCTTATCCAGGAAACGCAAGCTCACAAGCATTGCAAATAATAGATCTTATACATTCTGTGGTGCCATTAGCATTAAATATTCTATTTTAGTTCTGTCTAAAACCACATGAAGACTTAAAATGTTGCACAATAAATATGACCCACTTCTGCTATTTGGTATATAAGAATTCAATACATTCAATACAATATACAATTAATACAATTCTGAAAAAAACATTTGCTCCCACAAATAAACGTGTATCTGGTACATTTCCTAAAAGTTGCATGTATGACTGGCATCGCATAAAGAGTACATTATAATGTCCTTCACTTGTTGGAGCTAGCCAGCTCATCTGCACAAGTGTATGTCACTATCCAGTGATTGATAGATTTTCTTTAACGGATAAGTAAACCTTTAAAGTGTCTGAATGTAAAAGTGCTCATGGTACTTTTCTAAGCACTTTTCTAATTTACATTACGGTAATTATTATTTTTTTGTTTCAGAGCTGTTTTATTAACTGCCAACATAATGATTTATTTAACAACAGCTTCACCTGTTCAGTTCCTATAACTATAAAGTCAAGGACAGCCAAAGAGACATCTTTCAGAAGGAAAACAGAGAAGTATTCTGATGTTTCTTTAGTCAAGAGAGAGATCAGAAGCCTTAGATGACCTTTCCCTTCTCCTTCCAAAGCAGAGCATATTCTGAACATTTCTCTGTTTTTGAGTCTGTTTGAGTCTCTCTGAGTCTTTTGTGAAGGTATCCACATATACAGTAGCACTTTATAACACCTGACCAAGGTGCATTCCTTAATATGCATGTGAAGTTGACTGAGTTATATAAATATGTGCCATAAGTTATATAAACATATTCCACATTACTATCTATCCATTGGGTTTAAAAAATATGAACTTGGAACTTTGTTAGAAGGGTGTTAATATATACTGTAACCTAAAGATGTAATTGGATCAATCTCTGTGTATTGCTGTCCACAGTAGTGCACAATACATTTTATCAGAAGTCGTTTTCTTGGTCTATAAATTTGTTCTCTAAAGAGATTAACTTTAACAATCCATTGAGATTAGAAGAAACGGTTTTATTTCAATATGCAAAAAAACTTTATTTTGCAATCAGAGCTATGGAATTGTCAGTCAGGTTAGACTGATACATTAAATAGTTTCAAAAGAGGGTTAAATGGCTTTTAAGAAAGTTATGACATTGCTGGCAAGTTTTTCTAAAATCCCATAAAAAGCAGAAATTGTTTAGAAAATGGGAGTAAATTAATAATTAATAAATCACTTGTTTCCTGACATCATTTTAACCAACATCAATGGATACTATTACTATTTTACTATATATTATATATATAGTTATGCTGCACTTTTCCAGATTGTTCCATAGAGAAGAAATGTAGCTTTCATCATGCTGTACATCGTCTGCTTTAATTTTTTTCTTTACTATATATACTATCCCTTTATCCTTTTAATGAAACACTAATATATATTTGTGTTTATTGGGAACCCAGAGTTTCTGCTCCATATTTTTTTACTGATGTCGCATGATCACCTGGTTTACATACTGCTTCTTCATGATCTTTTATGAATAATAGATAGTTTGGTGCTTCAAATCACATGCTTTCCGTTTAAGTGCAGGTAGCATTTTTTGCACGTGGCTAATTGCTGCCTGTGCAAGAGTTCCACTCAATCATCTGGCAGAAATTCCCTACATAAATTGGTAACTCAGTTTATAACTGCGCTTAGCAAACAAAGTAGTGTAGCGTCTAATTTTGGACAGTTTTCATCTTTATTTTTGGTCTGACAAATCAAATTGCTCTAAAATGGTTGGTGCCCTCCTAATGTATATCAGATTAGATTGTGCTACTTGCTTTATTAAGTATTGCATCTGTTATCTGGAAACCCATTGTCCAGAAAGTTCTAAATTATGGAAAGGCTGTCTACCATAGACTCCATTTTAACCAATGATTCCCTTTTTCTCTGTCTTAATAAAACAGTACCTTGTACTTGATCCAAACTAATATATAATTAATCCTTATTGGAAGCAAAACCAGTCTATTGGGTTCATTTCATGTTTAAATTATTTTCTATTAGACTTAAATTCACAAGCGTTCTGGATAATAGGTCCCATACCTGTAGCACTATGTGTATGCATGTTTGTTTAATGCTAAGATCACACTCAGGCTCCAGTTGTAGTTCTAGGCATCATATATGGAGGTTTATCTAAAATAAATAAAAAGGGACAGGATGCTGAGGACTTGCCAGCTGTTTCTCTATATATATTATCTGCCAATTTTTGTTCTGTTGCCAGGGTTGGACTGGAACCTTGAGGGCCCACAGGGCTGCAAAATGAAGGGGCCTCCTGGCGGTCCCTGGGGGAGGCCCCCTCCCAACCGCTAAACTCCTGCCACGCTCATGCACGAAAAATCGCCGCAAAGCATGCGTGAAAGACGCCACTATGCAGTACAGTAGCTGGTCAGCTCTGGGAGCAAGTCTGGGCTGGCAGGGGCCCACCGGGTTTTTTCCCAGTGTCCCACCTGCCCAGTCCGACCCTGTCTGTTGCCAATGCACAGGTGTGTAACTGTGCCAAATTTTGTAATACAGAGGCTTTACCGTTTATGGGATTCTTATTCTTTTGGAACATTATTCCTGTAGTGCAGATTATTATTCTCTGAGGTCCAGGATAGCTACAGATAGCACACGTTTTCAAATATAATTTCCAAATAACTAATTCCAGAATGAAAAACAAATTGCCTGGTGTGTTAACCCATGCTTGCAATTTGCATTGGAGATAAACAAGTAAGAAGTTGTTAGAGCTCAGCAATGCTGCTGAACACTAACACCCTAAAACACATCTGCATTGATAGATTTGTCAACCTGTTAAAATGTTCCTGACTGTCAGGAAACTGTCAGGAATGTATTTTATATTTGTGCTCTATGGATCCTAAAGGATTTTCAGATGTTCAATGCACCTGAACAAACTTTGTACCTTTCATTAAATATAGAGGTAAATACATACTGTTATTGTGAAAATCCTAAATCCTGAGCTGTTGTTATGGTCTGCAACAGTTGTTGAGTCTGCACTGCAAGTTTTTAGTTTATCCTTTTGCTAACCAGAAAAGCTTTGATTCTGTGGGCCCTGGAATCTGGAGCAGGTGCTGCTGTTAAACAGCACCTGGCACATAAAACTGTCTCCCCTGCCAAAGGTGTGAGTAAACAGAGCCCACATACTGGGGAAAACGAGTATTTTTTGAGAGCACCCTAGTGATTTCTTTACCCTCACACTAGGAGGTATTTCCCAATGCGAGTAATGGGTCACATACACAATGAGGGAGTGCCCCGGCACATTATACACATAAACGAACATAAAGATTGAGCTGGAAACTCTTTGAGGTCCCTTCTGGTGCTGGTTGCTTTTCAACAAAAAAAATCAATAATTATCATTTTGTTGTGTTAGCCCACATCTCCAGTGGGAAAAACTATTTTTATGTGATGGGTGCAGCAACACCTGCTACTGATGCCAGGGCTAAACTGGATCATAGTTTCTCTGGCGAGCAAAAATATAGTCAGTGCTGGGCTGCTTTTTCCACAGATGGTGCAGGCCATGGGCCTTCCAGCATCCACCAGAACTTTATAGCTTACATTGTGGCCATGTTCAATTCAGTAAGCCACTAGATACTTAGCTATTCAAGGATACTGTATACCCCTTAATGGGGGGTATAAAGTATATGTAAAGGGAACCGTCAAATAACCTCAAACTGGAGATTATTTAGCCTGTTTTAAAAAGATCCCCTTTATTGTGCAGTCAATCAAGTCTTCATGGTTTTGCAGACTGACGATATCCACTTGCTATGTTGTAGCATGAAGATGTGATTGTATGCATGAATGCAAAAGGGGTACTGCTGTTGACAGCAGTGTAAGCAGAGGTAAAAAGTACGTTAGGGAGCAGTGCTTGGGAATTAAAATTTGTAATGAAATGATAGTGGCCAAAATATGACATGAAATAATGGCGCTACACTGTGACGTGACCCCGAAACGTTGCACCTGCACTGCATTAAAAAATTGCAAGGGCTTGCCCTGCAGCTAAAAATCCTGTGTGCCAGTGAAAGTCTTTTCTATGGAATTTTGAGGTGGCCGAAGCCTCTATCGTTGTGCACCAGGTGACAAGTACAGGAAGGGTGGTGTTGGTGTGCGGTTAACCGAAATTTCTTCGCTACACTGTGAGTGTCATGAAATGCTAGGGGTTCACCCAACTGTGTTTAACATTTCAATACATTCTGGAGTAGGATATCCTAACCAACCCCTTTGATAAGATATAGAACACAGATGTAGGTGCGTAATCAGAGAACCATAAAGGGTTAAGGCCACATCATATAGCAGTGAGTTACCAAACTAGTTGTATCAAAATCATATTAATTCTTTATCATAGAGTGCTGATATATAAAAAGCAGGAGGAGCACCCAGTCATGTTTAACCTGCTTCTAACATCAAAATAAAACAAATATATATTATATAATATAAAAAAAGCATGAGAAATCCCAAACCCAAAATCTGGATTATGTAGGAATGCAGGTGATTGTGCAGCTATTTCATCTTCCATGATCCAGAAAGAATGAATATTAAGAATGAATATTTTGTTTCAACAAGTCTGGTCCCACGCTCCTACATGATGAGCTATGAACCCTTAAGTCTCTAAGTACCCACCTAACCATATGTGACCTATATCTCACTTAAAGGGGTTATTTTGGATATCCTTCTCCAGAATCTATGGGCAAGCATAGCTGGCTGAATTACATGTGTACTAATAGTACATGTCTTTGTTAGCATACGTACTACATTATATTCTTGGTTGCTCTTTCTCATAGACTTGGGTGCTGAAGTCGTTTGTCTATCATATTTGTTTGAGGAATGTTTGGGAGATCAACAACTTGGATGGTTTTGGTTTACAGTTATACTATATCCTCTGTGTGTTATGGGGGTCACAATGTTTCATATAACACTGGGGTCAAACTGGGGACCGCAATGTGTCTGCCTCAGTTTGCTGAGGGGTAGGAGAGTTCATAACACCTTGCCATGTGATGATTGATAGGTACTCAGACTTATATGAAAATTGAACTTTGATATACTACTCTTATGCAGATCCAGTAGGTAGAATCAGCTCTTCAATATAAATTGTGCAATAATAGTGCAAAGTGTAGGGTAGACTGTCAAGATTGGGTTGTTTTGTCTTAGGGATGCACCGAATCCACTATTTTGGATTCAGCCAAACCCCCGAATCCTTCACAAAAAATTTGTCTGAATACCGAACCAAATCCTAATTTGCATATACAAATTAGGGGTGGGAAGGTGAAAACATTTTTTGTATCCTTGTTTTTTAGACAAATAGCAGGGGACCTTTTTACCCATAAAGAGGATCACTGCACCAGAAGCCACCCCTTTAGACTAGAAGAATGAATTTGTATTTGAAGTAGTGTAGTTGGTTCTTTACATTGAGGACAGTGAGGTTGTGGAATGCACTGCCGGGTGATGTTGTGATGGCTGATTCTGTTAATGCTTCTAAGAGGGACATGGATTATTTCTTGGACAAGCATAATATCATAGCCTATTGTGATAATAAAATCTACAATTAGTATAGATATGGGTATGCACAATTTTTGTGAGTGTATGGAGGGTCAGTGTGTGTATGTATGGACACTGGGTTTCATTTGGAGGGGTTGAACTTGATGGACTTTGTTTTTTTTTTTCAACCTAACTTAACTATGTAACTATTTAACTAATAACATATTTATCCAGTTAAAAAAACACACACACATTTGAGTAGAACTATAATGCATATTGCATAAGTCTCCAACCATTCATTCCTAGCAATAGGAACCTCTGCAACATGCTTCCTAGTGGGGGCTCACCACAATGATATCACAGTCTGAAGCATTTAGTGTAGATGACTTACAGGCCTCTGAAGAAGACAAAACACTTCAGGCTGTGACATCCTCAGTGTGTGCTCCCAAAGAGAAGGTGAGCAGAGGGGGGGGGGGGGGAGCAGTGTCATGAAATGCTGGTGGGCAGACTGTATCATGAAATGATTGGGCTGCTGTGTCATGAAAGGATAGTGGTCAGGTTATGTCATGAAAGACTGTAGTGCCACACTGTAGGAAGCATGACATTCTGGGGCCACAATGTGTCTGTCATGAAATCATGAGGTCAATCCAGAAAGTGGCATAAAATGCTGAGGTCTAGACTATGCCATTAAATGGTGGGGCAGCTTATTACATTTGCTGGGAGGTAGACTGTGCCATGAAATGCTGTGGGCAATATTAGCAAACCAGCTGCTGGCTGAGGTCATTATGTACCTAATGTGTCATTAACAGGTGAGTTGCTGGTGTCACACCGTAAGGTTCATTCATTTCTAAAGGCAACAATGTATCTGTCATTACATGTTGGGGCCCTTCAGACAGTGTTATGACATACTGGGGGCCAAAATGTCACAAAATGATGAAACTGCTGTGTTATGTTGTGGCATCATTCCAACATTCCATATTAAATTCTGTTTAAATGTTTACTTTGCTTATAAAATAGTTGATAATGCTAATGGGAGTGTTGGTGGACATGCGAGTAAGTGGGCGTGACTTATTTTTAATGCGCACCACATACCACCATTATACCTTCTTTTTTTTTTTACCCACTTCAACCCCTGTGTATACTATAGGACATTACACAGTGTGGTTTGTTTTTCAAATGATATCATTGTTAAGGGGTAAAAAAAGATATAGTATATTTTATAAAAATGGTTCATATGAAATCATTTAAGCCCACCCTCTACTGCTGAGTTTGCCCTATGCAGTGCTGCAGATCTGTCAGTTATAAGTCCCAGTGCTTGATAGAATAGTCTGTGCTGATATGTACCCCTTGACCAACACATGGACCGCCCAGACCCTCCACAGAGTTTAGATGGGGATCTAGTTAGGCAGCTGACATTTTGACAGTTGAGCCAAGTTACTTGTAGATTAATGTAATAAAAGTTTGCTGCTGCTCTTGTAAACTATAGCACCAATGAGTAGGTAGCATTTACTGGTCAACTGTTAAAAACAAACATCCAATTAGTTACCATGGGTTTCTAGACCTGAGCAAACTTGAACACAAGGATATTGTGCACTAATGCTGCAAACTCGAGCAACTGCCGGGTGATGTTGTGATGGCTGATTCAGTTAATTCCTTTAAGAATGGCTTGGATGATTTTTTGGACAGACATAATATCAAAGGCTATTGTGATACTAAGCTCTATAGTTAGTATAGGTATGGGTATATAGAATTTAATTAAAAGTAGAGAGGGGTGTATGTATGGATGCTGGGTTTTCATTTGGAGGGGTTGAACTTGATGGACTTTGTCTTTTTTCAACCCAATTTAACTATGTAACTATGTAACCAACCAGCCAAGGGCTTTTGAAGCAAAAACCCAATGTCAAAAAATGAGCCCCAATCAATTTTAATTTCAACAATTTAATTTTACTGCTTCCATTTTCCTACAGGTTTTAAACTTGCCTTTACCTGTCTCCCTGATGCTATTTTTGTCCTGCTATTCTTATTTTACCCTCATCCCTCTGCATCGCTAGTTTTATCATGTCCTTTGGACAGTTACATAACAGCACCTGAGAGCATATCACCAATGGCCAGAACTACTTGCTTGACATATCATTAGTTCTATGTCTATCATTTTTCAAGATGTAACATCTGGCTGTATCAGTTTAGGTGTTTATTTATTCTGTATCAACTGATACTGATATTCTGTATTAACTGAAACTGAGGAGCAGGACTATGAGTTTTAATAGAACATGAAGGGTGCGAATCTGCTTCAGTTTATATAGAGTAGATAAACTTAAATTTTGGATTTTACATGCCTGTGTGAAGGATTGCTCATTGAGTGCCTGCTACTATACAATCGGTTGGTTCCGCTCCCCTATCTCAAGGTCCTGTGCCCCCCTTTCTCTGTGGTGAGTTTCAGGATTACAATTATTATGTTTTGATAAATTCTGGGTCACCTTTAAATGATTGCATTATATAAAGGGTCTGAGTTGATGTTATAAGATACAATATGTATCTCAGCAATAACTGTAGTTTTATTCTCATTAAGTTTGTATGCTATACACATACCCATTAAATTGATTTGAATGGAAACTATTACAATGGTTAAGCTGCCACAATGATGTGTTATTTTCAAACTTGAGGCCATGACTGTTATGGAGCCTTGTGGTTCTTCCTCCACATATTCAACAATAAAGAATATACACAGACTGACTCACTTCTACAGATTAAATGGCTCAGTGCTGATAATTGATAATGGCTGAAACACTGCTCATAACCAGTGGTGTAAGTCTAAGTTACTAGGGCCACAGAAAAATCTATTTAAAGGGATCCTGTCATAGGAAAACATGTTTTTTTCAAAACACATCAGTTAGTGCTACTCCAGCAGAATTTTTTATATTTAATTTTGAAATCTGACATGGGGCTAGACATTTTGTCAATTTTCCAGCTGCCCCCAGTCATGTGACTTTTGAGAAATGGATTTCAGTGCAGAATTCTGATGGAGCAGCACTATTAACGGATTCATTTTGAAAACATTTTTTTTTTCCATGACAGTATCCCTTTAAGTTGAATGGTAAATTGAGCTATTCTACCAAGATTTATTAAAATTGCTCATTAATTTGGGCTTATGGGGCCTTTACATTTCAAGGGCACCCTCTGCAGGGTCTGCTTCCTCTGTAGTTAAGCCCCTGCTAATGACATGAATGTTATTATTGCAGAAAAAAAACAAGCAATCTCCTTAAGTATCTGGCATACGACTCAACACAAACTGATTGCTTGAACATACGATACAGAACATGCAATCAGCACAGATTACAAACAGCAATATACGGTGGAGACCCACCTTGATTAGCAACATCTTCAATTCATCATAAATAGGAAAGGGAATCATTGGACATTCATCAGTGGGGAGAAAAAGCAGATCATAACTTATTTATTTAAGGGTAAGTGTTAATTGTGCATGCAGCCTAACAACATGCATAGGAGTTCCTCGGTGCATGCAGCAGTGTGGAACAAGGACAAGGCTTCAGTGCCCAGGTAAAATCCAAGTTATGTGTTATTATCATCTGAAATCGAATGCACCCAGAAGTCTTAGGAAATAGACTTTACTTTAAGGGATTTTATACACATTTTGAATGGTGTGCTATTATTTTTTGTCACATTAGATATTTACGTTTGATACATCCATGCATCTGTTTACTTTGCCTTAGCTATGCTTATTCCTTCTCCCTTTTACCCTCACTGTTAAATTAGCAACAACACTACAAAACTGCAGTGCAGTAAATTATAATAAGGCTTTGAGATACAGAGGGACTAATTTTGCCTTATTCTTGGTTGCATTGGTTCTGGTAGCATATATTGAACCCCTACAACAAAGCATAACTGGAGAAATAAAAATAATTACGAGTACTTGATATTGTATTTGATACTTTGTATTCTGACTGTTAATTGTCCACATTTCAGTAGACTACATGCCCTTTCTCAAGTATATTTTTGCATTCCAGCATAATTTATTTTATACTTCATATACTGTAGTTAAAGTAAAATAAGGAGAGATTAAGCGGGTTATTTATCAAAATCTAAATTTATCTCATTATTTTCTGACCAAATCCGCACACAGGTTATTTCCCCTTATTTATCAATACATTTTCCCAAAAATTTCCTGTGGGAAAAAAACAAAAAAATTGTGAAAAATTCAAATTTTTCGGATTTCTCAGAAAACTCAGATTTTTGAGAGGTCTGAGATGCCGGATTTTCGGATTTGAACTTTTTCCATCAGAATATAATAAATCCTGAAATTTTCGAGTTTTTGTCATTCAGACTTTAATAAATAACCCCCTAAGTGTTAGCTGATTTTTTTTTTTTTTAGCAAATATTCGTTTACAATATTTAAGTGACAGGAATTGCAAGATATGAATCTCACATGTACTGCTCCATACATGTAGGTATTTTTTATATAAATTCCAAGCCAAACAAAGCTGATTAGCTGAACCAGCAGGAATCTAGATTTCTCACATTTCCTATGTAATGAACTAAATGACAAATAATCGAAGCAATACCTCCTGCAGAGCTCCAGACGTTTGTTTTTGTTCTGAAATAATGATAATATGGAGGGGGTTGACTAACAATTAAGACGATATTTGTTACAAAAGTATAAACCAATGCTTCTTATACATGAAAATAAAAATATATAGATGTAATAGATAGACAACTACTTCATCTATTTAAAAATGTATTACACCCTTATTTGAAAAACAAAACAAATTGTAAATATATACTATAAATATAAATGAATAAATTATTAAATAAAAATATAAATTGTATATCTAAGATTCTGTCACAAGTTTTGTATGCATTTCTACACAATTACTTTTACTTTGTTTGTGGAAAATGCCCTCCGGTGTTTATTTTTAAGTACTGCAACATTTTATTTTTTGTTTCCCTATCCTTTTGTTACATTTCATTTACAAAGTCCATCCATGGAGCTAGAGAGTTCTCAAAACCCCAAAATATTAAAAAAAGTAAAAATAAATATCTAATAATTTTTGATGTCATATGAAGACAACAAGTGACAGAAGAACTAGCTAATGGTTATTCATACTATTTACATGTAAATTTACAAAATAGCCACATATAAATGTGAGAAGTACATTAAAATATGTATTGCACTGCAATATAATTTATACAGCTATACATTGTAATGAAATGTGTTTATAAAACTCAATAAATAAAACCATTAAACGAGACATATAGGATAAATGAAAAAAACACAAATTTTGTAGGCAATTATAAGTAATATATGGTGTTGCTTTTACATGGTGCTAAAAATGTACATTATCTTTAAAAATAGTCCCTTTATTGGAGCTCCCTATAGATGTTCTCTAGTCCCTGTCTATGTTTCAAATGAGGGGTGTGCGTGTCCCTGCCAGAAGTACAGTAGGAGGGGGACAGCCAATTACAGCCCTGTAGTCACACAAGCACAGACAGGCTTACAGTTCCCTATCAGGTCCTGCTAGCTGCTGATTGGTTCCTGTCCTGCAGTGCAGTTAGCTGAGTGCCGCCGGCTCCCCTGCACAGCCTGAGAATTCAGGGAGCAGGAAGTGGAAGGGAAGGGAGGGATTATTAGGGTTTTTGCAGAAATATTCATTAATCAGCCTGAAACACTACTTTTTTTAAGCACAATTCTTCTATATCTAAATGAGTATAATGCACTGGTACATGATTATTTTTTACTCAAAATGCCTCCTTTAAATAATAAAATAAAAAATAATGAAATAAAAAAAAACATTGTTTGGAATAAAATTTGTTTGTAACATCTGATACCTTTAACTCAAAATCATCCCACAGAGATTAATCAGAATCGACCCTAGTGTGTTAGTGTATTGTGTGACTGATAGGGATGTGTTCAGCTGGGGCAGGGACTGATATAACCTGGGTACAATGCCATGGGCTCCATCTCTGCTATTGTTACAAAACACATCTAGAACTAGCAGACCCCAAACATTAATTCTGTAAAATCTAGACTAGGTTGTTGTGCAGCAACAGTTTAATTTATTAGTATGCTAAAGCTCAAAGCTAAGAAAGGCATCTTCATCCCTTTAAAAAAACCTGCAGGGTCATTTCTGATGGGAGCAGTCCCCTAGCCTTATCAGTTCTTTTACATAAATGATAGCAATAATGAGTTGTGTCTAACTTATGAAGTAGCACATAATATAACATCACATATCTGAATGCCTACAAAAGACCTCCATTCAGATTTACAAGATCAAGCTAGTATGGCTTTTATAGCTTACCCATGTGCAATGAAGCCCTTGATGAAATGGTATATTTATTCTGATGGAACAATAAAATATATATATATATATAAATGATATTCTTATTTTTTTTAGCTACCCATGACATTTTTGGTAGTGAGCTGGGTCCTATGCAAAACTCACTTGTTCTAGTATAGTTCAATGCAAAGTGAAAAAAATGCCTTTAATATATAGTAACTAAAAGCAAACAGTATCTATTTCACAAAGTGACCATAGCATGCTGCATGCACCCGTATGTAACAATTGGTTGCATTCTTGTTACATTTTTCAATGCATTTACAGTAGTTGATTAATTGAGAAGCATAGGAAAACAAAGCAGGAAAGACCCCATCGCAAGGGCGAGACATTAACCAGTTTGATTAAAGGAAGCGCAAGCTATGTTAGAAATTAGTTTAGTTTCCATGTTTAATCACCATGTTTATTTTTGAGACATCAGTTACATTGAAAAAAAAATACTATCTAGCTCAAAACAATACTTAATTTAATGCCGTGCAGTCATATGAAATGAAGCAGACTTACCACTGACATGCCTAGTCTGCTGTTTTGAAAAAAAAAAATCATTATTTTTGTATTGTTGTATTCCAAAGGTGCAACAACCCTGGATGACATGAACTCTGTGATTTGATCTTGTCTCAAAACTTTTTTCTATATTCTATAACAATGTGGTAATACTACTATAAAGACCAAAACGAAAAAAAAATTGGAAATGTTTTACAAAAACATGAAATACTTTTGTTGAGAGCATCAAGAAATTGTACCCTTCTGGATATCCACCACTAACCTGCCTCAGACACGTTGACTACTGGTGAGCGTTCACTAGTAACAGATGGGGGTGATGTCATTTCAGATCCAGGAGTTAAATCTGCTTTACCTGGCTGAATTGCAACCTCATAGTCTTTGTCTCTGTCATTATTATCAGAAAAATTGAAATCTGTGGAGGTTTCATTATCACTAAGGCTATCTGATGTACTTGGACCAGAACCACTCTCTTCATCAGTAAGCACAGCCCAGGAGCTTGATTCAGATGTATTTTCCAGAAGGGTATTATGAGTCTGAACATGAGTTTCCAGTGCAGTGAACGGGATGTGCTTCTGTCCAGTGCTGCTCATTGGCATTGTTGTCGATAAATAGCTCCCTCCTTCCATATCAGAATCTATATTGTTGTCTACTGCAGCAGTTGAAAATGCACTTCCTTCTTCAGATTGCTCTGAAAGTTCACTTAAAGTTTGATTCTTCAGCATCACTCTGTGTACAGAACTGCTATCATCAGCTACCACATTTTCTTGGGCTTCTGTATGTGATGTGGAGTATGTGCTGGCTATGATAAAACCATCATCAACTACAGAAGGCCCCATTTTGGTGTCAAAGCTGACAGTAGGTAAGGTATCAGAGGATGTTTGGGATGTAGCTGTTAACATTGTTAATGTGCTAGGACTCTCACTGTTTGGAAAACCAGCTGGAACAGAAACATACACAGTTGGTAAAATAACAGAATTTACAGTTACATCTGTAGATAAGGAATACGTCACGTCCTTATATTTTCTTGAAGCAGCAGGAATGCCATGCGTAGCATAATGAGAGGAAGGCAAATGGTCATTTAAAGTAGTATCTTGTGTTAATGTATTGGTAGGAAGCACTGGGGTTGAAACTGCATGCAAAAAAGTAGGTTCGATATCTAAAGTTTGCTCTGCCTTTTCATTAGCATATGATGTACCAGAATTTACAGTAGCAGACAAATGAGGTGCAACATAATGGCTATGCAAGGCTAACACTGATTGTTGTAACACTGTGGACGCAACAGAATTTGGAGACAAATCATTACCAACAGGGGTTACATATGTAGAATGCAACAAAGACTGAATAGTGGTATCAGAAGGTGTAGGCAACAATGATGAATCAATATTAGAGGAAAAATTATAAGAACGGGGTGCATCATTCAATAGTTCAGCATGGGTCACTTTTGAGGAAACGCTAATATCACCTGAAGACTGTAAAACATTTTGGAAAAATAAATCACTAACTGGTTTATCTGACACTTCATAAAATAATTCCTGAGTTGGAGAGAGTAGCATATTAGAAGAAGAAGAGACAGTTGACACTTCAGGAAGCATAGCTTTCAGCGATATGTCAGCAGAGGTTGTAGGCAAAGTATTTATTTGCTCAACAGGTAGCAGATTTTCAGATGCTGCATTAATATCAGCATCAAGACTCCTTGGAGTGGAAAAGGACAATGGAGGGGTTTCTTGTGATGATTGTTGCACCTTAAATATATATTCCCTGGCATCTGATGAAGAAAGGCCTGCCACTTCTTCATTGCCTGCATGTAAAATCACTGGGCCATAAGCAGATACAGTCTGCAGTCCAGTGTTTGATTTACCTATATTATCACTTTTATTCACTGTCTCGTTTTCTATAAACTCATTTGTCTTAAACACATCCCCAACTGATGAAACAGATGACTGTTCAGTCAAATCATCTGTCCCATAGTTAAAAAACCCACTACCAGAGAAAGTATCAGATCTGTCCTCATTACTTAGTTTGGACTGTGTAGGCTGAAGTGAAATATCTTGGACACTTATTGAACTTGGTCTATACAATACTTCAGTGCCAAGGTATTTAATTATTGAACCCTGGTGCAATATGCCAACAGTATCACGTGCTGAAGAGTCATATGAAACAGCAAAGCTTTCTGAGGAAGCCATATCACTAGACAAAGGAGAGGTAAGTTCAGACACCATGGAAAGTGCATGCAACTTTAATTCAGTGTTGGGAGAATCAAGGTGAGTGATCAATTTTTTAGACTTAAAGGTGTGACCCCCATGATCAAATGTCAATGTCTCAGAAGCACCATAGATAGTCTGATGTGGCTTTACATCAGAATAATATGTGTGGCTTGGCTGAAGTAATGTATTGCTTTCAGTCAAAACCAAAGAATCATGCAAGGAGAGTGTATCTGTTGGAACTTGCGAAAACAATTCAGAGACTGTATACAGATGACGAGACACTTTACTAGCGGAAGCAGCTGAGGAGAATGCAAGCAAAGGTGTGCCATCATAGTAAGACAGGGAAGGTTCAACTGACACATCAACACTGGGAAATACAGGTGTGGCATGCAGGATCAGATCAATATCTGAAGAAGCAGGGGTGGCTTTCAGGAGCTTGGTGTCATAGAGCAGGGGGGTAACAAGAGGAAACACTTCACTAGTGAATGAGGGTTGAAGAGGTATCTCACCATTAGAAACTGGTTGAGTTGTCTGAGACAGTGTTGCCTGAGAGAGTACCTCACTCACAGATGATTCTGAGTCATGATTTCCAAACCCTGCAGAGACAGATTCAAGTAATACTTCTGGAGTGGAAAAAGTGGAATTTGGAACCAGCGGCATCTCTTGCCCAGGAAGTGTAGCTTTGTTCACGTCTTCCAAACTGGAAGCAGTAGCCTGCATCACTGTCGCCCCACTGGAAAACGATGTTGACAATAATTCATCCATAAGAAGATTGATGGAATTAGTTGGATGTTGGCCTTCAGTAACCACATTTGACTTAGAGGTAGAAATTGAAATAGTATATAAATCAAATTCAGTAACTGGGGCTGTGACTTTTGATATGTCCTCACTGGTTGAAGTAAAGGCATCATCTATGTCTGAATCAGGGATGTTTGAGGACACGATATTTCCCTGAGATGTAATCTCTGAAGAATATATTGCTGTAGCAGGAATAGAAACTGTAGAGTGATTGGAAACTGGCTTAGGACTCCTTGTTGGAATAAGAATTCTTCTCTTCCAATTTGTAGTTGTTTGTAGTTCGCTATCAGCGCTGGTTTGCTCATCTTCTTCTGCTATACTTTTAGTAGAGTCGGATATGTTAAGCATCCATATTTCAACTCTGCTTTTAAAATCCTTACTTAAATGAGTTGTAGCTTCAGATACAGACTGTGGCATTACAGCATCTTCCGCAGATTTTCCTGAATAATCAACAGTTGTATCGTGCATTGTTTTGGTTGTAGTTTGTAAAGTGGGATAGAGATAAGCTTTTAAAACATCGCGGTGCTCTTTTAACTTGTCGTCTGCTGTCTTTCCTGTAGTAAGATATGCATTTCCTTCAGAATAGCTTGAAGTGGTTGCTTGCCCTCCTTGCGCTTGTTTTTGGTTTGTATTACTAACAGTGCTTAAACTTTTTCTTGTGCTTTCATTTTCATTTTCCTCTTCTACCTCTTCACTGTCCTACAGAAAATAAAAAGTGGGGAATATGAAAGACCTGTGGCTATGGTCCTCTCTTATGGTTGCTTCCGTCCCTGCTACATTGTCACAAATACATTTCTTGTCACAATTTTCTTTACTAAAATTCAACAAATTTGCAGAAGAGTAAAAATTGGGTAAACACCAATGAAAGTAAGGTTTTCATAACAGGGCTGATAACATTGCCCACAACAGATACCTGCTACAGTACTCATTTAGCCCCATTCATTTTGCACCCCCTTTCTGAAACCCATCTCTCTTATATCTCTGGATGAGAAAACAGAAAGGCGGGCATTACTTGAAACAGTTTAAATAAACAGATTTACTGGTCAATAGATTTCCAAATGCACTGTATAACATTGACTAATATGTGCAGTTTTCATAGTAATACAAAGCGCTGATGGTGGAGCACACCGCAGCTCAGGCTGGTCGCTAGCTCTCGCGAGACTTCGGTAACTCGCCCGAAGATTCCAATAGTAAAAGCAAATAACTGGCGCGCAGACCAATTCAAACTGTGGGTGTGCAGAAAGATCCTACGCATTTCGTGCCCCTATACCAGGCACTTCCTTAGGCCTGAGGAAGTGCCTGGTATAGGGGCATGAAACTTGTAGGATCTTTCTGCACACCCACTGTTTGAATCACACTGTATGTAGAAATAATGCCACATTGATATTACAACTGGCGTCTTCGGCGTGAATTGGTCTGCGCTCCGAATGTGAGTTATTTGCTTTTAATAATGTATGCAGCTACCTGGATGATTCTGGCACTGCATTTTGTAAGAAATATTGGAGGTTATTTACCAAGATGGGCAAATATGCAAGAGCACTAAGAGGCACAAGAGCATGAACAGAGCACTGCCAAATGCAGGTAGCATTGTATTCATGGAAGTAGCTGCAAAACAAAAACCACATATCTGTAGAAATTCCTCAAGGGAGGAATGCAAAGAACATTTAACAACCTGCCTTCCTATTGCTAAATGAGCTCTCTTGGGTATCAGTTACCAAGCGTGGACACAATGCAGGTGAAAAGTGACATCTGCACAACATCTATCTATCTATCTATCTATCTATCTATCTATCTATCTATCTATATGCTTGAATCACTGAAAAATATAACTGAGTACCTGTATGTCTTCTTCAGTTTCTGTGAAATCATTAAATGGATCAGCTCCTACAAAGAGGGAAAATAAACATAGCTTTTTATTTTTATTATTTTTTAAGTAAATAATAAAATGTTTAAGATTTCAAAATGTACATGGCAAGCATGGTATATCATTCATAAACATTTCATGGTTCAGGAGATTTCTGAAATTCATTTTACAGGCATGTTGATAAATTTTGTCTTTATTAATGGCCCTTTATGACATATTATGCTGGTGCTCCATTGATTTGGGCAGCTATCTTTGTTTCCATGTTCATTTGTTTTAACTGACATGATTAGTAAATAAAATGCTAAATGAATTAAAATGAATCTGTTGGGAAAAAAAAGAAAGACATCTTACCTTTTTTTTCACAAATGATGATTGGTTTTCCACTCTTGATAATTGTACTGTATTTTGTTTTAAGTATTCTCATTAAATATTTACCGAAGACTATTTTATCATACGAAAAGGAAATTTTGCAAACTTGCTAAATTTTGTAAACTTCTTTATATATGTGCAATAAATTCCTAACGTATTATTTGTGTACTGTACACAGATTTATGGAGGCAACGTGTGAATAATAGCAGATAGAAAATTAAAGTTTGATGTAATCATCTGTAGAGAGCTGACATTGAAATCAAACAACACTGTAATAGTGTAAATGCATGCTTACTGCAACAGTCACAGTTCTTAATTTGCCATCTTACTTGGCTGCATTTATTGTACGTTTATACATAATTTGAAATAATTGCAATTAGTTAACAGTGTCGCTACCACTTGTTCTATACTGTATACCCCATATTTCGCTATACACTGTGGGGCACATTTACTTAGGGTCGAATATCGAGGGTTAATTAACCCTCGATATTTGACCGTCGAAGTAAGATCCTTCGTCTTCAAATATCAAAGCCGAAGGATTTACCACATTTCCTACGATCAAAGGAAAGATCGTTCGAACGATTAAATCCTTCGAATCGAACAATTCGAAGGATTTTAATCCATCGATCGAACGATTTTCCTTGGATCAGAAAATTGTTAGGAAAGCTTATGGGGACCTTCCCCATAGGCTAACATTGATGTTCGGTAGGTTTTAGGTGGCAAAGTACTTTGTCAAAGTTTTTTTTAAAGAGACAGTACTTCGACTATCGAATAGTCGAACGATTTTTATTTCGAATCGTTCGATTTGAAGTCGTAGTCGAAGTAGCCAATTCAATGGTCGAAGTAGCCAAAAAAAACATTCGAAATTCAAAGTATTTTTTCTTCTATTCCTTCACTCGAGCTAAGTAAATGTGCCCCACTGTGTATGTACTAATCTGCATATCTATATGCCACATGTTATTGTGCACAGCTCCATCATCTTCATCTTGCAAAATTGTGGTACAATCATAAGGTACAAGAAAATGCAAATGTTGTTACATGACACTTAAAAATCATGATGACTAAGAAAAGGCGTTTTAAATAATTATGTACACAAAATGAACAACACATTTACTGTATGTTTCCTTTTATCAGATTCCACTAAATGAAATGATACTACATTAAAAAAAACATACTGTTTAGTATGATATATTAGTATTACAGTACAATGGTATGACACATGTATGACAATTAGATGAGATAATAAAACACAATTCACTTTTGACAAGCCAGACAAAATAATGGTAGACAACATAACATTTCCAATGTAAACATGACATAAGCAGCATGCACAAATGCAATATGTTAAGGTGTGATGGTTACAATGTGATGCATGGTTTAGCCTCAGAAACAAGAAACAAACATATGTCAATATTAGAAAGTAGATGATAATAATGATATTTTCAAGCTATTTTGCAGAGAAACTAATGGCAGTTTTAAATAAAGTCTCAATGCCAAACGAATTAAGAAATATTAGTGTTTTTACCAAAGGTCCTACGCAATAAATAAAAATAAGAACATACATAAATTGACTTGTAATTTACATTGTATGATCTGGACTTCAGTCCAACATACATTTTGTAATTGGAAGCTATCAAAAATACATCAAAGTATATTTCTTTAATTGTGATTTGTAAAATAAAGCATTGGCTAAGGCCTTCACCAAATGTATGACTTTTAAAGGAACAAGAAATGAAACAGGAAATGTATCAGAATGAATGATTTCTAAAAGAAAACTATGCAACCAAATATGCCATTGCATTTTCTATATACGATATATGTGTTGACTTATTCTGCTGATGATGACAACAATAATGATGAGAGGAACGGCACAATTGCACACAAATTGAAATCATTTCTTGTGACACTAACTAGCATATCCAATCAAGCCAAAAAGGTAATGTTTTTAAACACTATATTGTGCTAATATAAAATACTTCTTACAGTCACATACCTTGGGGATCTAGTGTCATGTCAACAATGACTTGATCGCTTCGTTTCCCATAAAGGCCATTTGTGCATATTGCTAGTACTTGAAGAGCATAACTTGTGTTGGGCAGCAAATTGTATATTAAAGCACCCTAAAGGGAGAAAAAAAGTAAAAGCATGGTTACAATGTCTGTGTAGAGCAGAGGTACCTAAAACAGCTTCTCCTCATACTTCAACCTTAAATGAAAGGGCCAACTATGAGGACAGATGGGTGAAGTTGAAGCTGAATGTTATTTATATTTTCAAATACCTGAAGTTCTTATGTGAGCTTGACCAAAATGTTGATGGAGACATGAAAACCTCCATTTACATTTTACAGAACATTTCATTATTGCTATTTAGCAGTTTGTATATCTTGCAACATTCTTAAGCCACATTTATTTCAATATGCCAATGTAGTCCACTAGTGGTCAAGAAATAGGTCATGAGACGGTAAACAGTAAATCAACCTCCACTAGATCACCATTCTGAGTAACCCCCATAATTAATTTTTTGATTTGTCAATGTCATGAGAAGTGTGCATTTAATAATACATTCTGGGTGGATTTGTCAAAGGTTGAATTGTTTTTTCCACTTTTATGAAAACTTAGCCTAATTTTACCCCAAAGTCTATTTTTTCACATTCTGTGAAACTTTTCACAACTTGTTAAAGAAATGTAAATGATCTTCCTCATTTATCAAAATGCTTTCACAATGGGCATCTGGCCCATGCCCCCACCCTAAATGAAAATCTGCCTGTTTTGACTGGTTACTTTTTCAGAACTGAGATAAACTGGCCCTGCATTGTTTACACCTGTAAACCATGTTCACACCCCTAAAGCACTGTACCCTTCACTCCTTCAGACCCGGACTGAAAGTTCCCACATTGTTCACCTGTTCACTCCTCATACAAACCAGCATTGTGTCAATGTATGTAGCACAATATGAACTGTCCATCTGCTCCGATAGCTTTCCCTGTCTCCTGCTCTATTCTGCCTTCCCTATGCTCCCTGTGTGTGCCATAATCTGCCTGCTCTATGCTCCCTGTGTGTGCCATACTCTGCCTGTCCTATGCTCCCTATGTGTGCATATTCTGCTTTCCCTATGCTCCCTGTGTACCATACTCTGTCTGCCCTATGCTACTTGTGTGTGCCATACTCTGCCTGTCCTACTCTGTGTCCTGTGGGAGACCAATCATTGGTATTTTAGGTGTTTTACTACCGTTCATGTGTACATGGTCTTAAAAGTTCTTGAGATAACATGGGTGTGTTTTAAAATAGGGAGCGGCCAACACTGGCTTTCATTATCAGCCCTCCACCATGTAGGTCAGAAAAATTCCGGCCCTCGGTAACACAGAAGTTGTACAGCACTGCTATTGGCCAATAACTTGCAAATCTTCTTAAATCCCATCAGTCAGTAAAGGTGAAAAGAAACCTTTTCATGTTGTTATAATGCAGGAAAATTTTATTTGAATGCAAGTGTAACACCTATTTGGGCCACTCGGGGTTAATTCACCAGCTAGAACACTAGAGCATGGGTTACACGCGACTTACACCCAGGGCAGTGCCTTCGCTAAGTGGAAGTGTTCCCTCTATGGTGTAGTGCAACTACATCCCCCCCAGGCTACTGTGCACACAAAAACAACTTGGGCGCCAGGAGGTTCTTAACAATCAGGAACGGTTTATTATGCCAAAAAGGGCAAATGACCACAGGTTTCAGTACTCACACAGGAGTTGAGGAAAACAGCATATTGAGAGTTCACACAGATCAAAGGCAGGCTCACACAGAGAGTACACAGGCAAATGCAGTACAACCTTTCCCTCCTGGAAGTTGTCAGGAAAGCAGCTTCTACCCTACAGTCCCTCTTCACTGAGGTCCCTGACTGGAGGCAACACACAGAGCCTCTGGGAAGCTACTCCCTTACTGCAAATCCTTGTTGGAGCTTCAGCTGCTCTTTCTCTCTATCCTATCTGCCTTTCTCTCCTAGAGAGACTATGAAAAGTCTGCCCTAGTATATCTGTTCCTCATTCACGGGGTTACCTGGTCCCTGACTTGGACACATGCCTTCTTCTGGGCCTATTGCACTCAGTCCCCCTGAGCACACCCAGCTGGAATCACATCCAGAGGCAAAAGAGGAAGTGGCCACTCCCTGCACACACTATATAGGAGTGAGTCAGAGCAGTGTCATCAAATCTCTCAGCCTATCACTGTAAAGGTTATTTTGTAACAGGGATTCTACCCAATAACCCAAAGAAATGGTGAAAAGATTAACTCTATAGGGCCTGTATCCCTATGGGGCCCTACACAAGTATATGGATAATTCCGACAGCACAATTTGTTTTTATCAGAAAAGGATGACATTTTTTTCTTTCACTGGCTTTTTTGCACTTGACCTTTGATACATGTACCCCTTTGTATTTTGTAAGGTATTTAAGTTACATTTTCCAGATTAAAATGTTAGGTGGGAGGCCCTGTTCCAATAACATTAATGAAACACCATAAAGACACCACATTGGTAAAATAAGGGCACCCCAGTAAGAATTTTATTCTCTTCAAGTGGTAAGGAATAGCAGAATAATGCTTAATGTAAAAAAAAGAGGTATGGGACAGAAGGGGTGGCTGAGCCTTATATAGATCCTTATCTTAGTTCCATGACAGTCCGAAATCTCTCACTAAAATCATATTTCAGTGAAGGGATTAAATCTGCAATTTGTGAATTCTTCTTCTTCACTAATATTTAGCCAGTTTAAAGATGAATCAGCACTATAAAAACAGACTAAAATAAACCCAACATTATGGGTTAACACCACATTAGAGACTGGATTTATACAGAACAAAGTAGAGGAATCCAAAATATATGCCTCTGTTTTTGTGTGCACGGAACACACAAACAAACTCCTGTGAATATGAACACAATCATATAATTAAAGTTAACCATTAACCCTGAAATGCTAAACATAGACATGATATCAGAATTACAAAATATCAATATGGGGAATCCAGTTTTCAGCTTTTCAAATAAGTGCCAATTTGGCAGACTGAACTGACTGCTTTAATCAGCTAGATTGATGACTGTCCAATCCTATCCCTTTAAGAGCAAGCCAATTGTACCACCTGCCACTGGCAACATTTGGAACCTTGAATAAAGGTGGTATATACAGAGCAATGTAGTGGACAGTTTTTAGACTGTCAATGCAATCCCATCAGATCCCTGACAGATTTGTTGGATAACACAAAAAAAATCCTTTGCAACTGTTTGAGCCTTTCCATAATTAAATATATATATATATATATATATATATATATATAGCAAAAAAACGTTTCGGCTTACAAACTCAAGCCGTCCTGAAGACGGCTTGAGTTTGTAACGTTGAAATAAATCTACCAGCTTTTTTTCACTTATCAAGACCTATGTGTGCGGAAGTTTTTTTGCTTTATAGATATGAATTTTTGTTCCAGCACCTAGGCATCACCATGGCTATCTGAGTGCACCTATCTAATTACATGTCTATATATATATATATATATATATATATATATATATATATATATATATATATATATATATATATATATATATATATATATATATATATATATATATTTCTAGTCCTGAAGACGGCTCAAGTGAAAAGCCTAAACGTTGAATAAATATTTTTTCAAGACCTGATTGGTGCGGTCTTTTTATTGTGGCATATATATTGACGTAGTTGGCCAGCTTAAATATATTGCAATATATGGACAAACAATCCCTGTTTTGTTTAAAGGGTAAGGCATTTTTTAGTAGCAGTATGCACAAAATGTCTCTGTCTTAAATATATTGATAATGGGTTGAGTGCAGAGGACTCTTGTATTTGACTATATATATATATATATATATATATATATATATATATATACACACTGTATTGTAAAAATGGCATTATAACAATTATCTTATATTGAAAATTTACAATGCAATTTACCAGGTCTTGATAGCCATCAGTGAGATGTTCATGCTTAGTTTGATCTTCTCCTTCTAAATGTTGATAGAAAACCAGGTATCTCTCTATCACTGCATCATAAACAACCCTGGGTCTCCTCCATGTTATGAGAAGGCTTGTGTTATTCTGTGAATCAGCTCGGACGTCCTCTGGTTCAGAGCTGCAAACTAAGTGAGAAACATACACCGTTATAAGTAGGAAGGAATTGCTAATTAGGCCAAATAATGGGGTTAACTACATAAGAAATATCTTTAGACATAATTATCGTGTGTTGGACGTGAACTTTTTTTGTATACACTTTCAGGGATGTTGTGCATAATAAATATCTGGACACATAATTAGTGGGTTGGACTAGTTATAGTTATTGTGTTTGTATTATAAATGTTATGGATTATATAAAATGACAGAGCTTTAAACTAGCATTCTACAGTAGATGGAAACCCCACAAAATACCAAGGTAGATATATATCAGTCAATCAGGCCTCAATATAAAATGAAAGATTACACAGAAATCCCCTCTAAAGTTATGCTATACCTAGCTTACAAGAATAGTAAGCACAATTATAGTACAGGTATGCGACCTAATATCCAGAATGCTTGGGACCTATATTACTAAGTAACTAAAGGGGAATGTAATATGTTTCGCTAGCGCAAAAAACGTTCGCAAAGATGCTTGCTAATGTTGGGGACATTTTTGACTGATTTACGACGAAATATTTAACAAAACTGCAGAGCTGGTGTTAAAGGTTCGCAATGTCCAATTAAGATTCGCAATGCAATAAAAGCCTAAAGAAGAATTTAATTCGCAAAGTTTTTCTCTTTGTGAATGTTATTACTTTCCCCCCTAAGTAACTAAAAACAATTATAAAGTTAGAGTTAAGAGACTCAGATACAGAAACCAACATAGTCTATGGCTTTATGGTAAGAGTAAAATTTATATTTTTATGAATAAGGTAAGGTGCAGGTATTTGCATTTAAAAAAAAACTCATGGCCCAGCTAACTCATATTGCAGATGCAGAGGTGACACCTAGGAACCTATTTATTATTTTATATTGTAAAAACTAAATTTGCCAAAAATTAAAATGTGTAAAATAAATAGTTTATATATCAAGGTGTTTTATTTTATGCCATGCAAATGCCAGATTTTACACCACTTCAGACCTTTGTAAGTAGGTTCAGGGGAGAAGACATCCTTAGCAAAAACGCTTCTTACAAGGCAAAGCCTGGAGATTATGTCACTGTTTTATACACTGTATAATAAATCTGTCCCTTAGATCTCATTTCCACAGGACTACAATGCCTCTACAATCAATCCTGGCTTTCTGATGTATCAGTAATCCACCCATGCTATAAAAACATTGTAGGACAGAGTGGTTTTTACAATGAATATACCTGTAAGTTTCTTCAGCTACTCTCATATTCATCTGCCCTTGCTTACTTTTGCAAATGCATATACTTGTTGTACCCCATTAGTTTAAAATTGCTAGTCTACATCACTCATATCTCATAGTACAGTATATGCCTCGGACTAGACATCTTTTCTCGCCAACTATCTTCTGTCTGTTAATCCAGAATTGCAGGCACTTATAGTTTATGTGCTTGAAAATAAACCACTTAATGTGACAGGACCAGATCTGCACATGCCAGTTGCCTTTTTGTGTGGTCTTGAGCAAATCTGTGCATTGTATTTGGATTATCAGTAAGAACCTGTATTTCCTTTTAAGTACAAAGGAGCATCTTGGTCAACTGATAAAACTGGTTGTCTACAATTATTATCTTTCTTTGTGCACACAGAGGTGTGTGTCTTAGTATAAGAACAGGCATGGGATATTTTATCTTTAATGCTTGGGACCTGGGGTTTTCCGGAGGAGAGTTTTTTCATTAAATCGGATCACCATACCTTAAGTCTGCTAAAAATCATTTGATCATGTGGAATTATGCAGCTTCTTGCTACCATCAAGTACAAGATACTGTTTTATTATTACAGGGAAAATAAATAATTCTAATTTGCTTCAATGGACTCAGTGGGTGATGGCCCTCCCATAATCCAGAGCTTTCTGGATATCAGGTTTACAGGTAAGAGAGCCCATACCTGAGCATAAAAGCATGGTTTAAAGGGAACATTGAACTAGGGTAAGAATGATCCACGTGGTTATTTGTAAATCTGTAGACATGGTGAATAGCAGATCAATAGCCCCCAGTATAGAGTTAACAGGGCAGGCTTCTGAGAGAGTTACTACGTACCCACCCATCACACATTTTCCTTAAGACATACAACTGTAAAGATCTTCAACAAGGTTTAGTGATATTATTAAGGCAAAAAAACATTATAATATAATATATTTTAATTCAGCAGGAGTCTAGTACAAGTAAACACCGCAAACATTTGTATTTTGTCTGAAATATTTAGGTGCCCTTGATTTATATGATATATTATTATATAATTATAATATGTTGATAACCCAAATTAAATAATAAAAGTTAAATAATAAAAATATTCATTTTACATAACTCAAGACAGTTAACGGTATTACTTAAAATGTACAGAGGTACTGTAAATATCTTGTTCACAGAAGAAAACTATCTTATTTTGACTATGGATAATAAGGTATAATATACTGGCAAATACATGGTAATATTAACTACTATGAACAATAAACGGTACATGGAAAATATAACTTGTTGAAGTTTTCTGTTAAAACACAAGGGGGAGCTATAAACTAAACAACAACAGTCCAATGTTAGTATTAAATAGAAAAGAGTAAAGCAATATACTGATAATGTGTGTGCATTTGTGTACAGTTACTATGCTGATTTAATACAATATAAAAACACTATAGTAAGTGCAGTATGGAAATGAAAAGAAAGATCACCAGTAAATTTTCGCTAGGGACAAACAAACGCCAGCGCATCTTCGCTATGAAATACTCACGCTGCCGAAATAATGCTAGCAAAAAGTCACCAGCGTTCTGTGCCCAAGTTGAAACTTTGCATTTTAGTGAAATACCGTATTTATATTTCATTTGCGCCTGGTCAAGTGGTGCGATGTGTGCGAATCAGTCGCTGCCGACAATTCACCCTTTAGTAAATCTGCCCCTAAGTGGGTAATAACAATCTTGATTTTTCAATTTTCTAGGCGAGGAAAAAAATCAACATTGCAGTAAGGTGTGTTTAAAAGAAATACGTGATTGCCATACAGGCTGTCTTCTAAATAGTCAGAACATAACCATAGGAGCACTCTTGCTTGGCTGCTGGAAGATTCATGGGTGGCCATAGCTAATTGGACACTTGAGATGGAACTGCCCAGTAGCCCCTCCCTTCTCCCCTCTATAGTATAGCAGCACAGCAAGCATGAATGATTAGAGTTTAATTGCAATATATTAAATGGAAGTAGAATTAAGCATAGAGTTAAGATCTTGATATTTAGTTACTCAGTATAATTTCACATTTTATATTACATTGCCCTGTGACTCTAATTCATGGACCATTTTAAGACTGGAACACAAAGCACTGCCCTTATTCCTTTAACACAGATTTACTTCCCATAAATTTGCCAGTAGATATACATAACATTTTCAGTCTTGAACACAGTTCTAACATGTTGCTAAGCAATTTATTCTGAATGACAGATTGTTCCACTCACTAATTTTAAATCCGTGTGTGTTAATACCAGTCCAACCGATTAAAATCATTATGGAGCGTTGTAGTGCAGAATGAATCATAGATTATTTATAGTTAATACTCTTCACAAGAAAGCCATAAATGGTTAGCAAAAGAAGCTGTTTCATACATTTAAGGGATTAGCAAATAATATTTACTTTTTACTGCTAGGTGTATCATTATTAAAGAGAAGAAGCCAAGCATTACCAGGTTCCGGGATCTCCTCTGTGCCAGTATAAGATGAAAATACTTGTCCTGAGAACTCAAACTGCTGGTGTCTATAGTTGTTTTGCAAATAATCCATCACCATGACATACCCAGATTGCTGCATTGTAAGGATCTCACAAAACATTTCCAACTGCAAAAAACACAGTAGGTACAAGTTAAACTCATAGGCCTGTTCATAACAGCCCAAAATCTTTGGCAGGTATGTGACTGTTATCCAGAATTCTGGGGACCTGTGGTTTTCAGCATTATGGATCTTTACAAAATTTGGATGGTCATCACATAAACATTAAATAAACCCTATAGGCTGGTTTTGTTTGTATCAATTACAAGGTTGTATTCTAATATTACAGAGAAAAAACAAAATAATTAAAAAAAAAAAATTCGATTACTTCAAACTGGATTGTACGGGAGATGGTCTTTGCATAATTCTGAGCTTTCCAGATAACAGGTTTCTGGATCCCATAAGCATGTACATGTACCGATGATTACGTATCTCTAGATACGAAACACGTTAGGACCCATTGTTTTAGCAAATTGGAATAAAATCAAGTTTTATCTGCACTCCAGGAGTGCGTGTTCAATTCAGATTGTCGTTTGTATATATTTATGTTCCATTTTCAGCGTTCAGCAAAAACAACAACATCACATGGAAAAGGATAATCTCTATTATACAGTATAGTATTGTACTGTATCGTATAGTATTATAAGCTATATTGAGGGGAATTCACAAAAGTGGAAGAAGCATAAAAACGGAGAAGGACGTTTTTAACGACATTTTCTCCAGACATTTTTAAAATGGAGTAAAACTCAGTGTAACACTTCCACCTGTGTCATCTCTGCATTGTTTCACCCAATCTCCATTCAGTCCACTTTTAAGTGCAGTATTGGGAACTAATTAGCATATTCAGGGAGATTAGCAGCCTATTGTTAGGGTACAACTGTTTTCTGTGCAACCAGAAAAGATATATATATAGATAATCAGGAAGCCGGCACAGCACGTCAAAAAGTCATCGCTGCCTGGGTGCAATATGCCCAAAAATTAAGTAGAGAAGTGAAGAAGCTCGCAATCACAGGACTTATCAAAATCAAAAATGGTGTTTATTTCGATATAAGTAACTAACGTTTCGGCTTGCACTCAAGCCTTTCTCAAAGTGAGAGAAAGGCTTGAGTGCAAGCCAAAACGTTAGTTATAAACATCGAAATAAACACCATTTTTGATTTTGATAAGTCCTGTGAGTGCGAGCTTCTTTACTTCTCTCTCTCTCTCTCTCTCTCTCTCTCTCTCTATATATATATATGTGCATCTGAGAGGCACCTAATGACAGACTGACAGGTTTAGGATGAGCTAAAGACAAATTCAGTAACAATGTTGGTAAAATGTCATTTGAAATGTTGTGTAGAAGACAAAATCTGGAGACTGATAGAGGTTTGTGAATATGGAGGGAAATCTGTAAATTTTATCTCTATTTTTATTTTGTCTTAATATAATATAAGTGAATTCCCTCCATAGAATTGGTTTACAATATTTATGTTTTTTTTTTGGGGGTTAAATATAGTTTAGTTGTTTAAACTGATGTTGGAGTCTAATAAAGTGTGACACACTCAGGGGTAGGGTTGCCACCTTTTCTGGAAAACAATACCGGACTTCCTATATATTTATCTTTTTTCCCTATTAATAACATTGGGAACAGCCATCATTTCTACCGGCCAGGCCGGTAAAATACCCGCCAGGTGGCATCCCTACTCAGGGGTTACCTGGCTTTCTGAAATTGTAACTGTGTCCTTAAACACAATCCATTCCACTGTTTCTGAGCACGGAGGGGTTGTTAGTGAGCCATTATATGTATAATATTTGTCGGTGTAGTCAGGAAGAAGATTTGACAAGAAAAATGGCTCCAATGCAACTTTTGTACCTATAAGAGAAAGCCAAAATAGAATGCAATATCAGTAAGTAGGTCAGTGGATCATATTAATGGGGCAAAGGGAAAGAGAAATGCCATTGACAACTCGGTATATAAGGCTGATGGCACATGAGCACTGGTGTTTTTGGGCTGAAAAGCACAAGTTTCAGGGCTCTTACACATTTCCTGTTCAAGCATTAAAGCCTAACGTGTCAGGCACACAAAAAAAGATCTATTATTAAATAATAAAAGTCTAAACTCACCAAAACGATGTACATTATCTACTCCATCGATGATTGCATTATAACGCACGTTATCTTCCTGGCCAACCTGCAATGCAACATAAACAAATATTGATATTAAGCTGGAAAGCTGCCCACCATGAAAATGTGTGTGTGTGTGTGTGTGTGTGTGTGTGTGTGTGTGTGTGTGTGTGTGTGTGTGTGTGTGTGTGTGTGTGTGTGTGTGTGTGTGTGTGTGTGTGTGTGTGTGTGTGTGTGTGTGTGTGTGTGTGTGTGTGTGTGTGTGTGTGTGTGTGTGTGTGTGTGTGTGTGTGTGTGTGTGTGTGTGTGTGTGTGTGTGTGTGTGTGTGCGCGCACAATATATGCTTGACACTGTATACTGTAAACTTAAATTTGGTCTAAATTATGCTCCTAAGCATGTGTGTCTTGCTTCTTCTAGAATTATTGTCTTCCTTGGTATATGGAAGTGCATCTGGCCATCATCACTCGAAGCAAGCAAATACCAACACTAGGCAAATTCGTCTCTAAAGAGTAAACCAAACAATGAATATCAAATTCGTTATTTTAACTGCAACTGGTTGAACAAAAGCAACTCTGGATTAATATTGCTCATGAAATTTTGATTTGGTGTATATATTAATGCTATGGCTTTATGCCAAAGCTATTGGAGGCACCTCAGAAATGCATTTGTGGTATGTTATTATTTTAATTAGTAAACCTTGTGTATGAAAGGCATCTTTCCTCGTTTGATGCAATATGCAGAAAGAGAACTTTATTTTTTTATCAAAAGCAACAGAATCAAATTCAACACTCTTTACAAGTAAAGCTGTTTAATAATGAAAGGCAGAAATATGATTTGCTAGTGGTAATTAGTATTGGTGCTCGAGGTGCCACACTGGAACTGGTTATTTTAGGTGCATATTAAGTTCTAAATATGGTAAATTAATTGATTTTCAAGTACTGTTCTATTAAACTGCACAAGGGCCTTCACTAGAGACAGCAATATACTATTACTTACCTTAAATAAAATGGACAAAGCTTTTATTTTGCCATTTCCACTTATTGCTTCGTCAATATTTTTAAACTCGTTATGATTAAAGCAGAAGATTTGCATCTGTGAATTGAACAGAAGTGAAGTTTTTATTGACGGAAACTCTCAATCCAACAATAAGAAGACCATACTGCATTTAAATCTACCCCAATTTTGAGAATTTGACCTGAAAAAATCTCTGCAGGATTAGCAAAAAATGTCATTTTTTGTAGTTTTTGGGGTTTCCACATATCAGTATGGAATTAGTCAAACGTAAAACTAAGCAAACTCTTAATAAAAAAAAAAAACGAAACAATCATGATTATCTATGATTATTTTGTATAAATAACACTGGCAAAACTGATTTGCTCATGACTAATTACAACATACTTGTATCCATTTATCTGTTACAAGGTATACAACACAAACAGCGACTTTTTAGATTGAGTCTCCACATAGTAACTAAAAATAGTAGCTAACATGTAGATAGTGTCAGGTGCACTCCATTCACTCAATGGCAGCGTCCAGGGCCGCACACTGACGTCATTGTGCCAGGGAAAATTCTAAATAAAAGGAACGCCAAGACTTGGGTTCAATGCCCGTAAATAGGTCGCACTTATTGCCGTTCCTGAGTGATTTTTTCATTCTTCAGTAACTGATTCCTGGACTTTTGACCCTCTGCATTGTTCTGAATATGTATTCATATTCCAAATTGGGGTCCAAGACTTGACTCAGACCATTCAAATATCTGCAGGGAATGATCAAGTTCTACACATGTACTCAATTTGCTCAAAATCTATAGATATAAAAAAAAATGTACCTCTAAAGGAAACTTCTGGCCTTCTAAGCTGTGTTCGGAACCATCAGCTGTAGCATTGCAGTTTCCCCAATGAAACGTTATTCTGCTTGCTTTGTATTGTGAGTCTAAGGCACCACCACTCAAATAATAATCATTTGTCAAATTGATTTCCACTGAAAAGAAAAGTGTTATTAGTTTTTGGAGTATGAATGGTGGAAAGGTAGATATTACATAAAGCAGTCTTAGTTATGTGGTGAGCAATATCTGTGTGAAAATCAAAGATAGGAATCAATGTCAGCCTGACTTAAAACAAACTGCAGTCTATCCCACCAGCACCATGATAGATATGGGAGCACACCTCCATCTCTCTTACTCTACCTTAAGTACAAATGTAAACAGTACTGCAGCCAGTGCCTTTATGTTCTTACCATTCTTAGAGAAAAACTGACACCTCCATTATCAGGACAATAAAATGCTAACTTGCTGCACCCTAAAGTGAGTTGGGATATGGGACAGAAGGCATTTACATGCTTGTGAAACAATTGGAAATGTGAAGGCAAAGAATGTTTTTGCAAAATACTGCAGATGAGGTAGAACAGAATGTGACATCGTGTAGAATGTTGATGAAATGCTGCCTTCAAGACAGCTGTATTGTTCGCAAATACAATACCTAAAGCATTGCTTGTCAGGATAGACCATGGTATAGTCTTAAAATCTACATTCAAATAATTAGATAATACTGTGCATATTCAATTGTTTCATTTATACTTTACTCTGTTTCCTTTATTTTTCATTTATTAATTAATTAGCACAAGCTTTTTTTGTAGTCTCATAAAGTAATAATTGTGAATCCGAAGATAATGACATTGGCATGATATTACGGTCTAGTTCATGCCAGGAATGCTGAAAATCTTTTCACTGAACTTTGTTTTGGGCACTCAAGCTGAAGATCATATGCAACAATCGAATAAAGTAAGGAGCAACTGAAGAGGGTGGGCATTGCTTCAGTTTTTGTGGCATAATTCAAACGCCATTTGCGATTTGACATATTTAAAAAGCTCTTATAGACATTCACATTGCGCAAAAGAAAATCGCAATTCTGTTTGCACACACTTATTCAGCTTTATAAATGTAACCATGCACAGGGCAATATATATTCACTGTGCGTACCATTTTGTCCTGTGCAAAGTTTATAAATGAGCCCCTTTGTTTGATGAACAATCTGAAAACAAATGAACTGAAAAAAGTGTTTGGAAGGTGAACAACCCCTTTAACCATGCTGCCGTATAACAAAGCTACAGTTAAACAGACGCCTTTGTACCAGCCCCTGTCTGTGAAATTCTTGAAGAAAAATACATTTTTAATTATCCTTGAAATGTATAATGGTCCACCGTTAGCTATGCTTTCCTGCAGTAACTTGTAATTCATTGTGCATCATTTCTATACTATGATGTGGGCAAAGTTAATTAAACAAGATATTTTATTGATGAAAGTTTAAATCTGTGTCACGGTAGAATTAAAAACACTCCCTGCTGTGTAATTGCAGTTTTCATAAAAGGAAGCCTGAGTTATGCTGTTACCAAAATGCTGGGGGCAGCAATTTGCTTTTATATCCTATTCTTTTTTTGCCTCTTAGCAGTTGGAATAAAACAAAAAATAAGTTTATCCAACTTGAACTAAATCAAAAAAGTATTCATATTCTAAATATTCATAAAGAATTGGAAAAATGTATAAGCATGTATCTGTGAACATTACAATATATTAAAATATTTCCCCAAAAATAAATCAGTAATAATTATAGGTCTTAGTCTTAGTCCTCCTGTTCACATTGATGGCAGGGACAAACCTCAGAGAATAGTATAGGTAAGGGCAAGAGATTCAAGGAGGGACATTGTTACTTAGAGGGTGCAGAGCTTGGGAAAGCAATTTTAAAGCATGTCCACTGATTTTCGAATATCGAATATCGAAGTCGAAGGATTTACCGCAAATAGTTTGATCAAACGAAAAATTGTTCGATCGAACGATTTAATCCTTCGAATAGTTTTAATCCATCGATTGAACGATTTTTCTTCACCCCAACAAAACATTAGAAAGCCTATTGCACTTCGGTAGGTTTTAGGTGGCGAAGTAGGGAGTTTTTTTAAAGAGACAGTACTTCGACTATCGAATGGTCGAATAGTCGAACGATTTTTAGTTCGAATCGTTCGATTCGAAGTTGTAGTCAAAGGTCGAAGTAGCCAATTCGATGGTCGAAGTAGCCAAAAAAACATTCGAAATTCAAAGTTTTTTTTCTTCTATTCCTTCACTCGAGCTAAGTAAATGGGCCCCTGTATGTATAAAACCATTATAAATTATTCAGCATCTGCTGTTACATAATTACATCATTAAATTGGGAAGTTGGATTAAAAAAAGACAAGTTCAATAAATTCAACCGCTCCAAAAGGAAACCAGCACACACGCACTCACAATGACACATTGTGAATGAGGCACTGGGCACCAAGATATAGCTGGTGGTCTTCTATAGATGGAACTCTGTAATCTGATTAGAGCATCAGCCTCCTGTGGAGGAAATTACAAATATGGATGTGTATGTGGCTCCACAAAAAGTTGCTATAGGTAGAAACCTTACTTTCAATTCCCACCTCCAGGTCATTAATAAACAAGTTGGAAATAAAAAGTACCTAGTACAGAGCCCTGCAGTACTCCACTAACAACACTGGTCCAATTAGAAAATGTTCCATTTACCACCACTCTTTGTAATCTATCATTCTGACAGTTCTCTATCCAAGTACAAATACTATGTTCCTGGCCAATATTCCTTAATTTAACCATTAACTGTCTGTGTGGTACTGTATCGAAAGCTTTAGCAAAGTCCAAGTAGATTACATCCACTGCCACTGCAAAGTCAAGGTTCCTGCTCACCTCCTCATAAAAGGCAATCACATTTGTTTCGCAAGATTAGTTACGCATAAAACCATGCTGGCACAAACTCATAGTATTATGATTTTCACAGAGTGCAGTATTGGCAGAAGTAAGGCAGTCCTCTCCATCTTACCTAAGGCAGACGCAAAGTACAGGGCCCCAATGCCACCTGTGATTGTCATATCTCCCTAATAAGCAGGGGGATTGAGTGGTTAATCCTATGAGCCTACCTCTGCTTCTCCGTCATGAATACAGGGCTGTTGAATTCCACACCATCAGTCAAAGCTGGGTGCATTTACTGTAAGTCCAGCATCATTAATTCTTAATTCTGCAACTGCATTTAAGTAAATGAGCCTATAGTACTTATGTTTGGTGCTGGTTTAGACCAGTTGAAGTATGTGTGTTTGGGCCAGCTGCAATAAAGGTACAATTTGTGCACTATAAGCAGATACAAATGACTTCCAGGGGACAGGTGCATTGTGTGCATCTGTCTTGGCACTTATATGAGAACAATCAGTAAAAAAAAGTTAAAACTCTCGTATTATAAAATAAGAGAATATTTTTACATTTGAAATTGAAATAGTTCTTTCTAAATTGATTCACACATTTTAATACGATTATTTTTAAGCAATAGAGTTTCCTCTTTATTAAATATGTAATGATCCCATGCACTGGAAATCCAAATCTAGTTATTCAAGGCTTTCAGAGGCTTCTCTAATGCCCTATGTATTTCTGAAGAAACCAAACCTATTTCTGGCATAATTTAGGTTTATTTTAATACTGATGAACAACATTTTTCTAGTTCTTTTTATCTTTTTGACCTATATTATTGTCAACTGTTTAGTTCTAATTTTTCCACAGCCTTTTTCTTTCACAAGCAGTTTGGAGGTATTACTGCCTGTTCTCCTCCCTCCTGTCAGTCTCTCGTAGCTGTTAGTGCCTGCATAGTCTGCATAATGCTGTCTCAAGTGTCATTTTATCCCTTTATGATATGCACTGTCAAATAAGGATTACTGGATTTAGCCTATATCTGAGCACAGTGAGAAGCAGCCTTGCATTTGCATAAATTGAATAAACTTGAAAGAGGTCATTTACAGAGGAAACAAGCACAATCAAATGCCACTCGATCAATCAGATTTCAATATTTATTCAGTATAATTGCTTTTAAACTTTTACAGAATTATTTATATTTCAATATTGTTTTCAGCAGACCATATGTTTCTTAATGCCTGTCGGCCATTCTTGAAGTTAATGCCATGAAATCAAGGAACATTTTGTTTAAGCTATAGGCAGATTTTACAATTTTAACTAATGTTAAACAATGCTTTGTGACATTATAAAAGCAAAGAACGGTAGAAAATTGTATCATGAAATAAAGAATAAATGCCAGATGCAATGATTTAATTATTGTAAGTTTCAAGTGACAAGTGATATGTTTCAAGACTTAAAGAGACAAATCCCAACCTCCCCTGGAGTTCAATGAATAGGATTTATGCAGAACATACATTTTGCCTATTCATTTACACAAGGAAAAATTTAAACAGAGAAAAAGGGAGATTAAAGTTTCTCCATGTTTAGTCTTTGTGAGGTAGAAAATTATATAAAGGACCATGTCACACCATGCAATTCCTCCACCAGCAATTCTATGCCTGGGAGCTAGCTAACTCCATTCTGCTTGTAAATTTATACTTTCAAGTTTCAACAGGCTAATGCCGTGCCTGTTGTATTTGTCTGTGCTGCAGAGATCAGTTCTCCACTCCCAAATGAACTCCTCCAACCCTTCCCTCACCTTGTTCCTTGTGAAGTGATGGATTCTTGAATTTGAAGTCCCTCTGCTTTATATAGTTGGTGGTGCACAGAGTCTGTTGTAAGCACTTATGTCCCAGAATCCATCATTTCACAATAGACAACATAAGGTTGAGGTTTGCATTACATTATAAGCCTAAGAGGGTAGGGGAATTGGTGTTAAAAGTAACATGGCTTCCTTTCAGTCTGTGGTATCTGGTATGTGTAATGTCTAACATATATATATACGTGGCTTATTGTTTATCTTGCTGTTTAAGTAATCTGATTTTTAGTTGTGTTTGCCCAAAGTCATGTGGCACCAACCAAGCAATGAGGAAAATGTATCTGCAAACAGGTATTAACACATTTGGAAAGGGCTTTTAAATGTAAAGTTTAACAATAAAATGTCCATTATACTCAGATTATGATGAATTTAGAAACTGACTGATGACTAAGCATTTCAATTCAACAGAAACATCTATGTTTAAGTAACTTTACAAATGCCAAAATGTTTAAAAGTCTAAATACTGTAGCTATATATTTTGGTCAGAAACGTAGGAACAAATTAAGCATCATCTTGAAATAAATGCGTCATTGCTATATAAATACCAGGAAATTAATTGATTGATTAGATCATTAATGAATTAGTTAATTAATTAATATAGAAAAAAAAGTCTCACCTGTTTTTCCAGTATTTCGAATTAGTGTATATTCCGAGGACTCTTTATCCCAACCCTCAAAATGTAATTTCTTTAAATTTGTGTTTAATTGTGTTAAATCCTCATCAATGTTGATAGGAGATTGTTTGGCACCATTGCATGCTGGGTATTTTTTTGCCCAGTTTTCTTGGTTTAAGGTTTCTGCAAAAAAATATATTTTAGTAATTAATTAAGCTATAATGTTAATTATATTGAGCCTTAAAAGAAAAACATAATCATTTCTAAATCATAAGCAGCCTATATTCAAGTTATGGTGCTTTTCTAAGTCCCAAAAAAACGCGGGCGATTTTTCAGTTTTCAGGCTGATAGGCTGCAAAAGATCGTAAATTTTTTCTGGGGTACCCGGTTTCGCCCCTACATTTCCTAACATATGACACATAAACTATACACTGTGCTCATGTGTAAGGCAATACAACAACTATTTTATTAAGGTTCCCTGGACTTGTGTAGTGTAATGTATTGGCTGCAACATATACATCCATTGAACTTTAACTTCCCGCCGTATGCAAATTAGGCTACGCTAGCGCAACTTCACTTCGATTGTCGCAGTAACGCTAGTGATACTTCGCCAGCGTTCAGCGCCCTGGATGCAACTTTGGATTTTAGTGAATTAGCGGTTTCCCGGCGAATCTACACCTGGCGAAGTGTTTCGATGTGAGCAAAGCCGCCACTGTCGAATTTTCGGATGTTTAATGTGTAAATTTGCCCCATAGACTATAGTTTGCACTAAAGTCCTACAAAATGATAATTTGCAATTAATGTATATATGGGGAGTTACTTAGAATTACATTTTATTTCAGTCAGTTTTTGGGAGAAGGACCCCAAAACTGTTTCAATAGTAATAGAACTTTGGCGTCACTTTATTATGTGGGACACATTGTGATAATGCCTTGCTCCAAAACAAATGCCAGTTTATTTTTTAACACAATCAGTGTCCATTAGTTCTTTTATTAGGGAACAAAATCATACATATGCATTTATTATCAGTGAATGAATTGATAATACTATAAAAAGAATTGATCATGTACATGAATTTCGTGTGCATCTCCACACTTCAAGCTAAATACAGTTTAGACCCACATATTAGAACTCAAGGGTTCATTCAGTGATGTATTTATCATTAAGAATGCAATAGTTTTAAGATACCATGGGTATTTGATGGTCTGGTTTAACATACAGCATCAGACTGGACTGTCCGGGGCCCATATGTTTTTTTCCCAGTGTCCCACTGACCCAATCAGAGCCTGTTCACATAAGTAACTGATATTTTATAAATGCAGACACAATACAGACTGAAAAATACTGTAGACAGTAATGCAATATGGGTTCTCTGTGCTTCCTTTTATAATATATCTATATTAATAAGAGGAAAACGACAGACTTTTAAAATTCTCCCAGCTTGGAAACCTTGCAATAACATTGTAGCAGCATAGCAATTAAACAACAATTTTAATTAATTAAATCTCGAGAACCACCCACTCAAATATTCAAACAGATGACAAGGCTGCAAATCCAATATGATGGTGTAATGCAAAAAGAGTTATGGTTTATAAGCACAGTATCATGCATTTTCAGTACTGTTTATCACAGCAAAGATGATCACTATATGAATAGAAGCATGCAGCAATAGACAAACATACACATTGAATCTATTGGTAGACAGATCTCTCCATGGAACTTGATAAAATACTGCTAACCTCATCGGTTACAAATGACCTTTCTATCACAAAACAAACATTGGGATGTTTACTTATAAATGTTATGTTACAAATGTTATGAAAAAAGTATAATTATTTGTTTTAAAATGGTCACAACATTTATTTTTGTTATTAAATACTGTATTGCTACACTATTATACTTAAAATACTTGCAAATGCCAAAATCGTGGTATAGCCTAAGGTATTACAGTATATAACACACAAAAGGAGTATAGATATAACAATTGTAGTCTCCCAGTGGGACACACTAGCTTTAGAGCATTCTCTTGGATACCCATGTACCCATCATACGGGACCAGAAACTCATCTGGTACACAATTATGGGAAGGCCATCTCCCATAGACTACATTTTAATCAACCAATTAACATTTTTTAATTAACATTAATTTCTGCTTTCTCTGTAATAATAAAAAAATACATTGATCCCAATTAAGATATTGTTAATTCTTATTGGAGGAAAACAATTTTATTGAATTTATGTAAAGGTTAAATGATTTTTAGCAGGATTAAGGTCTGGTGTTTTAAATTATTGAAAATATTCCTTATCCAGAAAACCCTCAGGTCTCAAGAATTCTGGATAACAGACCCCATACCTGTACCAGAAATCATCAGAAACTTGATATCTGGAAACTGTTTAACTTTACCATACTGAAACCCCTGGAAAATAATCTCTAGGTAGCATTTACTGGTCAGCTGTTAAAAAACAAACATCTGATTGGATGCCATGGGTGATTAGACCGGCTTAACACCTCTTGTTACATACATAGATTTTGTCTATATGTATATCTATAATTATGGATTGTACCACTTTCTCCTTCAACATAGGATTTTCACACAAGAGTATAGCTAATGTTGCTCACTTATAACAGCTCAATAAAGGCTATAATTTTCAGTAAATGGGTAGTTTATCAAGTGCAAACCAGTGCAAATAGCCATCAGCCTGTAATTGTACAGTCCACTTGCTGTAAATACTCGGTATGGGTGCTACTGATAATTACTAATAATTTGCTTTTAGCATAGCCAAGTTTTTACGTTAAATAGACACCCTAAAACTAAATGGCAACGGACGAGGCATGAAATATTGGTTGCATGTTACCTTTTTTCTAAACATACCAAATATATGTCTTTCTTATTTATGTATGGTTTAGTCTAACCCAGAAATAATTTGTCTTTTTTCAACATTGGCAAACATGTATGTATCTGTTTATTAAAATTGCTGTATACTCACTGTGCATTTATCAAGGAAGATAAAGAAGAAGAAAAAGGAAAAATAAGTTTCATATACAGGTATGGGATCAATTATCCAGAAACCCATTATCGAGAAAGCTCCTAATTAGACTCCATGTTATCCAAATAATCCTAATTTTAAAAAAAGTATTTCCTTTTTCTCTGTAATAATAAAGCAGTACTTTGTACTTGAGCCAAACTAATATAATTACTCTTTATTGGAAGGAAAACCAGCCTATGGAATTTATTTAATATTTACATGATTTTCTTGTTGCCTTAAGGTATCAAGATCCAAATTATAGAAAGATATATTATCCTGAAACCCCAGGTCCCAAGCATTCTGGAAAAAAGGTAACATAACTGTACAAGCAAAACCAACATATCTGCATTGCAGAATTTACAGTCACAAACAGAAACAATACTGAACACATTACGTGAAACCATTTATTTTCTTTCACATTCTTTTGCTTGAGGGTTAGACAGAGCTGCTACTAATGTAGTTCACTGACTGTGGAATTTATGTAAAAATCTTGCAAAAGTATGAAGACAGACACAACTACAGGGCTATGGGGACATATTATACAGTTGACTCCTGATTGGCTTTATGATAGTGGTAGAGGTGCTGTTAACATTTCCATGGAAAAACAAACATGTTTGAACAGTGTCCCTGTCTAGAGTGTACACCATACACACATATTAACCACTACAGAACAGTGATTAGGTGTACAATTAAACAGCTCAGTCTTAGCATGTTTGATTGAACCCTTTCAATGGCAGAGGTCTTTGATAATGCCACGCCTGTGTTACCAGTAATCACACGCCAGGGCATAGATCAAAGTGCAAAACTAAAATAGTGATGGCATTATGGTATTTTAGTTACAGCACCCCAACATTTTACAATCACCTTAAAGGGCACCTGTCTTCTGAAGTTGTCTCCACCACCAAAGGTGCCAGCTAATAGAACCTGCACTCTGGTGGGGGAAAGATTAGTTTATTTATTTTAAAATAGTCTTTGTTAAAATATAATAGCATCAGCAAGAGGCAATTTCATTGTAGGATTAGCATCACAAATGCTAGTCAAAAGAATGTAGCAAAAATGTAGTAAATGTATACTATTACTTATATTATGTTTGTGTGTGGAGGCTGCTGGCAAGTTCGCAGACCTTTCTGCTGACATTCTCATAGGCTAATTACTACTGGCTGTTCACCAAAAAGGAACAAATCACACTGTCTGACATTGTATCTAAGTCTGGCTACAAACAGGCAGATCTGGATGTTCAACCCAGTCACATTTTATTTTGCATTGGACAGATTTGTCTAGCCCTTAGGCTGTGAGTTATTAAAATAAGCAGTCTCATTTTCTCAGTATTTTCCTGAGATCCTAATTTTTGCACACCGTTAACACTGAAGATTTTAATACACTGGGATGCTTAAAGGAAAAATACCTGACCTGCTGTATAGCTTTAGGGAAGGAGCTTTGATTGGGTGAAAAAAGAAACTGACAATTTTGAAATTGGTTGACTGCTAAGATAGCAGCCAGGTCTAGGGTGCATTCTGGGTACTGGAGGTAGAAACAAGGTGTAAGGAGGCAAGCAGAATTAAGGAGGGGGAGGTGGGGGAGGTCCAGGCCCCCATTTTCTATCAGCTTGCAGTTGGAAGCATCCTGCTTGTAAGTGTGGCAGAAGGAATGCTTGCCAAGGTTTGGGGATATATGCCCACAAGGGGAGAGTCTTCCATCCCTCTAACCTAGGACTGGAGCCCAAAACTGCACTACATGTTTTTCAGACCTCATGGGTCCTTCCTCTGGTGCAGTTAAAGAACACTTATTAGAGTAAACTTATTTAAAGGAAAACTATACCCCCAAAATGAATACTTAAGCAACAGATAGTTTATATAAAATTGAATGACATATTAAACAATCTTACCAAACTGGAATATATATTTATATAAATATTGCCCTTTTACATCTCTTGCCTTGAACCACCATTTCGTGACTCTATCTGTGCTGCCTCAGAGATCACCTGACCAGAAATACTACAACACTAACTGTAACAGGAAGAAGTGTTGAAGCAAAAGGCAGAACTCTGTCTGTTCATTGGCTCATGTGACCTTACATGTGATTTGTATGTGTACACAGTGAATCTTACGATCTCAGGGGGCGGCCCTTATTTTTTAAAATGGCAATTTTCTATTTATGATTACCCAATGGCACATACTACTAAAAAAGTATATTATTATGATAATGGTTCATTTACATGAAGCAGGGTTTTACACATGAGCTGTTTTACTCAGTATCTTTTAATAGAGACCTACATTGTTTGGGGGGTATAGTTTTCCTTTAAGGCCACCTACCCCCCACACCAAATTATGTGAGAAGAAACAAAATCACAATGCACACTGGCTCTATCTAGTGGCCAGGTGTACTAACAACAAAAATCTTCAGGATACTGCCATAGGTCCATCTTACAAACAGCACATTCATTGATGACATAGTGTATTTTACAATACAATACAAAACATAATCACTCATACCATCTGGCAGTATTCAGTCCTTCAGTCAAAATTTGACCAGGCCTGGGACAACTTTCCCCATTCTCCCCCTTAGACAGCGGCCCAGGGTACAGCTCACATTAAAAATACCCACAGTCTCTAATGTCAAAAGCAGCAGAATTACTGTAACTACTCCTGTACCACTCACACTGCAGCTCTTTGACTGGGTGGGACCATGGATTGTTCTAAGAGAAGTCTCAAAAGAATGTAATTTTCTATTTATGTGTCAATTTAAATAATATAACTGAATGCTTGGATGTGGATGTAATGTAAAGAAAATGTGTTTATTTTCAAAGATCTCATTTTTTTAAATAATGATTTAAAAATATTATATAAGCAGATTTTTATATTATGTTTTCTCTGCTTGCTAATGCTTTCCCAGTATGTGATAGCCTGCCTGGAGCTGAACTGAGGATCTGGTGTTACTGTGCTCTATGTGAGCAGATGGTTAAAGGAATTGTTCAGTGTGAAAATAAAAACTGTATAAATACAGTAGATAGGCTGTGCAAAATAAAAAATGTTTCTGATATAGTTAGTTAGGCAAAAATGTAATGTATAAAGGCTGGAGTGATTGTATGTGTAACATAATAGCCAGAACAGCTTTTCAGCTCTCTTTACACTGACTGGTTACCCTGTTTACCAGGCAGTAACCAATCAGAGACTTGAGGGGGGGCCACATGGGTCATTTCTGTTGCTTTTGAATCTGAGCTGAATGCTGAGGATCAATTGCAAACTCACTGAACAGATATGTATCATGTGGCCCCCCTTCAAGTCGCTGACTAGCTCAGAGTTATAGAGCTGAAAAGCAGGAAGTAGTGTTCTGGCTATTATGTTACACATCCAGTCACTCCAGCCTTTATACATTACATTTTTGGCTAACTAACTATATTAGAAATATTTTTTTATTTTGCACAGCCTATCTATTTACACAGTTTTTATTTTCACACTGAACTGTTCCTTTAAGGTCCTGGATCACTCCTATGGCTATTCTTTGTAACTGCAAGTAAGCATGGCTTGTTTCACCTGTTGCCAATCTATTCACAGGTGATCTGTGTAAGCCATTAGTCTGGCTATAAAACCACCTACTCAGCTCTGACTCATTGCCCAAGATAGGTTTATGTTCCATAGTTCCTAGGTGCGTTATTTTGTCTGATTCTATTTGACCACTGCCTGACCTTGATTCTTGCTGTTCTGCTGCCTGTACTGACCTCTGCCTGTTCTTTGACTATTCTATTGGATCTCATACTGTGCCGCAAATCTGTTGGTTGACCCTGGCCTGTGACCTCGACTACGCTTCTGCTTCCTTATTTGGTACCATATAGTCTGTTTGGTATTGACTTGGCCTGTCCCTTGACCACGCTCCTTGTTCCCCGTCCTTTCTGTATATGTTATAGTTTCCTTGCCTGCCCAGAGCCTCCCCCTTGGTTTTCTCAAGTTAAGTCCTGGCAGCATCTGAGTAATGGAAGGCTCCTCATAAAGCCAAAGGCGGCTGCTATAGGGAGAAGTGTGAGCCGAGACTGGGACCTTGGTGTTTGACTGGGTTTTGGGATACCATATGTTACACAGTATTACCAAGGTTAAAGCATGTATGCCAACTAGGTTTCCATATAATGGAAAATTTTACAGGGCATAAGGAACAGCTTCATTACTAATCAAAAACAGGTTAATAATCAGACAGGAAGTAATTAGAATTTCCTTTCATTCTTATACATAATTACATTAACAAGTATGGGCAGGCCATTAGAATTTCTAATTTGCGACTGTGGTATTCAAAAAAAATTCCAGCTTATTATGAGAAAAGCATATTCTATTAAAAGGATTAATTAATACTTAGAAATCACTTTAAAGAGCTCAGTCTCTCCTTAAAAAGTATACCTTTTTATCTTTTTATAGTGCCAGGTTGATTTGTTTTCAAATATTTTTGTGTTAATTCTTAAATAAATAAAATAAAAAAAACAGATACGAAAACTCGGATACCTCATTATCTTTATAATTGCATTTGCTTTCTTTTAAGGCCAGGACCATCAAGATGATTATGGAAACCAGTCTAATCTCTTGCTTCAGGGCCAAGTTTGCTAACTATGTGATGTCCTGGCTACCTTCGATGCAACAAGCAAGGCTCAAAACTATTCTGCTGCTGTCTGCTGCATAGTCTTATGCAGGGTTCCCCAACCTTTCTTAGATAGGAGCCAAAATTAAATGTAAAAAGAGTTGGGAAGCAACACCGCCATGATAAATTCTAGGGGGTGTCAAATGAGTGCTGCGATTGGCTATTTGGTAGTCTCTGTGTGTATTTTCAGCCTATAGTTGGCTTTGTTTGGCTGTACATCTTGTTTTTATTCAATCAAAACTTGCCACAAAGTCAGGAATCTAAAAATAAGCACCTGCTTTGGGGATACTGGGAGCAACATTCAAGGGGTTGGTGAGCAACCTATTGCTCAAGGACAACTGATTGGGGACCACTGGTCTAATGAATCTCCTACCATCTCATCTGGTTGACAATAGAGACTATAAGCTCAGTATTTGCAGAGTGAAAAGTAACAGCGGCTGTGGGAATGCAGCAAACAGCTGTAATGACTGTAATGTAATGTGTCACTTACTTTGAATCTGTAAGTGTGATTGCATCACAAGCAAAAACTAATCACAAAAATCTGTATAATACTAAAAATATGTGGGTTGAGAGTGTAGTTCCATGAAAAAATGAGATACTGTATTTTGGATACAAGAGACTCTGGGCGGTTATTTGTAATCTATTATTTTCCTCTATGTATAGAAAAAAGAAGTCAGATTTACTGGACCAACTCTGTAAAGGTACTCATTGCTCAGTGAAAACAAGTTGACACAGAATGCGATACTTAAATGTTTAAACAAAAAGCACCAGAGCTAGATTAAATATACACGTAAGTATTTAGAGTGCTCATTTCAGCTTTATCCATGACACTTTTTCTGATTTTCTCACACTCTTTATTCTGGTATGGTACCAATGGATTGGAGCAGGGATTCCCAACCTTTTGAACCTGCGAGCAACATTCAGCAGTAAAAGGAGTTGGGGAGCAACACTAGCATGAAAAATGTTCCTGGGGTGCCAAATAAGTGCTGTGATTGGCCATTTGAAAGCCCCACATGAATTATCAACCTATGGTACATTAAGGCTCTGTTTGGCAGTGCACCTGGTTTTATACCTCCAAAACATGCCTCCAAGCCTTGGCATTCAAAAACAAGCAAATTCCACAACCTCACTGTCCTGACTGTGAAGAACCCCCTACGTTGCTTCAAATGACAGTTATTTTCTTCTAGTCTAAAGGGGTGGCCTCTGGTACGGTGATCCTCTTTATGGGTAAAAAGGTCCCCCTGCCATTTGACTATAATGTCCTCTAATGTACTTGTAAAGTGTAATCATGTGCCTTTTTTCCAGAGAAAACAACCCCAACCTTGACAGTCTACCCTCATAATTTAAGTCTTCCATCCCTCTAACCAATTTAGTTGCATGTCTCTGCACTCTCTCCAGCTCATTTATATTCCTCTTAAGGACTGGAGTCCAAAACTGCACTGCATACTCCAGATGAGGCCTCACCAGGGACCTATAAAGAGGCATAATTATGTTTTCATCCCTTGAGTTAATGCCTTTTTTTATGCAAGACAGAACTTTATTTGCTTTAGTAGCCACAGAATGACACTGCCCAGAATTAGACAACTTGTTATCTACAAAATCCCCAGATCCTTCTCATTTAAGGAAACTCCCAACACACTGCTATTTAGTGTATTATAACTTGCATTTATATTATTTTTGCCAAAGTGCATAACCTTGCATTTATCAACATTGAACCTCATTTTCCAGTTTGCTGCCCAGTTCTCCAACTTAGACAAATCACTCTGCAAAGTAGCTGCATCCTGCATCGAACCTATAGTTCTGCACAATTTAGTATCATCTGCAAAAATAGAAACAGTACTTTCATTGCCCACCTCCAGGTAATTAATAAACAAGTTGAAAAGCAAGGGACCTAGTACAGAGCCCTGCGGTACTCCACTAACAACACTGGACAATTAGAAAATGTTCCATTTACCACCACTTTGTAGTCTATCTTTTAGCCAGTTCTCTATCCAGGTACAAATACTATGTTCCAGGCCAACATTCCTTAATTTAACCAGTAACCTTTTGTGTGGCACTGTATCAAATGCTTTAGCAAAGTCTTAGTAAATCACATACACTGCCATACCAGAATCGAGGTCTCTACTTGCCTTCTCATAGAAAGAAATTAAGTCAGTCTGGCAAGATCTATTAGGCATAAAACCATGCTGGCACAAACTCATAGTATTATGATTTGCTATGAAGTCCAGTATCTTATACTTTATTAACCCTTCGAAAAGCTTTCCTACCACTGACGTCAGACTAACTGGCCTATGGTTTTGAGGCTGAGAACTGGATCATTTTTTGAATAGAGGCACCACATTAGCAATTCGCCAGTCTCTCTGCACTATGCCAGATCTCAATGAATCTTGAAAAATTAAGTAAAAGGGTTTGGCAATCACAGACCTAAACTCGCTAAGTACCCTGGCCTGAAAACCATCTGGCCCCAGACCTTTGATAATCTTAACATGTTCTAGTCTCTTTTGAATTTCCTCATGTGTGAACCATGCATCATTAGTTGTATTACTAGAATTGGTACTATTAAGAAGGAAAACTTCACTTACTGGTTCCTCATTTATGTAGGCAGATGAAAACTATGAGTTCAGAATCTGCGCTTTTATTTTGTTTTCATCAACCAGCTGACCCCCCTCTGATAGTAAGGGTCCCACCCCTTCCTGCTTCATTTTTTACTATTAACATCAATTTTAGCTTGCCTTATAGCTTCTTTGCATGATTTATTGGCCTCTTTGTACCTTATAAATGATTCGGCTGTCCCAGCTAACTTGAAAGCCTTAAAAGCATGTCTTTTCTTACCCACTTGGGATGGGCGAATTTGACACTTTCGTTTCGGCAAAAATTCGGCGTAGGCGAAATGTCACAGGCGCCCATTAAAGTCTATGGACGTCAAAAAAATGTTGTCTTTTTTTTTTGACGCACGCAGCCATACAAGTCTATGGACGTCATTTTTTCGGCGAAAAATTCGCCTATCCCTATTACCCACCTCAATACCAATGCTTCTATTGAACCAAAAAGGTTTTGCTTTGCAATGACGTTCCTTGCTTACAAGTGGAATATACTGACAAGTATATTTATTAAGCAGCATTATAAAGACTTCCCATTTTTGTTCTGTGTTTAACCCTGTGAAAAGCATTTCCCACTTAATATGTTGCAGAGATGCTCTTATACTGTTTGCATGTCTGAAATTTAGTGTTTTAGTTACTCCCTTATAGAATTGCTTCTGCAACAGAATCTCAAAGGAGACCATGTTATGATCACTATTCCCTAAATGCTCACCCACACAAATGTTACAGATGAGTTCAGTATTATTAGTTATTACAAGGTCCAAAAGAGAGTTATTCCTAGTAGGTTCTTGAACGAGCTGGAATAAAAAGTTGTCATTCAGCATATTTACAAACCTACTAGATTTTTCTGTTTTAGCAACCCCATTACTCCAGTCAAAGTCTGGATAATTGAAGTCACCCATAACAACAACCATAACAACAACTTGACTCAGCTGTAAAGCCGCTTGTTCCTGCAAGAGTAGCTGGGCTTCATACTCGACACTTATACAAGGTGGTTTATAGCATACACCAATGATAATTCTCTTTGTAACCTTTTGCCCAGACAAAATCTCTACCCAGAGTGATTCTACACCCTCACCAGTGCCAGCTATTGTTATTTCTTTAGCGCATGGCTTTAATTCAGACTTTACATACAAACACACTCCTCCACCCTTTTTAATCCCTCTGTCCCTCCTAAAAAGGGTGTAACAATTTAAATTTACAATCCATTCACATGTTTCATCCCACCAGGTCTCAGTGATACCAATTATATCATAATTTTTAGAGCATGCAATTAATTCTAGGTCTCCCATTTTACCTGACATTTTTATCTGTGCATTTGTCAGCATATTGCGTAGGTTACTAATTTTACTCTAGAAATTTGCATTACTTAGTGTAGAATTATATGTTAAGTTAGTATTATTCTGTTTTCCTTGTAACAGAGGGACCTCCTTAGCTGGTAAACTGTATGCCCCCCTCACTCCTCCCCCATGACCCCTTACTAATCCCACTGCCCCGTCTACCCTAGCTTCCCCACAATTCTTTATCTCACCCTGTCTTGCCTAGTTTAAACACTCCTCCAACCTCTTAGCCATTCTTTCCCCTAGCACAGCGGACCCCCTTCCATTGAGGTGCAGACCATCACGACTGAACAGGTTGTACCCCAAGGAAAAATCAGCAAAGAGCTCTAGGAACCCAAACCCTTCCTTCCTTCACCAAGACTTGAGCCACGCATTTAGCTCCCTAAACTCCCGCTGTTTTCCTAAACTTGCACGTGCAAAATTTCAGAAAAGATGACATTAGAAGACCTTTCCTTGATCTTAGAGCTTAGATCCCTGAAATCACTTTTTAAGGTCTTCCATCTACCATTTTTTTTGTCATTAGTACCGATATGCACTAAGACAGGTGGGTCATGCCCAGCCCCACCCAATAATGTCATTGAAATATTTACATAGGGATTACGAAGTCAACCTGGCAATGTAAATTCAACATCTGTAGTCTGCAAGCTATTTGAAGATAAAAGGGATAAAATTCAAAGATATGTTCAAAGATATGTTCTGGAGAATGGCAGTCTAAGAAGTTATGAGAATGACTTTATGAGGGATAGATCATGTCAGACAAATGTATTAGCTTGTTATAATGAAGTAAGTGACATCATTTTGGAACTTTGCTGATTTACTAACGGGCACAGGTGTAACTTCGCTAGGGAAAGAGACTGACGCTGGCGCTCACCTGCACTCAATCGCTAGGCGAAGTTGCGCTCTGGCGAAGGGACGTAACTGCGCAAATTCACTAATATGCAGATTTTACTGAACGTTTCCTCTTGCGACAGACTTGCCTTCATCACCTCAGTCCAGGCGAAGTGCAATAGGACTTCCTCAAAATTTAGTTGAAAATGCTGGCGTCTTTTCCTTTTTTCAGGGTGATAGGCTGCAAAAACCGTAAAATTTTTTGGGGGTAGCCGTCTTCCTCCCTACATTTCTTAACATATGGCACATTAACTATATACTGGGCTGATGTGCAGGACATTATAACAACTCTATTTTCTTTTATTAGACTTCCCTGGGCTTGTGTAATGTAGTGTATTTGCTGCAACATATATTCAACTTTAACTTCCTGCCATATGCAAATTAGCCAACGCTAGCGCAACTTTGCCAGCATTCGGCGCCCTGGACGCAACTTCACATGTCAGTGAATTGGCGTTGTCTCAGCAAATTTTCGCCTGACGAAGTGTTGCTCTGCCTGTGATGCCGTCGCTGGCAAATTTTCAGCGCTTAGTAAATTTGCCCCTATATGTATTATCATAAGTACCCCTAGGCTTTCCTCCACAAGGATCTGTATAACTCTTGATGGAATTAATTGGCCTGCATCAACAAACACTGATACATTACTTACTATGCCCTTCCCTAAATCAGCAATGGCCAAATTAAATAAAAATGGACCCAATAACTTAGTTTACACACCATAGGTTAGGTAACATCTACCTCAACCCTGCTTTCCAAGCTTCTACTTACTTCACCATAAGAAACAATTACATTTGTTGGACACAATCAGTTTGACACAATCAGTAATCAGCTTTAGAGAACTTACACGTCATGCCGTTTTGTAGCTTTGCCCGTGGAGTGGCCTACCGCCGATTGGACTCTGCTCCAGCCCTAGTCAGTCACGTTCAATTGAGGAGGGGATGAACGGGAGCCTGACAATCAGTAATCAGCCATACTTATTACTGATATTGCTACTTAGGATACCATTCCCCAGAATATAATTTTAAACATTATCATTTAAGAAACTACCTTGCCCACCATAGGTCAAACTGGATTGTAATTGGCAGGTTTAGATCAAGATCCCATTTAAAATATAACAATTATATCAGCTTTCCTCAAATCAAAATACTATAATTCTGAGAAAAAATTAGAAAATCTGACCTAGCTAATACTGAACTAAGGTTTCTAAGTATATTCTAGTAGACTCTATGGTGAAAAAATAAATGTATATATTCAACTTATGTAGGGTTTGTTTCATTGTAGGCACAAATCACCCAGTTTTTCTATATTTATACTTATTCAGAGAAAGTGAAGTAAAATTGCGCTACACAGGGTAACCTATAGTACTTCCTGTCAATATGTATACGTCAGCTAAATCTGCCATATTGCTGATAGCTCTAGCCAATCTTTAAAATTTTACAAAGACAATATGTTGTTCATTAAAAAAAAAATTAAAGGATGGAGGAAATTTTAAAAGCAAAACAAAATTGAATGTGACAAACACTCTAACAGTAAGACATATGTGAAATGCATTTGTACCTGTGTAAGACCAATCTATTTCTTCAGTTAATTTACGCTGTGGTCTGTAATATGAAAACGGCAAACCTAAAAAAACAGAGAAAAATAAAATGTTAGGCGATATAAGAAAAACACATTGACACTTTTTGTTAACACATTTATTAACTAACTGTGAAAACTTGTTTTATTCTAAATGTTATCTTCACTGCCCAAAACCTCAATTAACATATTATATTAGATGTTAAAAGGCTGGTCATGCACTTTTCTAGACTCTTCTGGTGAGGCTGTATTTTTATTTGATTTGGCCAATAAAGTTTGGGCCAAATATGAAATACAGACACGTAGGGGCACATTTACTAATGGTCGAATATCGAGGGTTAATTAACCCTCGATATTCGACCCTCGAAGTTAAATCCTTTGACTTTGAATATCGAAGTCAAAGGATTTATCGCTGTTCGTTCGATCGAACGAATAATCTTTCAATCGAACGATTAAATCCTTCGAATCAAACGATTAGAAGGATTTTAATCCATCGATCGAATGATTTTCCTTCGATCAGAAATTGGCTAGAAAGCCTATGGGGACCATCCCCATAGGCTAACATTTATGCTCGGTAGGTTTTAGGTGGCGAAGTAGGTGGTCGAAGTTTTTTTTAAAGAGACAGTACTTCGACTAACGAATGGTCGAATGATTTTTAGTTCAAATCGTTCGATTCGAAGGTCGAAGTAGTCGAAAAAATACTTCGAAATTCAAAGTATTTTTTATTCTATTCCTTCACTCAAGCTAAGTAAATGTAGTGTAGAAATGGCTGTAGTATAGACACGTTACAATTTTTATGCATGTAGAGCTATATAGTGCTGCTGTCTTCATTGATTTGTGGAATTTTACCCTGGCAGGGGGTACAGCTTGCACCTGGGCCTGCAAAGAGCCTGTTCCACTTTGGAAGCACCCAAGAATTAAATTTATTCTACTATTAGAATATTTACAGCCAAGGTTAGCTTCTACTAAGCAGTGTATAAAGTTGTTTTGTGCAATGTTTTGTGGTTGCAGGGGAATTGCGATCACCATAGAAAGTTGTTAAGCTTCTCCATTATACAGATGACATTGATGTTATTTGTGAACTTGCTGTGCACTCTGGGCTGCCAGCTCCATCAGTAACGTATGTGCTGTTTATTTATAATACCATGCCCCAGAAACACACAGCCTTATTTTTTTTAAAAAAAATTGCTGCATTAGATATATAAAGCATAGATACATTGGACAGACCTTCAATTTTCTCCTACAGATTTATGGTATAGACAGTTTAGTATATGAATTGAACAGCTTTTAACAGTAGATCCTTGAGGGTAAATCTGTCAGATTGTATTGTTTTAATTAGACAGTTGCTTCCTTTACTCAAAAATAAAGAATAATATACTAAAAAAAAAAAAAAAAACTAAAGCATAACATAAAGGCTAAATTACTTTCAAAATGCCATTCATTATAAAAAACCAAGATTACAAAATGGTTCCATTAAAGCTATAATTCCCTAAATTTGGAGACAAGCATGAATATGAAATACTGTGGTGTGCACAATTTGCCAGTAAGATTCCTATATGATTAAATTGATCGACAGATGAACTGAAATTAACAGTTCAACAGTAAAACCTACTTTACACAAAAGTTTGTGCTTTTTCAAAGGTATAATCTAACAATATCAGTATAAAGTTTTGGTAAACCAACTGAAACTCTAGTCTTGTAAAAAAAGATGATATTCCTGTGGGAGAGTAGCATCTCAAAAAAATAAAATGGGAGACTAAACATAAATGTGGATACGAGAATGTTTTATTACTGCTATTTAGCTATTCAGGTATCAATTTCTTTTATTTACCACTATGTTTGAATGTTGAAACACAAAATGCTGGATCTTTCTTGTGCAAGTGAATACCCCTAGTAAACTATTACATAAAGTAAAGATTTAAGTAGATGCATACATGCTTTTCAATAAAACATTTCCATCTTTCTAGCTAGTTGGAGGAATAGTTTAACTAGTGCCTACTAAATTCAATGAGCCTCTGCCATGTAGAGTTCTGTCTCTTCTTTGTCTCTCTCTTTAGTGCCATGACACAAGAGCGTCTCATTAGTATTTTATGACTTCAGAATCCCAGTGACACATTGCGTTGTTTAAGATATCAAATTTTAGTTTGCTTTAAATATTTAATGACCTATTACAGATCAATAACATAATAGTGCTTTATATTTTCATAGTTAATTTCAATGTGTAAATAAAGAATCCATCTCATAGGACAAAGCCCATTTATATGCTGCCAAAGTAGGCCAGCCAATTAAATAATGAACACTAAACACTAAAGTATTGTATAATGCTCTATCAAATGAATTGTCTATACTCAGAGGGGAATAAAAAACTGAATGGTACTCAATAATGTGCATAATTGAACAGTATAGATTACTCTTATTGTTTGTAAAATAAAAGGACAGTAACAATGAAACTGCAAAACAAATTCCTTTGCAGGTGGAAGAAAATTAGACACCAACCCAGAGTTAGTAAAGCTGGTGAAGTAAACAGAAGCACAAAGTATATGGGACTATAGCACTACTGATATCAGTAAATATGCAGAAAGCTTTGAAAACATTCTTCAGCCTCTATTCTATAACATTTAATCAAATTTCTGTGAATGCTGTGTGTTTCCTTGCATGTGTGTGGAGTGCTGACATTCAGTTTTTGTTACTGGCTCGTATACCTTACCAACCACACCTCAGTACAGTTAAACATACATTTCAAACTACCGATCCTGATGTAAAAAGTAGTTCACACCTGTGTCCCACCCTATATCTCTGAAATTATCTGTAAGTACTCATCAAAGCACTCGCTGTCAGTCAAGTCATTGCAGCCCTTCTCTGGAATTCCCTTTCACATTCCATCAGACTTACTCACTCCCTTTCCATGCCTTTAAAGAATCACTTAAAATACATATGTTTAGAAAACCTTACAAGTATCTAACCTAGAATTCCTTCACTATACACTAAATGCCACTGCCACCTGCAGTACTCAGTGCAACATCTCTATCTTTACTGACTCCTGGTCTTGGCCATTCTCACACCTTGTGTCCCATACTCCCCTTTCAATTGTTGCATACATCTTTCTATTGTACAGCACTGAAAACTATGTTGGTGATATACAAATATGTGTTAACGATAATAATAATACCATCCCTTCAACTAAAACACGGTTTAAAAATCATTGTTAAGATAATATGTATAAAGCTGCATATATTGTGCACAGCCGATCCCATTACTTGCCTTTTAAATTGTAGACAACTAAAGGAACTCATAATTCAAAACTCAAAATGTATACATATTGTATACATTTGCTGTCATGTGGTTATTAAAATGAAATAAAGATCCTGCTGCAGAAAAATCCTTCAGCAACACAAGACTAAACTTGGCTGGCCCAAAGGCATATTTTTAGAGGATTACCTGCATGAAATGTTGTCTAAAAATAAAGCAGGCTGGCAGTCTTATTACAGCCTTGTGAGAAGGAAATATGTGAATTAAAAACAAATAGGTATTTTTCTGTTCTTTTCTCTGAAATTACATAATTAAATGTAACCTAATATCTTTAGAAGTTTCCAGTGATTACTGGGAAAAGAGTAACACTTTTCTAAAATAAAGGATTAGTCTATAGTAGACTAGCTTAATCTGAAATGTTAACACCTTAGTTCCTCCCACAGACTCAAACCAATCCCTTAATTTATTTGTGCCACAATGCATCTATACAAACTGACTTTTAACAGGCATTTAGTAATATGCTTTCATCTTTGTTCAACATACTTAGGGGCAGATTTATCAATGGTCGAATTTCGAAGTGGAAAATACTTCGAAATTCGACCATCGAATAGAATCCTCTGACATTCGAATTGGAAGGATTTTATTCATCATACGATGGTATTCTGATCGTACGATCGTACTCCGATCGTACTTCGAATCGTACGATTCAAACAATTTTACACACGATTTTCCTTTGATGCCAAAAACTTCTCAATATGCTCTGGCAGGTCCCCATAGGCTAACATAGGACTTGGCAGGTTTAAGTTGGCAAGACTGCAGCCTTTATAAGCACATTCTTATAAAAGGGTTGTTTCCAGTTCTCTCTGTAAAAAACCTTGCTACCACAACATTCTTGATACATTTCCATCTTTATCTGCATGTCCACTGCAAATGCAAATTTGCAAATGAAGCCATACACATTTTATATTTCATAGTCTCGTAACAAGACTTTGCATTTTATAGGAAGGGCAAAATGCTATAATTTCACTGATAGTAGACCACAGAGATAATGTCTTGACACCTATGATCAACATACAGGGCTGTTAAAAATGTGTTTAAAGTATTGTATATGAGCTCAGAAGTATTGCTGATAACATACTGGGGGAATCCTATCAGCAGACATTCCTTAAATTTCAGTTCAAAGGCCAAGCAGTCAGATTACTTGGTAGAAGCACAATTGTGATGCTTCAATATACATATATACATCACCTGGAGGCCTATTTAACAACAGTCTCATTTTAGTGGTTTTAGAGGTTTTTTTAAACCACGACTAAACTCCCTTTCTCTAGGTATCAGATTTATTAAGGGTCAAATAGTAAATTCAAATTCGATTTTTTCAATTTTTTTTGGTGTCTATATTCACACATTTAAATTTTAATCCCTCTATTCAAATGTAAATTCGAATGTGAGATTTATCAACCATGGAAACAGTCCTAATTTGAATATTTGCCACCTAAAACCTGCTGAGTTCTTGTACAAGTCAATGGCAGAGGTCCATTTGGAGATGTTAATAGCCTTCCTGACATTCGAGGTTTTTTTTTTCAGAGGAAAACTTGATTAGTACAATTCGAATATGATTAAAATTTTTGGGTTGGGACTATTCAATTGAATATTAGACATTCAATTTTTTTTTAAATAACCTCCCAATCGAATTAAAACTTGGGGGCCCATTTACTTAGCTTGAGTGAAGGAATAAAATAAAAAAAACTTCGAATTTTGAATGATTTTTTTGGCTACTTCGACCATCGAATTGGCTACTTCGACCTTCGACTACGACTTCGAATCTAACTATTCGAACTAAAAATCGTTCGACTATTCGACCATTAATTAATTAACCCTCGATATTCGACCCTATGTAAATCTGCCCCTAAAAATTTATTAGATTAAAAAAAATTCACATAAATTTGACCTTTCATAAATGGGCCTCCAAAACCACAAATGTCATGAACGCTATTAAAAGATCCGAACTGAAAAAGCACAAATGGGAAAAGTCACAGAAAAGTTAACTTCTTCATATTTATAACACGTTTTAGCTGGAGTATTTTTGGATTCAGAATTGTTGCAGTTTTGTCGCATTATAAATCCTGGAAAAGATGCACTTTTTTCGTGACTTTTTCAGATCTTTGGTGTCAAAAAGTCCAACCTTAAAATCATCCCCTTAATGGCATTGTTCAGCCTTATTTTCTGCTTGGCCAATCTGTGATATATTTTCTGCTTGGACATTTAACTGTGTTGTGATCACACTAGGGCAAGAATCAACATAGTTCTTACCAAGGGGAGCACATACACACGCTACGGTTTAAACAATTAAATGTGTAATTCACTTTTCCTTCCTCTTCTGCCGTGTTCTATCTTGCAGTTTAAAATGCTATCTGGTTGATAGAGAGTCATTGATGGCTTTCAATGATTTTCCAAAAATGTATTTGAGTATACTCAGTAAACTCAGACATACTAAGTATGTAAGCTATACACAACCCTTGAATACATCAATGCAAAAACTCAAAGCTTTACAGAAGTGTGAATAAAAGTTGAGCAGCAAACTATAAGCAGAACACATTTCTTAACATTCAACATAATTTTTGCTTTTTCTGAACTAAAAATGAAAAAGCAAGAGTATCAATTTTTAATACATCACCAAGGATTAGATTCTTAAAGCTTTCCTTAAGCTATCTGACAGAACACATTTTGTGGATATATCCGCTCATCTCACTATTCCAAACAGAGCTAACTGGTCATTTCCCCTTCAGTGTTTATAAAAGATGAGCTCTTCATTAGCAAAAAAGACATTATAAAGCCTAGCTTTCCTGGATGTCAATAGCCAAAAATAGCAATCTCCACTTTGGCCATCTACAAGGAACACAGCTATATATGGATAGAAGAAAGCCTACACTTACCAAAAACTACACTAAATAATGTTCTGCCAGCCTTCCCGGTGATTAGAAACATAAAAGCATAAATTAGTAGCATTTTGGTGAAATCTGTACTTTTCAGGTTAGATACCATTTTAGGTTTCTGGTTGGCACTGAGTGAATATTTTAGTTGTTCTAAGGTTCCACTGTCCATCATACAGCTGTATGCTCAGTACATAGGAATAGTAGGCTAAACTCAAATACCCTCAATTACATACTAATCTATTCAAATAAGATACAGACCATTTAATTCAAGATGGAGAAAGGACACAGTCGTTTATTAGCACATTTGATAAACCTATTACTCAACACTTTATCAAACCACTTCATGGTATTAAAGGCAACCTAGCAGATGTATGCCCATGTTTTAGCTGCCTCATTGTATATGCTCCTTGTTTCAGCCTAGTCAAGAACATCATTCAAATCACGTCAACATTATTTCCATAGCTGTGGCAATGAAATATTTTTAAAAATATATTTATTTTTTAAATGTATTTATATTAAATTTAAGGGAGGATGGGTGATTCACCACAAGATGAAGAGGGTGTCTTACTGAGGTATCTATCTGTCTTACTATTTGCCTACTAGTTAATTGTATCAAACCTGGGATAAGATTATGGTTGTCTGACCATTTCAGAGTACAAATATACAATACAATAGCGCAAAAAGTGTTAAGAATTAAAATAATACTGTAAACTGCAATTGTTAATTAGACATTTAATATTTAAATACTGTACTTGGGAAAACATCCAGTAGTGAAATACTTTCATGATGTTTGCTTATATATATATATATATATATATATATATATATATATATATATATATATATATATATATATATATATATACATACATGTATATAAATATATATATATATATCTCAAAGTCAGTATGTCTGCACTGGTCTCCAAACGATCTGTCGAGGTGCCCAGTCAGTTAAGAAAGCATATGGATGGTAAGGACCAGAACTCTCTTGAATATAATTTAAAACATTTTTGTCCAAAAACATGGATAGGCGAATTTAGTCGCCAGGTGAGAATTCATGGCAAATTTCCATTGTTTCGCCACCAGCTAATAAATTGCAAAGTCAAATGTTTTTTTGATGCCGGCGACATTTAAACGGACGCCCATTGAGTTTAATGCGCGTCAAATGTTGCCGGCATCTCATGAGAGAGAGAGTTGTAGGTCCACAGTATGCTGCACTCTATAAAAGCTTCATGCATAAATGAGAACAGATGTTTCAGAAAAACAGTAGCTGCAGAAAATCCACAGAAACCTACAGTTATTTTTGCTTTCTCAAATAATAATTAATGAAATGCTTGCAGAGAAAATATACACATTACCAACTACCAACTAACTTTCAAGTCTGTTTATCCACATTCAGATATGTCAAAGAAAATGTTTACTATTTGTACAATACACGGACTTTAGATAGTTATGATGTTTTTATGCCTGCACATAGAATTCTCATACAGTCTGATGAACTGCACTAATATGTGAGCAACTGTCAAACAAATAAATCCATTTGAAATACTAAATCTTGGCCAGTCTGTTTTGTTACAATATAATTGGGGCGCCAACTTTTTTGGGAAAAAAAGCCTTCCTATATCTGTTGTTCTTTTTTCATATTAATTGGCACCAAGCATTATTGTTACTGTCTAGGATGATAAAATACCATTTATTTGGCATAAAAAAATTAATTGGATATAAAAAAAAATATTTTTGGACATTAAAAAATGCTTTGTTGTTTAAGATATAATCCAAGAAGTGACACAATTCTTCTGTCCTCTATTACAAGTATAATTTAATGTTCCTAAATATATATGATCATATTCTCCTATTTCATATAGTACATTATTCTTAAAATATCTTTTTCATTTATCTAAGGCATTGCTTTTTTTAGCCTTTCTTCAATGCTCACCCACACACTTTCACTGAGATGAAAAACAGTTTCTGATTTATAATGGTTGACAGTATTTTTTTCAACCATACCATAGAAAACCAAACCATAGAAGACATTATTCCTGGTTTTTCTGAATTTAGGAAAGAACATTAATAAAAGTATCTTCTGCCAGGCCAGTGAGTTGTATTACATGTGGGTGTCTACAAATTGCCAGTCATATAAGCAGAATGGTAATAGATAGCATAAAGCAGGTTAAATATATAAGCAAGCATTGATGCCAAGATAAGAGAAATTATGGGAGATAGATCACCTATGATAGAGAGAGTTATGGAAAAAAAAATAGGGACAAAAGCAAAGAGAGGCAGAGAAAGGGGTTGAGATGTATTGAGAGCAATCATGAGACCTGTAGCATATAAAATATATTTGGTTTTGTGTGACAAAGTAAGTGTTGCTCTACCTGAATCCTTCTTTATAATAATAGTATCACACTGTCACTAAAATACTGATCCAAAAGTCTGCTCCTGCAGGCTATGGACAGAACCTATTTACTCTCTACTTTGTTATGCTGGCCTGGAAATAGTGTTAAGAATGGCCCAGTAAAACTGATTACGATATTACTATAATTTCAGAACACAAACATGCAGAGTGCTAGTAATTAAACTAATAGTAAATGATGCTTTAATTGAAATTCAAAAGTAATCAGTAAATACAGTAACATTCAGTATAATAGTGCTTGTTTCTCTCTAGTGGTAATCCTGAATTATTCAATCTCTGCTGCTATCACTGTCCCCTGAACAGGTGCGTCTGGTACTAAAAATAGGGCTTTATAGTCCGTTAACTTATTCTCCTAAACCAAATCAATAAGGGATCTTGCCTTAAAACAAGTAACTGTGCTTTCCCTTCTTGGCATGTACTAGGCCTTCCTAGTTTACCTATGTCTGTAGACTCACCCTCTCTACTCTTATCCTTCAGGTTTCCATTACCTAAATTATATACTTTCAGAGGGTCACATGACCATGCCTGCAAGCCCTTTATGGTTTTCTAAGAATGCATTACAAAACTGGAGATACCATAAGCTCCAGCCCATACATTTAGCTCAGGTAAGCAGGTACATTCTAGTAGATACGTTCCACTACTCCTTTACTCTAAAACATAGAAAGTTGTATTAAAAAAGTCATTTTCAAGTTAAACACAAAACCCAAATTCTCTTTTTAATTAACACATTATACCCATTATAAAGCTATTTAAAAATCATATCATATATTTTCTGCTCTGCCTCAATGCCTTGGGCATAAAGGCAGGGCAGATAATTACTTTCATTTTCCATTCAGCACTTAGATGTCACTGCAGTCTCCACACACCCATTTTCCTTCTCACCATCTAATTGTGTAGCCAGTGCATGGGCATCAGGTCCCCTAAGCTGGCACAAAAACAAGATTTTGGCATGTTGCAAAGCTTGCTTTAATAACAGTGCCCACAAAATGGTGGTTGCCTGCTTGCTGTGATTGTGTAATTCCAAGACTGAAGGAAACACAATTTTAATAATTTAGTTAGTGTAAGTGAAGTTTATTTTGCTTGGTAAACACAATAGAAAATAATTTGCTATGATTTCATAGGGTGACAGGTCCCCTTTAAGTGCAGGCACTTTTTTAACGCGGTTACCCAGTTTAAAAAAGAAGCATAAATAAACATTTGTATATTGTATATGTGACATGCCTCTGTCCATTTATTGGCTGATGTAACGTAGCGTGCATGTGTGTGTCTTTGGCTTGTGTGTGAGCTCCGTGCCTCATAAATTCATAGGGATTTACTGTAGTACTTAAAAAACAGTGTTTCATTTTGATATAATCACGTGTAATCTAATGACAGAGAGTTAGAAAATAAATTCACAGTAATGTTTTATTTACATAAAATATTTTTCATGGGTATTGTTTTTATTTAGTTTAAGTCTTTGTTGTCTCCAGATGCACCTTTGCTTCTAAAGGAATTTTTTTCACCAAGTCTTGTGCTGATGTTATTTGCTGAATATTATTTATTGGAACTGCATTTTTTAAGAGTATAGAGTATATTTAGCTATATTATTGAATGAATATGACCTATTTTTGGTGTCAATATCATTTAAATCATAAAGGCTGTAAAAAATCCCTGCAAAATACAGTAAAATGCACAAATATTTTGTTTTTAGCCATTTAAAAGTTTGGGCTCTCTAGCATAATATGTTCTTATCAGTCATTGTTACAGCATTTAATTTGGGCTAATGCCAGAGTTTTCATTCATACATGTCAGATGCAAATTTTCTGTTGCAAATGTAAGAGTGTGTGTCGGGATCCAGAAGATCTGGCTCAAGCTGAGCCGACATCTCCCCAGGCCTGTGCTTCCACTCCAGCGTTTGTTGCGGTTTCGAGCGCGTGTCCTGATGCGCGCGTGTGTTTGGACGCGGGCGCGCATTTACGTGCGCGCGCGCGTTCCGACGCGGGCGCGCGCTCTGACGCGGGCGCGCATTCACGTGCGCGCGCGCGTTCTGACGCAGGCGCGCGTTCTGACGCCAGCATGCGTCCAGGGGTTAAAAGGTCACTCCGACCTAGGCCCAGTGCGAGGTGATCGTCTTACTGACACTAAGCGTTTATTACTGATGTTATTCTGATTTCGACCACGGCTTGTTACTGACTACTCTTCTGATTGTCCCTGGATTCTGTATTTGCTCGTCTGACTTCGACCTTGGCTTCGCTGACTACTCTTCTGGATTTCCCTCAACTGGTACCTGCTTATTGATCCTTCCCTGTGTATGACCCGGCCTGTTCCTGACTTCGCTTCGTCTCCTGCAGATAAGTGCTAGCCCTTATTACGAACTGTTATTTTGTGGGCTCATCTAGCACTCCTGCTATTCCTTATCTGGGAACGTCCTGTCTCAACCCTCAGGGCGTAACTCAGTGGGAAGCGTGGGGGAGGCTCTTACCTTCGGACTCGCCTCGACTCCTGACAGTATCACCTCACCATGGAGTCCGAAGAACCAGCTCTTTCCCCTTTAGAAATTGTTGCTCAGCAATTAGCTGGTCTTACTCGGGCTGTTCGTGATTTACAAGGGGGCTATCAACAACTACAGACCCAGATGCAAGACATGACTGTTGCTGCCGCTCCTTCTCCTGGCCCCCCAGTGTCGGTTGCTTACCCAGGAGTAGTTTCTTCATCCACACATCCGACGCCCGAGCCAAAGATACCACTCCCTGAACGCTTTTCTGGAGATCGAGCTAAATTCAGGGCTTTTGAAAATGACTGTCGACTTATGTTTTCCTTGAAAAGTCAATCTTATGCTACTGAACAAATCAGGGTGGGAGTGATTATGTCCCTACTATCCGGAGAACCCAAGACTTGGGCCCATCGTCTGTTTGAAACCCAAAGCCCCCTATTGACGAGTGTGGACATATTTTTTTCAGCTATGGCTCAAATATATGACGATCCTAAGAGGTCCGACACTGCTGAAACTATAATCCGGACTCTAAATCAGGGCAAACGCCCAGTTGAAGATTATGTGACTGATTTCCGCACTTATGCCACCGACACCGAGTGGAACGACAAGGCCCTCAGACATCAATTCCGCTTGGGTTTGAGTCCTACTCTGAAGGATGAGTTAGCCAGAGTAGGAATACCTAATTCATTGGAGGCCTTGATCGACCTGTGTGTGCAGATTGATCGTCATTTAAGGGAGAGACGCGCAGAGAGAGCTGCAACACCTTCTTTTGGAGCTTCCTGGGTACTTCCTAAAGCCCCTTTGTCTTCATATGTCCCTGCAACTTCGTCATCCATTTCCTCCCCTGCTTCTATAACAACTGTCCCTGAACCTATGCAGATTGGACTTATGAGAACAGCTATCTCTGCCCAGGAGAGGTCCCGCAGAAGGGAGAACAATTTATGCCTCTACTGCGGTCTGTCTGGCCATTTCTTGAGGAACTGTCCTACCCGACCAGGGGGTAAGCATATTCTTCCGACTTATTTTCCATCCTCATCCTCCTCCTCTCGAGAATTGCCTATGCTCATTGTCCCTATTTCTCTACAGTGGCCCCAAGGGTTCCTAGAGAGTAAAGTCGTCATAGACTCAGGAGCCTGTGGTTGTTTTGTCGATATAGAATTTATTAAAGCTCATAATATTCCGACCCGACCCAAGACTCAACCATTTCTGGTGAGGACAGCAGATGGCTCCCAACTCTCCTCCGGACCAGTGTTGTTAGAGACCACACCACTGATTGTTATCACTGACTCTAATCATGTTGAGACTTTATCTTTTGATGTGGTGTCCTCTCCTCTTTTCCCGTTAATTTTTGGGTTTCCATGGTTGAAATTGCACAATCCTTCAATAAATTGGAGCACTGGGGTACTGCAATTTTCGTCTGTGGCTTGTGTTTCTCATTTCTTCATGCCCAAAACCACTTCTAAAGCATTTGCTTTGTGTTCATCTCAAGATCCTCGTTTACAGGCCATCCCTTCATTTCTTCAGGACTACATAGATGTTTTTGATCAAAAGGGAGCTGACACACTACCTCCTCATCGAATTTATGATTGTCCTATAGATTTGCTTCCAGGGGCTCCAATTCCTTTCGGACGTATCTACCCTCTGTCTGAGCCCGAACTTTCGGTCTTGAAAGATTATATCAACGAGAATGTGGAGAAAGGGTTTATTCGTCCTTCCACCTCACCTGCAGGGGCGGGTATTTTCTTCGTAGAGAAGAAGGATCATTCCTTACGGCCCTGCATTGATTACAGACACTTGAACCAGATCACTGTAAAAAATCGTTACCCGTTACCCCTCATTCCTGAATTATTCCAAAACCTTCGTGGGGCCAAGATTTTTTCTAAATTAGACTTACGAGGGGCGTATAATTTGGTAAGGATTCGGCAAGGAGATGAGTGGAAGACGGCTTTTCGAACCCGTTTTGGACATTATGAGTACCTCGTTATGCCATTTGGTTTATGCAACGCTCCTGCGACTTTTCAGCATTTTGTTAATGATATTTTCCGAGATTTTTTGGATCAATTTTTGATTGTCTATCTAGACGATATTCTAATTTTTTCTTCTTCCAAACAGGACCATGAGATGCAACTAAGGAAGGTTTTTAACCGTCTGCGAACTCATCGTTTATATGCCAAACTGGAGAAATGCGAATTTTGCAAGTCTTCAGTGGAGTTCCTGGGGTTTGTGATCTCTTCTGACGGAGTTTGCATGGACAAGAAGAAGGTGTCCGCTATTCTTGATTGGCCTGTTCCTTCTTCTCGGAAAGCAGTACAAAGTTTCGTCGGGTTTGCGAATTTTTATAGAAAGTTTATTAAGGACTTTTCTAAGATTATTGCACCTATCACTGATTTAACCAGTTCCACTAAGCACTTTCAGTGGACTACACAAGCTCAAGAAGCATTTGATCAATTAAAACATCTGTTTACGTCTGCTGCTGTCTTAAAGCATCCTAACCCTGTTCTGCCTTACATTCTAGAGGTTGATGCATCTGAAACTGCTATTGGTGCTATTTTATCCCAAAGGACCGGCGATAACAACGCTCTTCATCCTGTGGCTTTCTTTTCTAAGAAACTCTCCACCTCAGAGAAGAATTATGATGTTTCTGACCGAGAACTCTTGGCCATTAAAGCAGCATTTGAAGAATGGCGTCATTTGCTGGAAGGAGCATCACACCCGATCATTATTTTTTCAGACCATAAAAATCTGGAGTATTTACGAACCGCCAAACGTCTCAAACCAAGACAAGCCAGGTGGGCATTGTTTTTTTCTCGTTTTAATTTTCATATAACCTATAGGCCGGGCTCTAAGAACAAGAAAGCTGATGTTCTTTCACGGTTACACAGTCAGGAAGAGGAACCTTTTCCCCCGGATACGATTCTTCGTCCCCAGAATTTCTTTCTTCTTCAGAGTGAACTTTTTTCAAAGATCAAGGTGGCATCCTCTTCTTTATCTCCACACGGGGAGTTGCAAGCTTGTGATGGGTTATTTTTTTTGAAAGACAAAGTCTTCATTCCAGAAACACTTCGCTTAGAGACCCTAAAATTTCTTCATGATCACCCATTGGCGGGTCATATGGGATATGTTAAGACTTTAGATCTTGCTCAAAGGTTTTTCTTCTGGCCTCACATGGCTAAGGACTGCAAGGATTATGTATCTTCTTGTGAGACTTGTGCTCGGTTTAAAGATTCACATGTTAAACCCCTGGGGCTGTTACGTCCTTTACCAGTGCCTACTCGATTGTGGGGTTCCATTTCCATGGATTTTATTGTAGAGCTTCCTCCCTCGCAAGGATACAATACAATTTTTGTAATTGTGGATCGACTCTCCAAGATGGCACATTTTGTTCCCCTCTCCGGAGTACCTTCTGCACCTTCTACGGCTGAGGTGTTTATTAAGGAAATCGTCAGACTCCATGGAGTGCCAGACGAGATTGTGTCGGATCGGGGAGTACAGTTCACATCTAAATTCTGGAGGGCATTGTGCAAAGCTTTAAAGATCAAGATGGCTCTTTCCACGGCTTTTCATCCACAATCCAATGGGCAGACAGAGAGCACTAACCAAACGTTGGAACAATATCTACGTTGTTTTTCATCTTTCCTCCAGGACAATTGGAGTGAGCTGTTACCATTGGCTGAGTTCTCCTACAATAATGCCCTTCATTCCTCCATCAAGCAAACTCCTTTTTTCGCTAACTATGGTTTCCATCCGCACGTGCTTCCTAATCTTCCTAAAGGTATAGAGGTGCCCGCGGTTCAAGAAAGACTTTCTTTTCTTCTGGACAATACCCTAAGAATTCAGCAAACAATGGCCCAAGCACAGAGCAACTTCAAGGATTTTGCTGATCGTAAGAGAAGGAAGGGTTCTGAGTTTCGAGTTGGAGACCTGGTGTGGTTGTCTACCCGGCACATCAAACTTCCGTGTCCGTCTAAGAAGCTGGGTCAACGATTTCTGGGCCCCTTTCCCATTATTCGTCGTGTGAATGAGGTAACTTTCAAACTTAAATTACCTGCTACTTACAGAATTCACCCTGTTTTTCATGTAGCCTTATTGAAACCTGTGGTGAAGAACACCTTTTCGGGAAGAGACCACAGTCCTCCAGCTCCAGTAACTATTGAAGGTGTTGAGGAATTCGAAGTGGAGGCCATCTTGGATTCTAGGTACCGGCGAGGTCGTCTTCAATATTTAATCCAATGGAAAGGTTTTCCTCCAGAAGAGAATTCATGGGAACCCGTGAGTAATTTACATGCTCCTCAACTTATTGAGTTGTTTCATAGATCTCATCCTAACAGACCGGCTCCCACATGCACCCGGAGGTTGCATTTTGAGGGGGGGGCAATGTCGGGATCCAGAAGATCTGGCTCAAGCTGAGCCGACATCTCCCCAGGCCTGTGCTTCCACTCCAGCGTTTGTTGCGGTTTCGAGCGCGTGTCCTGATGCGCGCGTGTGTTTGGATGCGGGCGCGCATTTACGTGCGCGCGCGCGTTCCGACGCGGGCGCGCGCTCTGACGCGGGCACGCATTCACGTGCGCGCGTTCTGACGCAGGCGCGCGTTCTGACGCCAGCATGCGTCCAGGGGTTAAAAGGTCACTCCGACCTAGGCCCAGTGCGAGGTGATCGTCTTACTGACACTAAGCGTTTATTACTGATGTTATTCTGATTTCGACCACGGCTTGTTACTGACTACTCTTCTGATTGTCCCTGGATTCTGTATTTGCTCGTCTGACTTCGACCTTGGCTTCGCTGACTACTCTTCTGGATTTCCCTCAACTGGTACCTGCTTATTGATCCTTCCCTGTGTATGACCCGGCCTGTTCCTGACTTCGCTTCGTCTCCTGCAGATAAGTGCTAGCCCTTATTACGAACTGTTATTTTGTGGGCTCATCTAGCACTCCTGCTATTCCTTATCTGGGAACGTCCTGTCTCAACCCTCAGGGCGTAACTCAGTGGGAAGCGTGGGGGAGGCTCTTACCTTCGGACTCGCCTCGACTCCTGACAGTGTGTTTAGAATCACTGTCATACCACATGACCCATATCCTGATTTCCCCTGTAGAACTTGCTGATTCAATCCAGAATTCATTTCCACAGAGATGGAAAGCCCTCTTGACAATACAACTGAAGAACAGTCCAAAACAATGATATTCCTGTCATTCGTCATGGTTGAGGTTCAATTTATAATTTTCTTTTTTCTCCTCAGGTTTATTTTAGTTTTGGCTTGATTACTACATGCCTTGGTATTGATTTATGTTGAAATGCAGCAGCAGTGTTGAATTAATATTTGTGTAATGCTCACCAGTGTCATGGCCCTGAAAAACACATCCTAAAGCCTGACACAGAGAATTCCCTTACATTTATAGTCATCTTGTGTATTAAAACTTTTGACTCAAATTTAACATTTAATCTTTGTAATGCAGGAAAAGAGAATGGAGGACTGACTGTGCATCATGTTTTCTGACTAAGTGCACCTTGTGTGATTCTGCAATATTTCATTGTGCTTGGATAACCTTTTCCAGGCTTTTTCTTTGCCTTTTATTTCCTTTTGTTTTCCCTCCTGTTAAGATTATTATTTGTGACAAAATAAAGAAATAAAGAGTTAATATATATATATATATATATATATATATATATATATATATATATATATATATATATATATATATATATATATATATATTATTCTAGTATTATTTAATTTAAGTTTATAATTCTGTGGTATGGTATGACAATGCAGCTATACCAGTAGATCTTAATGGTATAATTTTACTATGTAGTGAAATGTTGATATCATTTTCCAGTAAACACGATCCTGATTAGTCAGTCCAGCTTTTCCCATTATGATGCATTTTTCTGTTAACTAATATAAACATATGGATAATTCTAAAGGGTTCACAAATCTCTCATAACTTTGTTACTAATTTTAGGGGCAACTATTTGGTGAAAAAAGTGACAATTTCTGCCAATCTCTTTCTGAAATAATTTTTAAAATATCTAATTTTCTACAGTTTCAGTCTTGGTCATTTATTCATATACAGAATTTGGTTAAACTATTACTCAGCAAATTGTGCCTCACAATTTGACGAGATTTTCTAACAATAAATTATACATTCAGATATTCCAACAGTAAAAATGTTTTACACAACCAAATATCAAAACAGATGCATACATTTTTCACCCAGGGTGGAGGGAGTCAAGAAAAGCTATAACCAGAAAAACTTTAAAGCAGCCTTATTCATAGAAACCCCAAAAAACACCAAATAGCAGAATAAAGTGATATGATTTGGCTACCTCTTATCAAGTTGATTAATTATGATATTCACGCATTGTGTATGTCAAGGATTAGGTGGGGGACGCTGTGGAGACTGATAGGGAAAGGGTGAGTCCTTGAGGCAGGAGCTGTATGTACCTAGGGGACACGTAAAGGAAAGGCACAAACAGGTTGATGAGGGCAAAGAGTCAGACTGGATCAGGTGCAGAGCAAAACAGGATGGAGAGGGTGAAGATCAGGACTGGACTAGGCAGGATGAAGAGGGCAACAACTCAGGACAGGAACAGACTGAATGGAGCAGGAGTGGAACAGGAACAGACTGGATGGGACAGGACGGTGTGGGCATAGATCAGATCAAACTGGGGATAGAGTGCAGAAGGAGATTAGAGCAGGAGAGGACTGGAGAGCAGGATAGGACTGGAGAGCAGGATAGCAAGAGAGGACTGGAGAGCAGGATAGCAAGAGCAGAGCGAGATGAGGGGGTACAAGGTACAAGGCAGGGTCAGGAAACAAGAATCAGGAACAGGCAAGGCAAGGTCAGTACAAGGTGAAGTCAGGAAAAGGTACAAGGTAGAATAAGTGAAGGCAAGGTCAGGCTTAGAGTGAGGAACAGAGCAAGATTCAGAATAGCAAGGAAAGCTGGGCAGGGCAAGGTGAAGACAAGGTTAAAGCAAGGAGAGATCAAGGTTTAAAGCTGGACCGGAGCAGAACTGGAAGGGGAAGGTAAAGCAGAACAAGACAAGTTTCAGAGCCAGGCAGGACAAGACAGGGAAGAGTTCAGACAAGACAGGGCAAGGAAAAGAGGCAAGAACTGAAACCCTTAGCTAGGGACAATGCCACACTGCTAGTCTGGGAAACAATGCTCTGCCCAGGTGTATTTGGAGGGCTGACCTTAAATAGAGCAGAGTCAGCCCTGATTGGCTGATTGCAACTAATCAGGCAACAGCTGGGCTTGGGCTGCAGAGGACAAACAGGCTGCAACTGGGCTGGAGAGGCCAATCAGGCTGCAGCTGGGCTGGGGCTGCAGAGGCCAGGTAACATACCGTACAGGCTGCTCACCTGGCCAAATGGTTAAGGTATCGAGCAGCAATACGTGATGGTAAAAACATTAAGCATCTTTTACTGGCATACACATTCTAGTAAAGCTTATTTTAGCTCTTGGCACATTTCTCCCCAATAGCAGGTAATTTAACCTTAAATGTTCAACTAGTTATTAAACTGGTCACATTTTGCTTGTGAGAACTTGATAGTTTTGTGTCAAGTTCTATTTATCTGCAGTTTGTTGTGCCTTGTGGACATATTAGCCTGAATTTGTGAATTTAATAATGCATAAAAGGTGATGATTATGAGAAAGTAAGAATGAATCATGGTGGATCAGTGTGGATCTGGACATGGCTTGAGAGATCTTGGTATAATTTAGAGCTGGGGTGCAGCCAAAATGTCCTGACTTTATATTTGGTATGTTGGTCAGTATTCCTGTAGGAGCTTGTAGACAACTGCATTATAATAAAATGATACGGCCATTTAGTGCCATATTTATATTGTTACCCCATCCAGGAGACAGCTATTACCAGATTTGCAACATCTGAATTGATGGCATACATTTTTCTTTGTTAGCGGCACAAATCTCAGTGCATCAGATTTGGCAACTGGAGCAATTCTGTAGCAGTGATTGTTTTACATTTATCATCAGAAACCATTCCATTAAAATCAATCGTACGCTGTTGCTAACTATTGATCAGCCAGTTTGTCCCAGAACTGGGCCACATTTGTCTTTGTCATGTAAATACAGCATACAGCACTCTGTATAAATATTACTTTTGTTGTTCCCTGACAGGTTGTTGAACTACTGATGGGCAAGAAAAATAAGTAAACCTAGGGAACTTGATTTCAAGACTACAGGGTATATTACATACTTGCTGTTTAGGCTGTGTTTACAGTACCGCAATTGAGCAGTAAATACTGTTTAATTATAGGCCAGTTTTGCTGCTTGTCCTTCAGATGCCTCAACCATGTACTATAGTCTTTCATTTTTAGCCAGTTGTAACTTGATTCTGCCACAAAACATCTCACATAGTGACACTCCATTTGTTGCAAGTAATTCATTTTCGAGCTCGTAGAGCAACTATGTGGACAAAACCACAACTTTCTGGTCCTCTCAATCTAATAAAACATATAATATTAAACAATATATTAATTGTAACTCAAAAAATGTTGTACATCTCATTACATGTAAAAAGTGCTTTCAGCAATATGTTGAACAAACAAGCCGCACTTTAAAAGAAAGGATTAGGGAACACCTAGGTAACATAATGGATTCAAATAGCTCAACTACTGTAGCTAGGCACTTTGCTAATTGTAGTAATGGCTCTCTCTCCTTCTTTTCAGTAATTGGTATAGAAAAAATCCCAGCGCATGTTAGGGCAGAACTCGATGATGCGTTTTGACCTGACACGTCGCAATGCGACTAAACGCATGTGTCCTGTCGTATGGTTTACTGAAAACGGAAGTGAAGGAGAAATCGCATGTTACAAGAACATTGATCTGACTGTGACAGTTGTTACATGTGATTTCTCCTTCCTTCCGTTTTCAGTAAACCATCCGACACGCCGCATGCGTTTAGTTGCATTGCAACGTGTCGGGTCAAAACGCATCATCGAGTCCTGCCCTTAGAGGCGGTAAATAAATTGCTTAAACAAGAAGCTACGTGGATATTCTTCCTAGAAACTAGACAGCCATTTGGCATCAATTTTGAATACAACGTTTCCTGTTTTTTGTAAAAATACTAATCTTTGAAAGTGTATAGTCACCCTATATATATTGTCGTAGAGTGACAAGGAGAAGGAGGAAAAAGGTCACTCTAGCCTTTACTTTCTCCCCAGGGACTGAGAAAGGCTCCAGTAAGTGGGTTATGAAACAGAGAATCAGTGCTCTGTTTAAAGACTTTAGTAGCCAGGGACTCCATTCCACAGATCCAGTCCAGACATTGGAGTTCACCTTCCACAGGAAAGCTGCCCTGTGTAAAGGCTATTTAAAGTTAATTAGAATGGGAGAGTGGGTCTCTCAGGTAGGAGGCAACGTGAGTGAAAGAGTTCTGTGAGTACAGGGGTGAGCCAAACTATTTGTTTGTTGTGCTGGTTGTCCACAAGGGGCCCAGTCTAGTCAGGGACTGCTTCAACATGTGAAGGCAGTGCCCAGTGGGCAAGGTTTTTATTTTATGATTTATGTTTGTTTGCCACAATGATCACCCCTGTGCATAATTGACTGTGTTTGTTTAAAAGTGGGAAAATAAACCTGTGTTTTTCTTGAAGAAGCCTGTGTGTCCCTGTCTTTCTGCTCCTTTGTCCTATGATGCCTGCCCACCATTGACTAATCTCCTCCCCCCCAAAAGTTACATGTGCAAGCTGCCAGTTTGCCATAATATATACTGAACATTTGAACTTTGTCTATGTTATCTAAATCAAAATACAATGCTGCTATTTAACTGCGTTAATAATCTGCAAAAACATACATTTTTAACTATGTAACTGAATTTTTATGTATAAAGTTTTTGATAGACATTCAATTTGTAACCCTAATCTGTAATCATGCTGTAGATTGGCCTATGTTAGAATGCCTATCATTGGCCTATTTCCAATTACCGCCTCCAATATGGACTGGAAGTTAGATACATGCGACTGATTGGTTCTTTTTCATTTAAATATGACTATGTGATACATGTTCATTTAGCCTATGATTATGTGCCCCTATGGCACGAAACGCGTAAGGCCTTTGCTATGATGTTTTTGCTCTAATAAAAATACTTTTTTACTACATCTATTTTTGGAGTGTGATCTGGTTTGTGCCAGCCCATCACTATTTATTATCTTTAAAAAATGCCATCTAATACCTGGTGAGCTTTTTAATTAGTTACAAAAAATCTGACTGTTCATTTAAAAAAATGATGGTGGGGAAAAAAGAAAGCAATTGATGCAAAAAAAAAAAAAACACAAGTGAGAATAAGATCTCCATTGCACATTCTTACAATGATATACCTGAATCAGAGTTATGAATGATAATACATTTTGCTGTGAGGATTCGGGTCCACGTTCTATCCGGCGCAGGTGCGGACGCGTGAATGCGCGCCGGCGCGTGACGCTGGACGCTGGCGACGGGTGCGAAGGCGCCGACGGCGGTCGCTGGCGCAAGGACGCGGACGTGACGTCAGTACGGCGACGCCGGCGAAAAGACGCCAGTTGGCGCCAAACTGACAATATTTAAACCTGGTTCTGATGGAGATGCATTGCCTGGTTATTAGGTTGTTTGACTGAAACCCTAGCGTCTCCATACTCTTGAATTCCTGTTGTTGACCCTTGCCTGTTCCCGGACTACGATTTCTTCTGCCTGTCTCGACTCTTCGGCCTGTCTCATCGATTACGAATCTCGCTGCCTGCCTTTTGACCTCGGACTTCGACTACGACTTTGCCTAATCCTTTTGTACTTCGCTGATCGTCTCATTGGCTACTCTCCACAACCCTGCTCCCTGTTCCACTCCAGGTGGGTAGCGGTTGTGTGAGGCGCTTGTGGGTTCACTATCTACGGCTCCAGCTCCTTCTATGACTGGATTATACTGGTAAACCTGACATTTTGCCCTTAGATAAGAAACTTGCAGATTTGGGGAGAGTTATACTATGTATACAGATATTTTTCCACTAATCTGATGGAAAATATCCTTGACAGAATATTCAATAAAAAATAGATATATTTGCCAGGAAATTCACACTGTTAACTGCCATCTGCCACAAACCAGGCACATTTGCACATACACAGTATTTATCACCCTCATCACTTTGCCTTTTTTTCTCACAACACTTTTGTTAGTTCTCCAGCATTGTCTGATTTTAACCTATGTCCTTTTTTATGAGCACAGAAGTTTTCATTTGGGGAGTCATTAATAACAGAAGGACTAGGCACATAGAAATAGCACATTCCTTCATTGGTTTAGATGGCAGCAAGTTAACATGAGGAAGATGATTTGGGCTACCGGCTTCAGCATAAGATTAAGGGGGTTATTTATTAAAACTCAACTTTTTCTAACTCTGTTTTAAAAAAAAAAAAAAAATCTAACCCAACTCCCATACCTGAATCCCTTTAATTTACCACTAAATTTTCTTCGAAAATAGAATAGGCAAAATAGAGCATCAATTGGAATTGTTCGACATTTCTGAATTGATGCACCGAAAACTCATTTTTTAAAAATATTTGTAAATATTTGATAACGAAACCAATGGCATTTCCTCATCCTCAATACATCCATTTCCTAAATATTTAAGTATATTACCTTCATTTGGTCAACATTTGTTTGGTGCTTTGGAGTGCCTTTGTAAAAAAATTTGTAAATATATGATAACAAAACCAATGGCATTTCCTCAGCCTCAATACATCCATTTCCTAAATATTTTCAGGTAAATTAACTTAGTTGATTTGTTGCCTCTTGAGATGTATAAAGTGCAGGTGACGTCCAACTATGGCAAGAGTCAGAACAAGATAACTAAACTATTTCCAAATCCTTATCCCACCAGTCCAGTGAGAGAAGCAAAGCTTCTCTTATATTAAAGGAATGTTATAAACAAGTGCTATAGTTGTATACATCGATTCACAACTTTTATGGCAGATACATACAAGATGTTAAGTTGTAGTGCCATTCCGTTCATGAATTGTGTCCCCCTCTGACTGTATATTGTTGAATAGATTTTATATAAACAAAAGGGACAAGTTGACCGCACTCAGTAAAAGAAGAAATCAATTGTGAGGCATGGAATTTGTAATCCCATTGTCTTTGAGACATTTGCTATAATAAACTGAATGCTTTCAATAGCACTAGAGTTTAACTGTTTCCCTCCTCAGTGTTTCTGTTGACTTCTTTGTTTGATTCAGTTATCCTCTTCCTTTAGTTGTAGGATTATTGAAGTGAAAACATATTCCTTTCATTGGTGAATATATATTTATTACTGCCACAAAGTGACTGGGTCAAAGATATATGTATGTATGTATGTATTGGTGAAATCATAATAACACATCACAGTAATCTGTACGGATAATTTGAGTGTTCTGCTTACCATGAAAAGAAAAAACTTTAGAAACTTTAGCATCAATTTTTATTTTTTATTTGGGATTATTTCAAATGGACAATTGGTAAAGGGATGGAACTTAACAGAAAGGATGAATGGCCATGGCAGTGCAAGGACATTATTGAGCATTGCCATGGTGGTTTGGCACTGTTCAGTTATAGTTCTCAGTTATAGGCAGTGTTGCAATTATAGTATATATTGTCTGTGCCTAGGGCAGCAACTTTTGGAGGGTAGCCCTCAGGTGCATTTAAGCAGACAGAAAAAAAGCTAGCCAATATACTTACAGTAAGCGTTTTAGCATTGTTAGATCAAAAAAAGTATATATAAGTATATATAAAGTGGGACACCCCACTTTATCAGACTTCTGGGGGCATTAATTATTGGGATATTGTGAGGTACTGTGGCAAGCTATTTGTTGTTGAGGCCTATCTTTGAAATGTGAGAACTCTCTTACAGATCTTAAGTTCAGAAACGTTTCCTCAGTAGTACAAATGTGGGTGCTGTCTCAAAGTCTGCCAAAGTAGTAATGGGATAGGCTAATTTCTATGTCAGAGCAGTCACAGCACAAGTAATAATTGCATAGGTTGCATTCATTTTACAACATACCAGTTGAAGTAAGCCTGCTTAAATAAACAAGTGTTGTGTTTCCTTAGTGGACAAAAGTCCAACGTCTTGCCTTGTGATATGATACTGGTGAAGTCACAGCAGTAAATAAAACAAAACTAGTGTTAAAACAGTTGTGAATTTGTTGATAGAAGCTTTTTGAGCATAACCAAGCATTTTGCATCACTGTATCTCAGACTAACACCATTTTTGTGAATTCCCTCTATTGTGTCAATATTGTGGATTGCTAGGTCCCTTGCCTAGCACCTTCCACAACTTTTGTCACCTAACCTGTTCATTTAAAGGAAGAGTTCACCTTCTTCTTATAATAATAAAGTACATTGTAATTGATCCTTACTAAACTGTATGAAATCATATTTAGTTTTTTTTTTATTTCCTGAAAACGACTCCAACCAAATCCGCACCCATCAATACATGTTTATGAAAATTTCATGTGCAGGAAAAAAATTGAAAAAATCCTAATCATACAAATTTTTCTGATTTGCCACCAAAAACAGCAACTTTTTCGGATTTGATGCCCGAAACCTCCAACTTTTTCAGATTTCATACCTGAAACCACAAAATGTTCTGATTATTGAACGAAACCCAGCGCAGATCAGGATATCAACGGGACATCTGCCTTGACTTCTACATGAACTCAGCAGGTTTTTTGAGCAGACTTGATCCAAATCACAGGAAGATCCCTTATCTGGAAAACCCGACGTCCCAAGCTTCCAGATATTAGATCCTACACCCTTTTTTAAAATTTAGAATATTGCATCAAGCACGGACAAATCAGCCACTATCTTCTGGGCTTTGTGAATTTCTTCCTGTATTTGTTTCTTACTGAAAACATTATGCTTTTTTTAAAAAGAATCAAATATCATATCTTCAGTTAAATCATTACAATAACAGCCGGAAGTATTTCTTCAAAGGAAAAGCCAAATATTTTAAGTTTGTGTCAATGATCTGTTGCAAAACAACTTACTTTGTTTGCAGCTGAATCATCCCTCTTTTCTAACATACAAAGGGAAGGGTGTGTTAAACCTACCTAACAAAGTCTTATATTTGCTTAGCACACTGTATATACATGTCCAGAGATGCTGCACAGTCACTTTAGGGTTTAGTTCTCCTTTAAGATAGTCATACACATACAAGTTCATACAACATTTGGCATGTGTATGGTCTATAACCTTTGAAGCAAACTTTAACAATTTTTTAAAATATAATTACAATTGATCATTTTTCAGGCAGTGCAGAGCACCTCAGGAGAATTGACGTTAGTTCTAGTCTTGTTAAACTTCTGATCATCATTGAGTGTTATGAATTTGTAGTCATGAAATACTTCATTAATTCAGACACCTTGATAACAAGGCTACATAAAACATTATTACTGACCTGTTACTCTCTCCATCTGTTACTGAATTACAACTCTTGCAGGAATTCTCACTGTTATTGCACTATAATTTATAGCACTTTATGTATTACAATTTTGCTGGTATAGCACTTGTAAAAAGAGCTTATGGCAAACCGTAAAATAATATAATATGAGGATGGTAACCAAACTGTATGTGGGCTAGTACTGGTTCACATATTCTAAAACTGAGGGAAATGAAAAGCAATAATCTTTGTATATTTGGCTCAAATACAAACAAATTCCACTCATATGTATTCAACCTCAAAACATATTTCTTCTCCAGATGATTAGTCATTGAACAGACAGGACAGGACAAGTAAGGCTTGTGCTGAAACTTTGTACAGATGGCTTATATAATTGTCTCATATGTGTTTGCAGTGTATAACATTGAATGCCTTCTTAATGTATTTACCAATTGTTAGGTTTCATTTCCGAATATTAAGCAATAGGTTTAGTGAACCTACCAATAGAAAATCATGTTATTTTACTACTGTAACAATGACTTGGGTCAGTCTCTCTAATATGTTCTGACTAAAATAATGCAAGTTTTTAGTACTTATGCAGCAGCTTGTATACAAATGTGAATCGTTTGGGGTGTTCAGACACCACATTCATTTTAACTTTGGTGTGATAGATACAGATAAAACAAGATCCATAGCACTGGCAGAAAACATGTACATGCAACATTACTCTATAGTTTCATATTTATATTTTATTGCCATTGTGACAATTGGATCTAATTTTGTAAACTGTTCAGATTACACTTACAAACAATTTGCACAAGGCCTTAAAATGATCCGTAGAGAAGTAGAATTCAGACTTGGATCAAGACTGCTTTGGAAATTCAGCATTCAATCAGGGCCTACTTAGTTCTAAACAGGGTTACATATATATAAAATGACATATGTCCCTGGTTTACACCCAAAAATGTGTCTGTCTGCTTCTATTACTGTAATCTGCTCCCTTTGCTGAAAATTATGGCACCTTGGCCCCAGGTACATTTTGGTGAGTTACACAACAATAATTGGTTCTATTACTTTTTCCTCATGACGCCACTGTTTCACTTAACAATCTCTTAATCTTGGCCAATTAGACTGCGGATCGCCGCCTTTGGAGAAACGCAGGCCTAGAATCCGCTCCCTCTGCGGAGAATCATCAATAGTCTGGCCCTAGCCTTACATTTAAATGCTGAATGTTTTATTTGAAAGGGCCCTTAGAGTGACTAAAATGCACAATACACTGCACAGCAAACACAACTAAAAGATACACAAACACATTATATGAACACAGGAGGCACACATTTACATTCATGTGCACAAATATGTACACATGCATGGCAGAATGGAAAATTCTTGTTTGTGAGAACAGTACAAGAAGATGACCTTTGCAACAATACATACATGGGCTGTAATTCATTGAATCTGTATTTTTCCACCAGGCAGGACAAGGACTATTCTACCTGCTTCTCATTTTCCTACCAAGCAGCCTGTGATTTTTATGATTTAAGCACAGTAGGAACAGATATGCACAATTTTAAACTGGTACTTTCAACAATCAATAGTATGAACTTGTGATAGCCAGATGAATATGTATTTCTCAATGTCCCACAGAAGAATACAATATCTTGAAAATCAGTAATAGTTAATTGCTTGACTTATAGAAGTGCAAAGAGATGCCATACCTCTGGCTAGCAAGCAGGGTCGGAATGTGCCAGCCCAGACCTGCTATTAGTGCCTGCTATTAGTTCCTGGCCCCCAGTTGCCACCGTGAGAAGAAAATAGGGTAGCCAAGGGGGGCGGGGCCGGGGTGTGGCACGGAGGCCTAAGGTATCTTCACCGCTGGAGTGGGGTGCTCGAGGGGGTTTAAGGGCCTGAAGCAGCAGCAGCCCCGATGGGTCCCAGGCACCTCAGTCCAACCCTGCTAGCCAGGTTTTTAGAATGAAGTCTCCAGCCCATTGTTTGTTGTCACTGCTAGAAAGGCTATAAGGAGCAGTGGCAAATGAGCAGGAGGTTATCTACTTAGGAGCTAAGTCCAGGCCCTACGTACTTCTAATAGAACATAATGGGGAATGCTGCATGGGCCATATGTTTCTCTAAGAACCAAAGGATATAACTTAAACAGTGTGGCTCAGAATGGTTACTGTGATTATATTTTTTCTTATCAAGCAAATGTACATATGCTATTACAGCAACATCTGTTTATTAAATCTTGTAAAAAGTTACAGTTAACATGTTTGCCAACAGCTTGGGGCTCGAGTTAGACAGGCCACAAAAAGGCAGAGCCTTGCTCAGAATAAGTAGGCCACTGGCCAAACACACAGTGAGCGTTTCGGCAGTCGCCAAGACTACAGGGTCTCTTGGATAAGCCATGCAGCTTGTTTGGCCAATTTCTTATTATTCCTGGAGCACTTCCCCTTTTGCTATAATTCTATAGGCCACTGGTTGAGCCCTAGTGCGTATCCCTCCACAGCTGAGAAATCCCTGGATTGATGTCATAATCAGCCAGGTGGATTTACCAACATATATAAATGGAATTGGCTCAATTTCACGCAGCTGTCATGCAGGGGCAAATGTTAGCAAAGGTTCACTGCCATTATATGCCTTTGTGTGTCTAACAGAGGGATCCCAGCATAAATCAGAAAGGTGGAAGCACTGAAATTCAGAAATATGTAAATCCTGGATTTTCAGCCTGCCACCCACTAGGATGTCAGACAGATGAAGGAAGTTTAACAAAGCTTAAAGATTTTTAAAAGGCCATTTTGTAGCCAAGGGCCCTCCACTAGGGATGTTGAGCCAAGAAAATCCCCTGCTGCTGTTCTCTAAAATTGGTCCTGATGCAACTACTTTATATATCAGAGCTTTATTGTTATAGTAGTCTAATATGTGTAACATATGTTTGATACCCAAGACAATATAGCTCAGCAAAGTGAAAACACAACTCAGGTCTTTGTCTGAATAATGGAAGTCGGCAAATTAACAATAAAATGGTAACTATGGTAGCAGAGGAGAACAGTGAAACAAAATCTAATTAACTGCCTCAGCTATGATTGGATAAATAGTGGCACTAGTTTATAATCGAACACAATGATTATCATACAAAGGAAGTTAAAGGCTATCTGGTTCAAGCATTACATGCCATGTGTTTAATGCTATAGGCACCAAAGGGGAGCTGAAAGCTCTTGAGCTTTTGCCAAGCAGATGAATACCCCCTAATGTCCTAGGGTGACACTTGAAAGGTACTTTAGTGAAGTTCATTTCCCTGTAATCTAAACAGATGATGAAAGGCAGCCTTTCTCTTTTGCACCATCTGTCCAACAGGCAGTGTTGGATGAATGATTTTACTGCAAGCAGCTTTGCTTCCCATATGAGTTCATTTACCTGATCTATGGAATCTGGCATTCTCATTTGAGGTCTCTAACATGAAGCATACATCCTCTGTGGGTCATTAGAGACATGATGCACTAGGGAATGTCTCTTCACCATATTATAGAATAAAATAATTAGCATGTCAATGGCTTATTGATTATCCAAGCATGTTATATACCCATCAGCTGCTGGAGGTTGCAACATAGCAACGCATGAAAAAAATAGAATTTCCTATTATGTTCCTGTCTCTTTATTCTGCAAAGCCAGGGCACTGTGTGATAGATGATGTTCTATGTAATAAAGGTCCCTAGCCATTGTGTTAGTGCACCACACAGACAGATACTTTGTACCCCATGTTCTATCATCCTTTGTTTGCCATATAACTGGTCGCCCAGCAGCCTGATGATATGATACGGAATGGAAATGGTGTCAAATAACAAAGTCACACACCCCCATGACCAATAGTGAATGGACATGACAGAGGTGTTTCCTATTTGCCCCATGTAGCTCTCCCATAGGGACTTCTATTGCTAGAGGCTATGGGTGAGCTGACAATCCAGACAAACTCGTTCAGGCGCATAATGATGCGACCATCTAGTGACTTGCCAGCACACAGGAGCAAGTATTGTGTCTCCACAGAAAGTAAAGCAGAGCAAGGGGCTGCCTATTTCATGAAATACCCCCCCCCCCGCCCTGGCTCCTCTTTGTTACCAGGTACTGATCACTTACCCACTTGCCAGACAGAAAAGAGCTGAAGGCACACCAGAAAGCAGCGGGGATTTAACATTTTCCTGCCCTTTCCCGTCCTGTGTTAATCAATAAAAGAGTGTAGTAGTGCTGATCCAGAGGGCACAGAGCTTATTCCTTAGGGAATGGGTCACTTCTAGCAGCATTTCTTCATGGCTACAGCGATTTCTCCTAGGCTCCCTGCTCTCAGCCACTGGCAACAGGGAAAAGAAGCAAAGAAAACGGCTTCCCAGGCAAGCGCTGCCTCAAAGGCAGATTAGACCTGCCTCATCTTCAGAGAGGGTTAACAGGGGCTGAAGCACACGCCTCCCAGCAGCTGATTGGTTCCCTTCTAGAACCTCTCTGCTGCTGCTTTGGGCTCAAACAAAATCCAGACAGAAGGTGATCAGGAATGTTTCTTGCAATATCCAGCATCCACCTTAATCACCTGCATGCAGAAAACTCAGCAGCAATCTTCAGCCTATAAACAAATTCGGAATAAGGATCATGGGAGTTGTAGTTAAGCAATTTAATCTGCTTCTTTCTGTTGTATAGTATGTAAGAAGTTTAATTTGACAATGACCTGCTCTCACATATAAATTAAACATTGTATTGTTTGATCTAAAACTATTATTCCAACATGTATATATTACAACATGGTAATCCTCAGAACAAATGAATAAACATGAGCCTCCAGACATTGTTATCAGCACTGTCTCGGAATTATGGGAGTTGTAGTTCAGAAATGAATGTTACTGTTGTACAGTATCTAAGATGTTTAATTTGACACCTGCACTCACATAAAGGTTTCAGAATACTTAAATTTGTAAAGTTTAATCTACAATGTACAAAGATAATCTAGCATGTATATATTACAGCATGGCACTCAGCACAGCAAATAAACACGAGCCTTCAAACTTTATCAGTTGGGGAGACTGAACATTGAGTTATACTGTATGAGACAAATCATTGCAACATTACTGTAACAATTTCTTGGAACTATATGCTATAAAGAGGTTGAATTTGCTTCCTAACAAAATCTGAAAAAGGAGGCTGCTGGTTATCAAACAAATGCTGGGAACCCCCAGTGCCATAGGCAAGAGACACTGGGAAACGTATTTATTATAATACAGAATATAGGAAGAAAATAATACACAGCAAATATACACAGATAAACTTAAACAATAATTACTATTAGTAGTTGCATTAGTATTATTAACACATATTGCTTAAGCAATATATTCTGCAGTGCTTTACAATAGATGGGCATCATACATAGCACGTACAAAAACTGACATGTATGAAGTAAAGAGGGCCATATCTAGTATAATTTTTAATCTAAATGAAAATAGGTATAAGAAACACGGTGTTGGGGTTGGCAAAATATATGGTGTCATATATATATATATATATAACCCGATCAAATCCGCTCGGGTTTGTTACGCTTATTTATTATAAAATTTTCCCGAAATTTTGCTTTGCAGGAAAAAATCAGAATTTCGTGATTTTTCGGGGTTTTTCATCCGATTTTCATGAATTTCATTTTTTTTGGAAATTTCACCCAAAAAATTCGGGGTATTGCATGAAACTCAGCGCACATCAAAAAATCATTGTGACTTCTCTCATTGACTTATATGCAACCTCGACAGGTCTGAGATGCCGGATTTTCAGATTAGGATTTTTCCATCCACAGGGTTTAATAAATTCCGAAAAAATTTGTTATTTTTTAAAAGTCTGATTTTATAAAAAAAATTAAATAACACAATCCAAAAAGACTTGACTGCTTATTGTCAGACAGTGCTGGGAACCCCCAGTGCTATAGGCAGGGACACTGGGACATTGGAATATAATATAGGAAGAAAATATCGGAAACATACATATTGAAACTTTTTCAGTTATACATAGCCGCTGCATATTGGGTATTGAATACTGACTATACACCAGGCCTAAATGGGTTGAAAGATGTTTTATTTATGCACCCCTGACTTAGCAATTCACATATCTATTCACATACATTATTGTTCTTAAAATCCTGGAATGTAAGGAAGCAACAAATGGGATGTACTTATTTGGATAAATTAGAGGGGGGAGGTGTAACCCACTGAGGGTGTATCTATTCAACAACAAAGGAGAGTCAAGGGACACACATACAAAAAATTAGCACTGCTTAACTTCATCCTGTGTGAACCCCTTTAAATACATTTTACAAAAATTGAGATGTTAATACCACATTTTGGCCAAAATGTCTACTTTTGGTGCAGTTTCAAAGCTAGGGTTGTGTCACTTTTGACACAATGGCATCAGTTCTCTGATTGCAAATATGTAGCCCCTATTGACACAACCCATTGTGGGAACCCTGGAATTATTATTATCAGAAGAGGCAGGGGGAACACATCTGGAGTTTTTGGGAGCAAGTCCATTTAGAGGCAGATTTATCAAAGGTCGAAGTGAAAATTCAAATTAAAAAATTCGAATTTCAAGCTAATTTTTGTGTCCTTTGATTAGGGAATAGTCCAAATTTGATTCAAATTTGAAAATTAGAATATCAAAATTTATCATGTACTGTCTCTCTCTTCAACTTTGACCATTCGCCATCTAAAACCTGCCAAATTGCTGTTTTAACCTATGGGGGACCTCCTAGAACCTACTTGGAGTCAATTGGTCTAAGGTTTTTTTTAGAAAAACTTCCATTCGAATTTGATCAAATACGCTATTACTTCGATACCTCGAAAACTGACATATTCGGCCAAAAAAACTTTGACTTAATTTCGGTTGGTCTTTTTGAATTTAAATTTGAAGTTTTTCAAATTCGAAATTCGACCCTTATAAATATGCCCCTATATAAATAAAATAGAGTCAGTAGGATCACAATTTAGCTATTTTAGAAGGCTGACACTTGCACTTGTGCTCTTTAATGAAGCTTACAGTGTACACAATTTATATGTGCTCTAATTAGCAATGTACTCACTTTGAAAGCTAATAAAAGAGCATATTACATAGATGCTTTGCTTTTGTGCTGACACCCATCCTTCTACTGGCTCAACCAGTATGTGTGAAGCAGTACTCTCCTTATTTATTGTAGGCACAGTTTTATGATACATTAAATAATTTATGGGTAAGAAAATCATGATTCTATCATAATTTTTTGTCACAGATAGTGTAAAGTGTCTTTGTTACTGTCACATCCTGTGCTAATTTGCTGAACTTCTCTACACTGCTTCTAATACTAGGAAACATATCAGTAAAATATGCACAGTGCTGCATTGCCATGGCAGTGTCTATCAGACACTGAATTACCTGATTTATACATTGCTTAACATCTCCTAAATATGTAAATTATTAAACAGTTGCTAGAAAACAGCAGCAAATAATTCTGTTGGAGGAACTAAAAATCCAAAATGCATTGCTGCTCAATTCAATTTGGTGTCATGTCCTCCAACAACCCCCTATATATAAATATGCTCATGAAAAAATGGCTGTGCAGGACTTGTTGATACCACTACAGACAAATGGTAGTGCAACCTAACTAGGAGAAAGGTTATGTCATATTGCACTGTGCTGAGTGGAATGTAACTGTATTTAGCTTTCAGAATCAGATATACTGTATTGAAGGTCTACTTTTTACACCTTTATCAAAGAAATAGCAAATTGCTGCCATGTTGTCGTCATCCCACACTTCTTACTGACAATTATGGTTATTGGCATCATTGTGTGGCTACATATGGGGGTCATCAACGCTTCCCACACTGCCTATGGAACAAGCGTGACACATACTAATGTATTAGAAGAGCTTATTGAGTGGGTGCCCAAAGTATTCAGTTGTCGTGGAAACAGTGAAAATGAGCAGTATAACATTCAATCAGTTAGACAAACACATACAAAGATATTGCAATTCACCCACATAATTCTGGTGTTAATAATGGTCCAAATCAAAGTTACATGCTTTTTGTTGAAAAAAGGCAATTGTCATGAAGTTCAGGCCTTATTTATAGTTCCCTTAGCATCAATGACTGGCATTTGGAAAACGGACAAGAAAATCTAATATATACTACTGCAGAACCTATTCTGTAATTACATATATAACACTTAGGGGCAGATTTACTAAGCTCGAGTGAAGAATTTGAATGAAAAAAGAAAAAAAATTTGAATTTCGAAGTTTTTTTTTCGGGTACTTCGACTATCAAATGGGTCAAATTCGATCGAATTCAATCGAATCAAATGATTTGAATGATTCGAAGTAAAAATCGTTCGACCATTCGATAGTCGAAGTACTGTCTCTTTAAAAAATACTTTGACTTCATACTTCGCCACTTTAAACCTACCGAGCTCCAATGTTAGCCTATTTTTTTGATCGAATAAAAATCCTTCGATCGAACGCTTAAAATCGTTCGATCAAAGCATTTGCGCTAAATCGATAAATTCGATATTCGAAGGATTTTACTTCAAGGGTCAAATTCAAGGGTTTATTAACCCTGGAAATTCAACCCTTGATAAATATGCCCCTACATATTTCTTTTATATATACATAATAAAATAAAAAAATAAAAAAATAAAAATATATATATATATATATATATATATATATATATATATATATATACACACACATTTGATTTTATATTGAAGTAGCTAGCTAGCTATACTACAATATAAGGACAAACAATCTCCGAAGATAATGATATTTTTAATTATATCTTTATTGAGGCCTTTCAAAGCCATCCTAAAGTTCAAATCAATGTCAGAACATCCATCTACAATATGCATGGATGGAGTCTAAAAACATACATAAAAAGAAGAGGAAAACAAAGACGCAAGCAGAGAAATGTGTCACGGGTAGTGCACTAAATGCATTCAAGACATGAATTTAATCTAATTACAAAAGCAAAATCCCAGCTGGTTATAAAGAATTCCAGGGATCAGTTAAATCTAGCTTTTAAATTACCTGGTCACAAAGTAATTGTATTTGGCACGATAATTTATTTATGGCATTATAGGTTTATGAAAATCCATTTGACAATTTTAAATTTGAAATGACAACTTTAAGGATGTATACAGTATATGCATTTTATTAACAATGACATTTTTAACCCAGAATTCCAGTGTCATTTCTGACTCCCACTTAAAGGAAAACTATACCCCCAAAATGAACACTTAAGCAACAGATTCATATCATATTAAGTGGCATATTAAAGAATCTCACCAAACTGGAATATATATTTAAGTAAATATTGCCCTTTTACATCTCTTGCCTTGAACCACCATTTCGTGATGGTCTGTGTGCTGTCTCAGAGATCACCTGACCAGAAATACTTCAACTCTAACTGTAACAGGAAGAAGTGTGGAAGCAAAAGACACAACTCTGTCTGTTAATTGGCTCATGTGACCTAACATGTATGGTATGTTTGTGAGTACAGTGAATCCTACGATCTCAGGGGGCGGCCCTTATTTTTTAAAATGGCAATTTTCTATTTATGATTACCCAATGGCACATACTACTAGAAAAAATTATTATTATGAAAATGGTTTATTTACATGAAGCAGGGTTTTAAATATAAGCTGTTTTATGCAATATCTTTTTATAGAGACCTACATTGTTTGGGGGGTATAGTTTTCCTTTAATATCCTGTGTGCCAATGTGTGTGGATTTGCCAATAGCCAGTCATTTTTTTGCCATGCCATCTATAATGGACCTACTTGCTAAAATTTGGATTTCCTTTTTTTTCCAAAGTGAAGCCTTCTGGAATCAGAAGGTATTTACTTGTCTCATGCCATACACATAGCACTGCCAAAAATTAGAGTTTTGATTCTGCCATAAGGCATCATGGGCGGAGACATGCAAATGTATCTTTGCTATAAACCAGCGGTTCTGGATGCATAGTTGGCCAAAGGGACACAAAGGAGTCATTTGCATGTCTCCGCCCATGATGCTTTATGGGAGAATCAAAACTCTCATTTTTGGTATCTAGGCAGTGCTATGTGTCTGGCATGAGACAAGTAAATACCTTCTGATTCCAGAAGGCATCACTTTGCATATAATTGTTAGCTAAGGGCTTTTTGACTCCATTCAGCCCTTCTCACCATAACCAGATTTGGTTCCCCACTTTTTTTTCACAAATTGTATTTTTCCTTGAGAATGTCCCATTTTTTAATTTCCGTAAAAAAAAACAAATCGACATTTATTAAGTGTAAAAACCACAAAAAACTTTAATACAAATATTCTTCAAGCAAATGCAGTCGAGGTCCCATAGAAGTCAATGAAAGCTGCTCTGATCTTATTGGATCTTTTATTTTTAATGAATCAGACTTTTAGCGGCTTTAATTTTTTTTTCACTTGTGGTTGTCTGAAAATCTAACATTTTTAGAGGTTTTAGAGATATTTGGATATTTTTGTTCAGATCGTTCAGAACTAGTGATGGGCGAATCTGTGGCGTTTCGCTTCACCAGAAAATTATCAAATTTACCAAAATAATTCACGAAACACATTGAAGTCAATGAGCGTCAAAATAATTTTGATGCGTGACAATTTTGTCGCGAGCGACAATTTTTATAGTCAATGGGCGCGTGACAATATTTATGCACGCAACTATTCTGATGCACAACAATTTTTTTTGCTGCAGCGGATTTTTTGCCAGGGAGTTTTCGCCACAGTTTTGGGAATTTATTCGATGGCCACTTCAAGTATTTAAACCAACATCTGTAAAAAAGACGTGCATACGACTTTTATGCGCCTCCACTAGTCAAATTAACTTAAACGTAAGATTACTAGGGAATTTTCGCTATGCACAAACGAACACAAGTTAATCTTCGCTATGAAATGCTCGCACTGAATAAGTATCGCTAGCGAAAAATCGCCAGCGTTCGGCACCCAGGATGCAACCTCACATTTTAGTGAATTAATGTAGTGGTAATGAATATGCGCCTGGCAAAGTGGTGCGAATAGGTCGATGGCAACAATTTGCCCTTTAGTGAATCTTCCCCATAGAGTTTAATCATGATTTCAAAAAGCTCTACTACCATAAAAATTTGACCTTAAATAAATAAGCCTCCCATTGTAGTTGAATCTGTTCCAAGTTCACTACCACTAGCACCTCTATTATATTCTGTTTATTTGCCTAGTTGTCTATTTGTTTATCTGTGTTAATATGTCGAGTGTCTAATGGGAAAACTATTAGAAGGCTCAACTGAGGTTCCCCTTTTTTTAATCGTTGTTGCATACATTCTTCACTATCCAATAGGTTCAGAAAACATTCACACATAGACTAGATAATATCATTAGAATAATTTCCTACTACTCACAAAGAGAAGAATTAAACAAATCCAAAGCACAAGACTGGATTTCATTCCAATACTGAGAAACCAGCAAATATCAAAAAAGCTAAGCAGCCTTTCCTATAAAATCAAAGCTAGGATAGATACTTTCATTGATACCAGGGAAAATGGCAAATCACATTTTCCATGTCTGCTCAGCTAGCTTTAGAGAGAACATCTGAACATCATTCTGTGTTTAAATGAAACACTTTAAACTCTGTAAGCGGTCCTGGAACATCTTCCTAGAAATTTTTTATTGATGAAATTCTCAGGAAAGTAGGCTCCTAATAAATGTTTAGTCATTCCTCTGCAGGCTCTACTTTGAAAAGTAAAGGGAAACATGAAATCAAAGTGATGTTAAAAAATATATATATTCACATTTTTATTATGTCTGAGATATAAATGGTTTATCAGTTTTCTTCTTTAACACAACACTTTTTACCTACTGCAAACAAAAATATCAGTGGGAGTTCTCATTAGATTGCTGACTTGTGTTAGATTCAGGTCAGGTATACAGTGCGCTAACATTTTCCCACCTGCCAAGCTGCAAATTGCAGTTGGACGAAAGGCAATCAACTTCTGTGCCATTGCAATAGACCACATTATATTTAATGAGTTCTAAGCAGCACGATAAAAAACATTTTGGGCTGAAGAACTCAAAAATAAAAATAGGGACTTTAGCTTTTAGCTCCACTAGAGTTGAGACTGATGAGGATGATAAGCAATGTAAAGTGCTGCATAAATGTGTTGGTGCCATAAAAATAAAGGATAATAAAATAATTTAAAAACTTTATTTCATTTCTTTTTTTTAATAAAGCATTCATAGCTGTTGTAAACTCATTTAAAAATATCAGCTGTCAATCAAATATTGCCTACCCCGCCTCTATGCCTAGGCAATTACTTTCACTTTCCATTCAGCACTTCCTAGATGTCACCGCTCTCCCCACATTCCCCCAGCTCTCTTAACGATTTAATTGTGTAACCAGGGCATGGTGATGGGCATTGGGTCCCTGTCCCCTGGTGCACAAACAAGATTCTGAGATTATGTAAGGATTGCCTTAATAACAGTGTCCACAAAATGGCTCCTTCCTGGTTGCTATAATTTTGAATTCCCAGACTGATGGAAACAATATTCAAATAATTTACACAGTGTAATTAAAGTTCATTTTGCTTGACTAACATTATAAAATAGGATTTGGAATAATTTTGTTTGGGTGACGGGTCCACTTTAAGGTTACATTTTTTATAAGATCACGCCCTGTTTGGCCTCAACCAGCCAAAAGATTTTTTTGTGCATATTACACCAGAGTGGATTAAGTAGGAGCACTGAGCAGATCTGCTTTTCTCAGCCTGAAAAAATACACAGGCTGACAACAGCCAGAGCCAACAGCTTGTGTGCCCATAGCCTTAAAGTTCTTGTTCATTTTTATGCACAGGGCACAAATCAAGCTCTACACGTACGTTTGACCTTTTTTCTTAAAAGAACAAAGAGTATAACTATAGTAATAATTTAATAAAACGCAAATCATACAAGCCTTAAACAAATACTTGAAAGAAATTGCTTTTCATTCACTCCCTTGTGTTTAATGCATTGTATATTTTAATATGTATATATGTACAGTATAAGCTAATTTCAGAATTATTTTCCAAGATTGTTGTATACATTGGCAAATGAAATGTACTGCATATATCTTGCAGGTTCTTTTACATGTAAAATGGAATAATGAATTCCGTGCCATGTTTTTCAGTGTATATTTTAAAGGATTATTAAGTAACTTAGGTTCTGAATCCCTGCAGGGTAACTATAGCTATGTATGCTCAGCAATGGTGTAATTGGTTATTTTGTTAGGACAGGGCCCCCTTGTGACAAGGGTCCTCCACTGCACCTAAACCTGTGTATCTGAATAACACATGCGTTAAAGAACAGATAGGGTGAAGGAGTGAAGGCCATCTGACCAACTCTACATATCATGCTTAGGATAAACAATAAATACAGTATGTCAGTATACAATATGAACAGTTATATTTTAGGAACAGATTAGAATTGCACAGAGATATTTTTGTATATTAATGACATATGTTTCATATTTGCCTATGTATTCCCATAATTGGATTTTATATGATATATTATATTTTGCATAGCCAAAGGTTTGTTAAGTTCATATCCAATCTATACAGCTGTGGTTATATGTTCAGATATCCCATGAGAGGTACTCCACATCTGCAAATTATTGTTAAACTATGGTTTTCAGAAAATAAAATCCAAATTTAGTGGCAAAATAATCTTTTAGGAGTTATGTAATGTTTAAATGTTTGTAGCAGACTTAAGGTATGGGGATTCAAAAGATTGAAAAGATGCCTTACCCGGGATCCACACCTGGCCCTGGACTGCAAGTATCCATTTCAACATTTTACTTTTGTAGGAAGTGGGAAAAAAAACTTGCAATTTTAGAGTGGGATTGCTAGGCAATCAAATGGGATCTAGATCAGACTAGTAACTTACTATGTTCCTTGAATGTGAATGGCATAGAATAAATAAAGAAAAGATATTTTTCAGTACTGCAAAAGTATTTAGTTGGTATATAGGTCAGGGATTCAACAAGGAAATGCAGTATTCTCAAGAGTAAAAAGCGATTCATGTATCTTTTTTTAAGGGAAGATCTAAAAGTACATATTTAAAGAATAAAATAGTGGCCCACATACACATACCTGGCTTGAATGGAAGCAAAGTCCATGACGTAAAAATAAAATCTGCATAAATGCTGAAATCGAATTCAGAAGGAATAAAGTGTAGATTCAACATAAGTCTTCATTTAGAATATTTTAATTTAACACAGAGAGAAACTGGGATATTCAGCTTGAGTACTTACTCATTTTCAGGAAATGTTGCAATGTACAGGTATGGGACCTGTTATTCAGAATGCTTAGGACCTGGGGTCTTCTGGATAATAATTGCTTCAGCATTAATACACTGGAATTAATCATTAATCCTCTACATTAATTTGCATTCCCCATATGACAGAATGATGTATGACTGCTCAAATCAGTTGAATATACAGTTATGGGATCTGTTATCCAGAATGCTCTGGACCTGGGGCTTTCTGGATAATAGATATTTCTGTAAGATTTACTAGAAAATCATGTATACATTAAATAAATCCAATAAGATGGTTTTCTTCCAATAAAGATTAATTATATCTCAGTTTGGATCAAATACAAGGTAATGTGTTATTATTACAGAAATAACTTTTCAAAATTAGGATTATTTGGATATAATGGATGCTATGGTAGACGGATTGCTCATTCATTTACCTGAACTCAAATTATACCCTTTTTTTTTTGAGCAATTCTGTTGAAATATTATTATTTGTCATATTGTCTACTTTCAAATATCAATACGGTTGAAACAAAAAAATAATATTTGAATAATATTTAATATTACAAACAGAAATAAGACACCCCAAAAAAAGTAGAATGGGCATTGGTTGGTTTAGTGACTAGTTGTCAGTACTGTGGTTAGTAGGGTATGGCTTAGTCAGAAACATTGATCTATCTGCATCCCATACAGTTTACATTCATGTGAGCACAACTACAGTCTAAGAGAGGTAGCACATTAGTAAACTCCTGACTACAGCCCTTCAAAAGCTGTACTGGAAAATCTCCAGCATTTAAATATACAATTTAATTGGGGTTATTCCCTATACAAATTGCCTCTACAAAAGCCTTTTCAATAGGATGCCCACTATCTCCTATTTGTAAAAGCACTGCACTGGGTTCTGGAGGGCTACAACAACTCTTTTGAGCTCAGCTCAATGCTGTGGCACATTCACAAAGACTCTTATAGGACTCTAGATATGATACCTTTCAGACAAGCACTAGATGTAATTTGCTGTTCATGTTAGATCATTGCACTGGGTGAGATGTTGATCTGCCCCTCTTAGTGCCATCACACTAGAGGTTTAGCATTTTGCCTTGTTTGTTGCTATGACCTTTTATATTTTAGTTGATAATGTTATTATTTCTTGTCTATTTTAATGTAAATTGTATTTATGTATTAACAGGGATGCAGTGGGTCAGAATCCAAATCTAGTATAGATTAGTTTAGTTTGTATGTGGGAGCAAAAGATCTAATGCTGGTATTTTCAGTCAAGACCAATTCTATCAAGTTAAAGGAAAACTATACTCCCAAAATTAATACTTAAGTAACAGATAGTTTATATTAAATTAAGTGGCATATTAATATCTCTTGCCTTGAACCAGAGATCACCTGACCAGAAATACTGCAACTCTAAGGGGCATATTTATCAAGAATCAAATTTGTGACTTGTGTGAGGGTTTTTCTACCTCTGATAAGCTCAAATTTCTAATATTTGCCTGTTTATGGAACAATCCGGATGTCAAAAACTTGCATGAAAAAAACCTCTAATGGTCGAGTTCATGTCCATAAAAAAACTCGATCAAATTTATGTTGTGAAAACTCAAATTGATTGAGTTTTCAGATAAAAACCTAATTTTTCCAATTGAATTTTTTTTCCTTATTAACTCACAAACAGTTTTTGAAAATATAACATTTTATTATAGCAAGTTCATGCACAACACATAAAGCTACAATTGGCTTATTCTGTTTTTCATGGGTTTTTCTTGGTATAATTGTATTTTTTTGGTTTACTTTTGACGGAATTAAGGGAATGTTAGTTTGGGCTGGTATATCCATGCTTTTGGAACCGGGGCATATCCCTCTGGCTGTGGTGAAAGATATATGGAAATCAGATGCATGGACTCCCAATTATGCAATGACTTATGGGCTGGTATATCCAGTCAAGACCAGTGCCTTTCCTCCTTTAAATTAAAGCTTAAAGGTGCATTTTTACTCTTCATCTATCAGACCCACTGCTGACATTACAGTTCTCTGACATTCCTGAAGTCATACTGAAATCAAAAAATTAAAAAGTCTTAAAGGGATACTGTCATGGGAAAAAAAAAATTCAAAATGAATCAGTTAATACTGCTGCTCCAGCAGAATTCTGCACTGAAATCCATTTCTCAAAAGAGCAAACAGATTTTTTTATATTCAATTTTGAATTCTGACATGGGGCTAGACATTTTGTCAATTTCCCAGCAGCCCCTGGTCATGTGACTTGTGCCTGCACTTTAGGAGAGAAATGCTTTCTGGCAGGCTGCTGTTTTTCCTTCTCAATGTAACTGAATGTGTCTCAGTGAGACATGGGTTTTTACTATTGAGTGTTGTTCTTAGATCTACCAGGCGGCTGTTATCTTGTGTTAGGGAGCTGCTATCTGGTTACCTTCCCATTGTTCTTTTGTTTGGCTGCTGGGGGGAAAAAAGGGGGGTAATATCACTCCAACTTTCAGTACAGCAGTAAAGAGTGATTGAAGAGCACAAGTCACATGACTTGGGGCAGCTGGGAAATTGACAATGTGTCTAGTCCCATGTCAGATTTCAAAATTGAATATAAAAAAATCAGTTTGCTCTTTTGAGAAATGGATTTAAGTGCAGAATTCTGATGGAGCAGCAGTATTAACTAATACATTTTGAAAAAAAAAATTTCCCCATGACAGTATTCCTTTAACTTGAATGAAACAGCTGCTAAAAGAAAAAGCAGAGAAAAAAGTTGTGCATGAGCAAATCATACTGATTGTAGGAGTCCCTCAGATTACTGAAGCAGAGAACCTTGGTCGTATTGTTACATTTCTCCCTCAGCCACTCTCATCAAAATATAGTTCAGATGTGGTGCAATGAAGAGATTTTACTTAAACAATGCTTCAATAATGATATAAAATGTTATATTCCACAATAAGTTTAGACTTTATGTTCTGACATTATACAGACAATTTTCTGAAATTCTATTTACTGAAGTAATCTATAATAAACTGCTTTTAAGATAATTATAAACCAGGCATGTTGCAGTGTACCCTTGTCCCCTATTTTATATTTAGCATTAGGGAAAGTTAAAGGAGGTAAAGTGTAAAGATAAAAGGAAAGTACACAAAAGTACACATGCCACATACCATACATTTACATGTTCTGTCATGTGAATGAAACACCCCACTCCGATATTAATTTGATAAGTAAAAATTTACATGTGCTATATTCATTTGATAAGTAAAAATATTCTTCTGAACAGGCAATTGCATAGTAACAAGGCAGCTTACTGCTGATCTTTCTCAACATCAAACACTGAACTTGCCTCTATTCATTACTGGGTCCAGTGCCATGACAACAAATGGAATTTTTGTTTAAAAAAAAGACTTTTATACTACTGACATTTTTAATTTGAATAATAGTAGAAAAATATGCAAATTAAAGTGAGTGGAAAATAAGAATCCTATTGTCAGATATTTTATCTGAATCTGAAAACCTCTATTATCTCTGTATCCATACAAGATCTGCTAAGGACTTACTACCAAAATGTAAATGCACAGGCACTTGGTTTTGGGGGAAACAAAATACTGGCCTGCTTTTATTAAAGGGTTACTATCACCAAAATGAAAATTTTGCATGAAGAGAGACAGATTCTGAAAGTGCAATTTGATTATTTCATAAACAGTACATAATATTTAATTATTTCTATTTCAATATGATGATTATATTACATTTATTTTTTAATACTTCCCCTTTAAGAAGCTACTAATAGTTGGAGGCAGATTTATCATATGAGGAAAAAACATATGGGGAAAAAGATCATATTTTTTCCTCCAGTACTACCTTATTAAAGGAAAAAAACCCAACGGAATATTCGCAGAAAAAAATTGTATATAAGCTAGAATCACATTGTTCTATTAATTTTCAGTGAGAATGAAAAACTTAAATGTTTTAAAAAACTCAGAAAATAAAGTTGTTCTATAGAAACTTCTATTACCTCTGTAGAAACTCACCAGCTTTTACATACAGGCAAGGCAATCAATTTCTTCAGATGATAACTATCCATTTCAATTATCTTTTTAAAAATCTAAACATTGGACATGTACAAAAATAAATGACAGGAAATACTCCATCTTATTAAAGCTGTAGTCTGAAAATAAATGGCGGCTGAATTTAGAAAAAGAAAGCTCAGCCAGACATGACAGAATATTGCCTGGATATTGGTTTAATTAATTGCTTGCATTTGGGATCCTTCCATAAACAAAGACATTTTATAGACTCGCTGTTTGCCTCCAGTGAGCCATGTAATGCAACATAAGGTTCTGTTGTGCAGGCTTTGTAGAGAACATAGCATCCCTGGAGATTTACTGTATGCAGACATAATACAGACTTGGGGGGGGGGGGTTGGTTCAGTTTGAAATCAGTGAAATCTTTAGAGTGAACTTACTAGTTTGGAGGGGGAAGACAAGGGCCATGTAATTGTGCCAAAGGTTTAAGCAACTTACTTATAAGCCCTGCATGAAAACTGAACCTAAGAATTATAGGGTAGTGTCTCTTTTCTACCTAGTTTATAAATATATTCATTTGTGTTTTTCTATTTATATTTACCCTATGGCTTAAAAAAAGAATGTTGCTTCTTTAGCTGATTAATCAGAGGCCACAAAGTCATTGATAACCTTTTAACAAGTATGTTGATGAGGATATTTGTTAAATATTGGGCACCAATCATGTTTGAAACTTCAGATAATATCATTATCCCTCCCGGGACTTGAAATGAGCTTACATGTTGTGGACCTTTATCACCTTGCATGTACATTGGACTAATGATGGACATTTTTCTACCCTATGGATGTGCTTTGGGTTTTATTTTTGGTGCAATTATTAATAATTTGGATGATTTGTAGCAAGTTTAGGCAATGGTCCATGATAAGTTAACATCAATTATGTTAATTTGCCAATCACTGGGTGGTACTCAGCCTACGTACTCACTGATTTATATGCTTCACAAAGGGGACTTACCCAGAAATGTTGCACTTCAGCAATAAATTTAACAAGGGCTAGTCCCTGCTTGTAATTGCATTGAGTGCAAGTGAATTATTCTTACCATTTTGAATTTTTTTATAGTCATGTTTTTTAGGATTTGCTTGGTAGCATAGTTGTTTATTCGTTCTACTGTTCTGATCCCTCCTAATGATCACTATGAGTCATGCAATCTGCAGACTGCAGGCTCAGAATCATAAAGCCAGATGGCTTAATAAACGTATCTCTGCTTTCAGCCTACATTCAAAGCCATGGGCCCTGTCTTGTTAAAAGCGACTAAGAAAAAATATTTTAAATGTAGTTACATTCCTTAGAGTAGACATAAATACATTAATGCATTGCATGATTGATATTATAAACCAGGTTTAAAGGAGAACTAAACCCCCTTTCTAATAAAAACCCCTACCCCCTACCTTCCATATTCCACCCCCCTGCTCCCCCCCCCGCAAGGAGTTAACACAAGTAAATACCCCTAAAATGGTAATTACCCCTTGTTGCAGAGTCAGTGCAGAGGAGCTCACGGGGGCCATCTTTTGCCACTTTGGTAATCTCAGTAATTTGTTAGAAAGGAGGTTTAGTTCTCCTTTAATGCAACCAAATGATTCCATAAGACAATAATTTTACACCATGAAAAACATACAATACAACCATACAGCTTATGCAGGTAACATGTCTGCCCCACCCCCCACACAATACAACAAACCACTTTTTTCTGGTGCCAATGCATCAACTTTACTTAATTTTCAAACATTCTTTGATATTTTGTCATGGTGCCAAGAGATTGGCAAATTATGTTCTTCTTTCAGCCTAAAAACTATAGGTCTGTTAGTTTGACATCAGGTTTGGAGGCATTAATATGGCATAAAGTTTTATATATGTAAGTGTATTGATAGGTCTTTATATGCATGTGTATATAAATGCACACTGGGGGTCTTTGTATGGGTGGAACTCCATAGACCTCTGTCTTATTTCAGGCCAAATTAACTATGTAACTATGTATGTAACTATGTAACATAATACAGATACAGAGCCATGACCATCTTTGATAAATGATCAGCACTGTATACAGTATTTGTAATATAATGCCAGATTTGCATTAGCATTGCATTGGATGACTTTGGGTACCTACACAATGTGGTTAACAATCTTTTTCACTCTTGGACACAGACTTACTTTGCTTTTGAAGCAAAGTGATGCTACAAGAAGCTGGTGTATGAACCTATTTACTCCATAAGGCCTGTTGTGCCTTGCTTAATTATTTCCCCACTAACTCAAAAATTCATTAGTATTGACATAGCTTGTTTGACTTGGCCTGTCAAATCTGTCTGTAGACTTGATGTTGTTTAAGATTTGTCTGTAGACTTTGGGTGATCTTATATTTTGAAGCTCACAAGCGGGTTTTCCTGTGGGCTATTTGACTTCATTCATCCAGTCTTATGCCCTTCTTTCTGGTGATCACTCTTCTGGCTGCTACTTCCTGCACCCAGATATGATCCAGCAGATATGAAGAAAACAGGGTGGATGGCTAGCAACTGTGGTGGTTTTGACAAACCCCCAAGAGGTAAAACAGTAATATGACATATTTACTATAGCATAAGAAGGATGACCTTGGTCTATATATTGTTTTATATAGACCAAAACAATATATAGACCAAGGTCATCCTTCTTATGTCTTGGTTTTTTTCCTTGTTTGTTCATTTGTTAGTTTCTGCAATCTATTGCCAGATGTATACACTATCCTATAATTATATAGAAGCTGAAGGAAAAATGTACTTTCCTAGCATAACTTCTTCAATACTAAGAAACACAAAGTCCATCATAAATGTACATAAAATTAAAGCTTTATTGCAAATAAACATGTGTTTGGATTGCATTCAAAGAGCACAAAACATGTGAATATGTGAATATGCATGTCGTTCATGGAAAGTCTATGCTAAATATGTCATATTTTTCCTACAGCTTCTATATAATTATAGGCTAGTAAATACATCTGGCAATAGAGTTCAGAAACTAACAAATGAACAAACAAGGGAAAAAAACAAGACATAAGGACGACCTTGGTATATATATTTTTTTATGTGTATTAAAAAAAGTGTATGCATTTTTCTAAGATAAAAGACACTGCATCTGTGTAATGTTTCCAATTTTACCATTGCATTCACTGCTGTATCTGCTTTCCAGGTGTATTTGTGCCTTTGAAGTGCACTGCACTTAAACTATCACAGATTTCCAATGTGTTCAGATCATACTCAAAGTAGATAGTAAGTGCAGATGTTTATTTCTCACCTTTAGTCTATATAACGGGTGAAAATGTGGCCTAGCTAGTACTCATATTTAAAATATTTCCCTTCATCATGAAATATCACTCACTGCATTACTGAGACCCACAATGCGATGCAAAATATAGCATTTAGATAACATTTAATCATTTACTAACACAGGAAGCCAACCACAGGACATGAGTTAGCTAAATCAAAAATAACTATTGGGAGGCACTGCTATATACAGCACAGAAATACTATAATGTGCATAATGGTCACTTTATCATGGTCAACATGCTGAAAATTGTAAACACAGGTTCTACAAAGTTATTGACTGATAATTTGACATCCAGGTTGTTACTGGCTGCAAAAGTACAGTGTGGTCTGTGCCCTATGCAACTACTATCCAACACTACAGAAGCACAGTAACCTTTGAGAAAAAGGCCCTTGTGGTTGAGGATTATTCCTTGAGCTGCTGTCTAAGGGCACATGGGGATGATTCCAAGCAACTCATAGATGGGAGGGCAACAGCTCAAAATCCGCCTACCTTCCACACAAGTCACTTCAATAGCAGTTGTCTAAAATTCCTGGGGCACTTTCGTATAGGCAAAGCTAACTCTAAAACACAGCAGTTGCCCTTCACTCAGTTCCAAGAACCAATTTAAAGTCACCATCTACAAATGGCAATATAAAAAATTATTCATTTTATAAATAAATAAAACCATGCCATTCTCATACAAAAACTGTATACGGGACTACGTTATGATCATCCAAATAGAAAATTATGTTGTTGGCTTAAAGGGGAAGAAAAATAAATATTGTGAACTTTTAAACATGCATGGGCATTTTAACCACAGAACATGCAAGGCATTATGGTAACTGGGGTCTTGCCTGGTGAAAAGATGGACTTTGCTACATTTCAAGAGTGAGGAGTGAGCGTAGAGAATAGAAAGGGCCAGATACACTACACTTCCAAACAACGTTAACAAATATTAAACGTGTTTAACAAATGTATGCTGTAGAGTTGCATTTTCTTAATTAAAAAATGTCATGTTTTGCCATTGCAATACATTCAAACTGATACAGTAATTTTGAAGAGGGCCATACACACAATGGTTTATCATCTATTAAATCCATGTTCATTAAATGTATGCATTAATCTGTGCTGGTAGGTGTAGCACCCTCAAATATTCCCATGCACAATACTTCATGCTTATGTTCTGTGATTGCTTAAGAGTCACTGTAAATATACTCCCAGTGATTAAATCCCACATTTTGTTTTTTATAATAATGCACTTTTAATGATAGTCTATAAGAATATACCCAAGAAGCCCAATGCCACTGTCTACTGATGCTTTCAGTTGATACCCATATTATTGTTTCCTTATAGGAAGTTGCTATAATGCTAGGTTGAGTTAAATGCTGAGTCTACAGTTCTCTGCATTATAGTCTGCTATACATTCTAGGCTGGTTGGGGTTGAAAGTGATGCTCAATGCCCTGTTTTAGGCCCTGTTTTATGCCCTGCTTTATGTTGGATTATATTGTTTATTTTCTTTACATTTGTATAATGCATGCCACCAGAATTTGTCTTGGAACCAGAATGAGAACTTGTTTGGGATTTTTATGGTGGCAAAGGGAAAACTACTTATCCACTGAAACGGCAAGTTTTGGCAATTTAAATACATATGAACAGAAATGATGAAAAGACATTGCAACCAAAAAATACTATCAAGACAATACTCTAAATAAGTACATTCCTGGATATTTGTGCAAATATTGCCTTTTCTTCTCAATATTTGAATATATACTTTATACTAAATATAGATGGGGTAAAATCAGGTACAATAGTAGTATTAGTTCTCTCTTCACATAAACTGTCTGATCTTTTGATCAGCGGTCATTATACAAAGTACAACAGCGTCTTTAGCAGTCCTTGTTTTTAGACATTAAACACCATCCCCACTCAAAGAGGACTACTAAAGACGAGAGGCAAGAGGCATTTCCAGTATGTCATGGAAGGGACAATCTAATCCTCTTTGCTGATGCATCAGATCTGGCAGTTTTGCTCTATAAATCAAAAGGTGTCACACAAAAATTGCCTTTTCTTCCATTTTTATTCAACTCCTGAAATGTGACCAGTGTGCACAAAGACATTTCAGCCCACTTCAGACACAAATATCCACAGAAGGGTAAGCACTTTGATTTGTTGTATGGTTTCCGCTTACTATTCCCCCCTCCCTTTAAAGCAGAGCCTTTAGTGCGGTACATTCAGAAAGCCTTACAAAACAAAGCATTCGGTTTTTGGTCAGCAACAGACTCATCTTTGTTCACATAGCCCTCTTAAGGAAAGAAGGCCAATTGTATGCAGGTTTCTATGGTCTGTAGTACAAAGGAATGTATCTGTATGCAAGCAAACTGCCAGCCTCACACTGCTTCATGAGATCATATTTTCTTAAAATAAGCAGATTCAGACTTTTAAAAATGTAAATTGTTTAATATGAGGGGCTTTATTCCATCAGACATATGTTTACATTCATTCATGGTCTGTTGATTGGATCAATGAAAAAGGCAGCAATAATAGCAGTAATAGAAACATATCTGACTGCCTTGCTTCAACTGCAATCTAGACTGCAGAAGTCTCTCGTTTATTCTACAGGACTGAGGCTCAAATGTTACTGTCTGATATTTCTATAGTACTGTGTATAATTCAATTGTGTTTTTTATAGAGCAGACAAACAGTACATACAGTGTTGCTGGTTTGTAGCCTATACAGTTCACATTGAAAATATGAGCAGCATCTCATATTTGCAAGCATTTAATGCTGTTAGCCTTATTGGTTGCTGGTGTGACACCGGCAAAACATGTTGTGAAGCAGAGGCACTTGCCTGGGGTAAAACTATTTTTGGAAAACGGAAGCAGCAATTCCAAAATATATTGTCAAGCTGGATAGTCAGATGACTCCAGACCAATAGGCACCTCAATCTAGCTATAGGCTTTCCTGAGATTTGGTACACGAAGCGCAGCAGTGGAGAGAGGCCGGAGGGCAGAATAGCAAAGTACAGGGACTAGGCAGAAGGGTAGTCAAATGATATTGGGTCAAGACTGAAAGAAAACAAACACCAAAAATGATAACAGTACTTACAAATGTTTTGGATATAGTAAAATCATAGACATCTACTCCTACCAAACTTAAATGTGCCTTTATAGCATAGCTGTCCTTGACCTCCCTAGATCTATATAGACTGGGTCGTGGTGACACCCAAGATGCCAAAATGTCTTCAATAGATTTATCTCAATAAATCTATTATTATCATAGCCTGTTCCGGAAAAGCATCCCCGGTTAAGTATATGGACCTGAGTCAAAGCAACTAGACCACTAGGATCCTTTTACCAAAGCAGGAGGGTGTCCAGTTGGGGCATGTAGTAGTGTGTTAGGTGTAATTGGTTTCCAATACTAATTGGTTTCAACTCTTCCTTCATTGACCCATAAGCACTATATCTTGAAAAGGCATTTGTATTGGATTAGTCTCTGATGTACTCTGCATGTTCTATTACAATTCTATTACAAAAGACTTAAGCTGGCCATAGGCAGATATAGCCTTATGTCTGACGAACGATCACGCGTTGCAATCTCAAGACCTAGAATTAACCATTTGGATTAATATAGTGTCAAAAAGAAAATCAGACAATGTTGTGGCCATTAATTCAGAGACAGCAATCGTACGAAAGTTATGTCTGACAAATAGTAGTGACATTCACCCATTGATATCATCAGATAGGTAATACATGCAGAGTTGTTAGCCAAAAGAAATCTTCTAACCTGTCTGATCGACTAAACAACCAAATGCAATGGAACGAAAAATGTCAGGATGATCCACACACAGTCTGAAAATTACAAATTTGTACGACCTTATCCTTGCGTCTATGGTCAGCTTAAATGGACAACACATTTTTTTCCCACATGCCCTCACAATCATCAACCTATCTGTAAAATGTAACAATTCTAGATCTATAGGGGTTTCCATCTAGAAAGACTTGGAGCAGCTCCCATCAACCCATAGATAAATTGTTGTACGTGTAAAATGTATTCTCTCTATTCCGAGCCAAAGTGTGGTTAATGGATGAATTTAGACCTCTAACATTCATTGAAAACCACTTATATTAGGGCTTCCATTCCACATTCTTAAACTTAAAGGATAACTGAATATTTCAATACCAATTGATTTTTTGGGTTTAGATTCACTTTTAAAATACTTTTTATGACATTACTCCAATAGTGTGGAATCATGTATTCACTGGAAGTGTTATGACATGATAAAAGAAATTGGATGATTTGGGTTTCTACTTATTTTCAGTTATAGTATAGTTCTAGTTATACATTTCTGTTGAATGGAAAGGAGCACAATAATAGTTAAACAAGAGTAACAATATCCAATCTCCGATACCAGGACATATTATTTTTAATAACAGTGATAATATATTTTTTAATTTTTAAAAATTAGTGGTGAGCACAACTTTCCCTTGTTTGTTATAGTTATACAGGAACAGTGACCAGCTCCATGTTGTAGCTCCCACCCTTCCCAGCTATAGTCAGGTGATCCCACTGGTGTCTAATAAAAGGGCAGCCAAGTTTGGGAGTTTTACTTTGAAAGCAGCTAGTAAGTTGCAGGTAAAACTTAGTCCCTTTGTAAAATGTATAATTAAGCAATCAAATTCTTAATGAATCAGATGAAAATTGAGCGTAGGACTGGCCAGATATGGGATGACTTTGACGTAGTTGGCCAGCTTAAATATATTGCAATATATGGACAAACAATCCCTGTTTTGTTTAAAGGGTAAGTCATTTTTAGTAGCAGTATGCACATGCAAATGTCTCTGTCTTAAACATATTGATAATGGGTTGAGTGCAGAGGACCTCTTGTATTTGTCTATATGTATTTTTGTGGTCACAGCCTCATTGCACCCCCGCCTAATGTTTTTAAAAATTAGTGGTGAGCATTAAGTCCTTTACTGAAACTGAATCATATAAATGTTTAAATGATTCAGTAAAGGACTTCTAACAACCTTTATACCGTGAGTGCTTCCTTTTATTTTTGGACTTTATATTGAATTGGGTTAACACCCGGCGAAATGATCAAACGGCGGAGGTGAGTGCCGGCAACCAATGGCTTTACATATATATATATATATATATATATATATATATATATATATATATATATATATATATATATATATATATATATATATATATATATGTAACTGGTAAATTATATGGCACATCATAACAGAAACAAATTGTTCTTAACACATCGTGCAAAAGGGTATTTAAAATTCCACAGCTCCAGCTGCTTGCTGCCTTAGTTAATTAGCTGACACTTCAATTTAGTTCCACAGTTCCAGGTTGCACCCTAAGTAAAGGTAGAGCCTACACCTGGAGAAAAATATTGCTGTCAAGGTACACATTAGTCTGTCCATGGGTGTGCAAGAAATTTAATTATTTTGCTTAAAACAATGACTTACTGTGAATCCAGACACCTGTAGTGGATTAAGCACTGTATAATTAAGTGATTATATGTGCAGAATCATTGCATCACCAGTTTCATACAGTACTCTTATGCCTTTGTTCTCCTTTTCTGGACTTCTGATTCACAAATTTATAATAATAAATAACATTTCTATTACAATGTAGAATGTACAATACATAGCAAACACACTTGTTGCAGTGTTGGGTGCATGCTGAGTTCCCACTGCCAGAGAATGCATTCAATGTAGTAAATGCAATCCAGCAGCACACAAACTAGTGAAAAGCAGTGTTTCTATTGTGCCAAAGACAGACAATGTTTTGGATTTACCAACAGCCCTCACATTCAGTGTAACAATCATCTTTAAATACTTGCAAAGGGGATGGACTTCTATAGGGTCATAGTGATCCAGGTGGACTACCACTCCCACTAATAAATCAAATATATTCACATTGCTAATATTTATAATTTTTATTTAGAAATAATTAATTTAGGTTACCCCAGCCTGTGACTGAGTGATATAATACAGTAAATGACTACAATTGTCATGTATAATCAATGCTCTTGTCACAAAACGAGGAAAATTCATATATTCTATTATTCCTGCAAGCTTCGGTGCTGCTAGTTTTGCTTTCAAAGTTTAAGTCCTGATACAGCGGCCATGGTATTGGATTGGCTGCTTGGTGAATACAAAACCTCCTATCCAATTCTGCATGGATGTATTGGGACTTAAACTTGAGGGTAAAACCACTATATCGATGCCTATCTATTCCTTTATATTCTCTTGTATGTATTTGGTCACTGTGCTAAAGTACCGCATAAACCGGATATGCTATTAAGATCATTGCAAAAAATTCATAATGAGCATTGACTTAACCCCAGACATGTCACTAAGACTGGTCCAAAAATGTATTCTAGGAATTGCATTAATCCCAATAGATGCCAATAAGATCACTGCAGAAAATGTATAGAGATAATTGCATTTACGCCAGTAATATCACTGCAAAAATGTAATAAGCATTATGTTAATCCTTAGGGCCCCAAAACTGTTAGTACTGTTGCAGTGTGCAGACACTATGTGGCAGATTCACTAAACGGCGTAAAAGTCGCCAGCAACCAATTTGCACCGATCGCTCGGACAACGCTAATTCACTAAAATGTGGAGTTTCATTGTGGTCGCCTGAATGCTGGCGACTTTTTGCTATCATTACTTTGGCAATGCGAGCAATTCAAAGCGAAGATGCGTTAGCGTTCATTTCTGTCTAGCGTGAATTCACTAGAGGTCTTGCGTTTAGGTTAATTTGCATACAGCGGGAAATTTAAAGTTGAATGGACGTCTTTATGTTATATTATGCAGCAAATACATTACATTTCCACAGTTAATTACACATGTCCAGGGAACCTTAATAAAAACAATAGAGTTATAATGCCCTACACATGAGCCCACTGTATATTTAATGTTCCATATGTAGGGGGGAAACCGGTTACCCAAAACAAAAAAATTTTAGGACTTTTGCAGGCTATCACTCTGAAAAAGGGAAAGACGCCAGCGTTTTTTGAACTTTGATGCTTTTTCCACTCACAGAATATGATGCAAGTAACGGGAGATTGAGGAAGATCTATGTACTCCAGTGCACTTGCCTGGTCTGAGCTGGCGAAGGCAAGTCTGGCGATAAGTAAGATCCGCATTTTAGTGAATTTGCAGAGTAACTTCCATTTGCCAGAGCGACTTGTTGTCTGGCGATAAAGTGCAAATGCGCGACAGCTCCTATCTCTTTCGCTAGCGAATTGGTGCCTGCGTCTGTTTTAAATTGCAGATGTCCCTGCGGGCGGTAACACTGGCGAATTGTCTCCATCATTTGCCACTTCGCCCTTTAGTAAATCTGCCCTTATCCTCAGATCTTTCTCTTTTAAAGACCAAAGTTTGACCCCATTTTTTTGTTTTACACTATTCTGTTCACTATTCCCCATTTGCTTTAAACTTTCACATCCCTTTTGCTTTCTCTTTTTACCTCCCTCCCCTTCATCTTGCTCCCCACTGTTTTTTTCCATCAGCATATGATTCACTTTATAGTCTATGTTCTATGCACTTCAGTGCTTCCCCAATTATTCATACAGCAATTAGCTAAGACGACTCACTGGACTTTGTTGAGACATATGCTGCATGTTCAGTCTTTGTTAATAGTAGTTAATTGCTAGCATTATATGCTCTGAAAGTCTGTAACATTAAAGACAATGAAAAACAAATAAGTGAATGTTATAAGAGGGAAGTAGGGCTAAAATGGGAGATGAATCAAACAGTTTGTTCTTTCTTGGATCTGTTTAAAACTGGTTTAAAACTGTCTGGGTTGTGAAACTCAAACCCACCTCTGATGTCACAGCCCCACACCATATTTCCCAAACACGCCCCCACAAATCATGACCCTGGCTGCACATTTCTCCAATCTGCCCCATGTCATTACTGCTTCATCTGGGGCCCACCAGGGCTGCCACCTTAGGGGCCCCCCACCACATCCACAATATCCTCTTGGGAAATCTGAACCATATCCCTACCTCCCGCATGCACAGAAATACTCGCTACTTTTTGCTGGATCAAGGTTGGGGCCCACAGGTACCGCCAGGGAGCAGACATGGCCCAGTGCATCCTGTTTGCCAAGGCCAAAAGTAGCAGCAGCTCACTCTTATGAAAGTGAGTGAAGCGAGTTCCTTAGGGACAAAAAAGAGCAGAGAAAATATCAAGATACTGCCCTGTGGTTTGTCGAAATTCTTTATACATTGCACTGCCTAAAATCTGCAAAAGGTACTACTCACTATCCTTGTAAGATTATGTTGTAGCTAAGAGATTGTAAAGGAGAATACATTTAGAATTAATTGCACATTATATGGGTACGTGACATCTTGCGTTATTCAGTGTGTTGTGATGATGTTGTAGCATGCCTTAAAACATTAATCTTTGCAAAAAAATCCAGTAGCACACATTTTATCATTTATCAAGCCCAGGGGGACCTGAAACGTTGCCTTTGTACATGTGCTTTTGGGCTGCATAAAAAAGATTTTCCAATAACGCAACTTTAATTGGTGTGTAACTGGATTTTTTTGCACCAGGCACTCATATTTGAGTGTGATATTGCCTGGGGTTTTAGCCCTCCGCTTTTATGTATCCATCAACATTAATCTTGGCTAGCTTGGAACCCTCCATAGAGAGTTACTGCACAGGTGAGTTCATAGATTTAGTATATGTAAGGATTTACCTTAACAATTCACTTGCTAGCAGAAAGCTTTAGAATTTACTAGTCGGCAATTTACCAAGCATAACTGCAAGTTATCTTGGGTAATGATAGGGGGATTAGGCAAGATTGCACAGGATTCACTGGCTTTATCCTAGTTGATATAACAGATGTTGTATAACTAATGCGGCACGAGGGAAACAAATGCAGCACACTTAAAAACTCTTTAACAGAATAAGCCCATTTCTTTTTGTTTTTAACTGAAAAGTTAGCCATTTAGGAAAATATCTATTTTGATATGATTTTGAAGCATTGTTGAATGTTAACAAAGTGTCAGCTGAATTTTTCAATACAGACAATGCAATAAAATAACTCAGCAATCATGATTTTTTTTACACACCGTGTAAAACTATGTTTTAAAACACTGTTTGGTTCAGTGAGCAGAATATTAATGAGACAATTTAAAAAATATGTTGGACACAGTAGAAATCCTATTTACAAGTAAATGGAGGGTCAGGTAATGAGCTACAGTACTAGCATATTTTGGGGATTAAATGTACTGATTATGTATAAATATTTTTTCACATATTTTACATTTGAATTATGTAATAATCTCTCTAATGCTTTATTTACCAGTAGATCCTTCCACTGACACGTTGGCACCCATTTCGTTTAGAAGAAAGGAGGTTGTGCAAGAGAGCACATTCAAAACTTCTCGTTCCCTGCACGATCCCTTAGGCTAAACATGGTTAGAAACAGCCCCACATACTGCCCTTCAAATCTTAGCAGAGGGGTGATCTTTTCCATGTATTGCAGCCTGCGGAAAAGTAAAATTATGAATTTTGACACCGACATCAACTTAGTGTGTCTACACACAGGCTGATGTCAATGCAGAGGATGGGATATGCCTGCAAGTGTTATGTGGATTTAGGGCAAGGTCACACGTTTGCATTTTTAAAAACGTGTGGATGAGGGTAAATACGCCAATGAAACCACACATGCATGATAATATGCATTTTAGCATGTAGTTTTCTTTCCCCAAAATGCATTTCTGTTTTTTTCTCATTCCCCATAATTCCACTCAGAAGAATTTTAGTAAAGTTTTGAGGAAAAAAAGCCAGGTGGAAAACAATTTACATGCAGAATGTAGCCATACTGCTTGTCAATACGCAACATAATTACGTCACCAGCATACAACGACGTAAATACATATATGTGAAATCCATCTCGCAAGAATTTGGCCGCCATGTTGAAAATACACAGCGTATTTCAGCAAAGTGTATTTCCAAACCTGCAGATCCCATAGAGTTCAATTATATGGTGTTTCCTTGGCGTATTGGCGTTTCTGCTAAAAAAGACAAATATTGGCATCATTGGGATTGCTATAGTCCGTATTCCATTATTTTCAATAGGGCTTCATTTTGTGTGTATTTACTCTCGGCTGTACATTTTTAAAAACGCAATATAAAAATGCCACGTGTGACCTTGCCCTAAAGCACATTGCCTTCTGTCTGACTGAGAAAAACATTCTGGAAAAGAGAAGCTGAGTTTGCGTCTTGTGTGCCCTCAGCTTAAGAAGGATAATGTTAACAATGTTTCACATAGTGAACGAAAATGTAATTCCATTAAAGGGGGGCCTGTCACCCAACTATAAAAAGCTGTAAACATGAAATCCAAATTATTTTTTTCTTAAAAATATCCATACATGATATAATGTTTGATTTAAAATTCTGAGCTGTCAATCATATATTGTCTGCCCTGCTGCTATGTCTCAGGCATAGAGGTAGGGCAGGTAGTTACTTTCCATTCTGTGCTTCCTAGATGTCACTGAACTCCCCACATGCTCCCTTCCTCTTCACGGTCTACAATTCTGGCACGTAAACAGGATTTTCACATGAGGCAAAGCTTGCCTTGATAATAGTGCCCACACAATGGTGCTTGCATGCTTGCTTTCATTGTGAATTCCAAAACTAAAAGTATTATTTAATTTATATAGCATAAGTAAAATTTATTTTGCTTAAAAAACACAATAAAAAAATCATTTGGAATTATTTCTTAGGATGACAGGTCCCCTTTAAAATGTGACTGAAAATGTAACACCATTAAAATCAGTAAAGCAGTTATCTGTCTGACTGTTTACATATTGCGCACCCCTGGCTTTGACTCCTGATACAAAGCCACTTATTTAGATTAACTGCATAATCTACTATAAATCTTGTGGATTTTTTTATTTATTAGCAATTAATGAATCTATTATAAATATACTAAAAATATACTAATGGCCAATTAAATAATGCCTGGAATCAATTATTTTCACAATATATAAATTATTTGCATTCATAAGTATCATTCTTCCCCAATCATTAATTTTCACTCCTTATGGACTTTACCACTCTCACACTATTCAATTTATGGCTTTCTTTCACATAACACCACTCTCCAAGAAGTGATAAAAATTGGCTACATTTTTGTCTATATTTGCCGACAATTCTAGTGATAATCTTTAGTAAGCCTTGCGAGACAACTTGTGTAGCAGGATTGCGACAGAAGTGTAGCAAAAATCTTCATTAGGAATTTTCTGAACTGATATTTTTTAGCCTATACAATGGATACAGTCAGATTGCTGATAATGGATATTTACTAGGTTTTTATATTATATTACAGCACTGTATCTTTAAGAAATATTGCACTGCAGAAACATCAAGGGTTTTCTTAGCTTAAAAAAGAAATGCATAATATAGTCAGAAGGCTTCAAGCTGTGGGGAAAAGTTTCTATAAAGTTCATTAGTGGCAAGGCTTTGGCACTCTCTTTTCATGTTACAAAAAGCTTAAATGCTGAGAAATTCAGCAGCCAAGGGTTCCCAGTATTTTAGTTAGCCAATTTATCCTCATCCTCTTCAACTGAACTGAAGCTTTCAAGGTTTCTTAGGGATAAAACTCATTTAATTTGGGAACATATTAGCAATAATAGTATTCTAGTTAAACCCTTATCTATCTAACCTTCTTTTTGCTTAGAAAAAGATCTGTTCTTTATTGTTGTTGGTTTCTCTAATATAAAAATATTCACAGTTTTACACAGTTCTATTAATGCATTTGCTTGATACTGTGGATTAAAGGAAACGCTGCAGAAAGAATACAGATTTTGCTCTGGTAATCTTGTTGCAAATAATTTGCAAACATCTACTGTTTGAAAACTTTGGCATACTGTATATATCATGATAGGTGAATGCACATGGCAATTTGATAACAATACTACTTTTTCTGGCAATTGGTAAAACTCAGGAAATCTCCTTTAAAAAGTAACTGTTTTGCCAGAAAAGGATAGTGATAAAACTGTCTCATAAAGTAGAGCCCTTATTTTATAATCTACAGTATTTTAAAAAATGCCCTTGGCCAATTTCAATACTGCAGTACACAACTCACAGTGCAATTCAACAACTAAAGCTGGCCATAGATGTTGAGATTTTTAAAAGATCAGATCCTGATCGTGAGACCACGATCTTCTCAGAACGATCGTACGATCGTACGAATCTACCATCAACTAAAAAGACCAATTTACCAGGAAAACAAAGGGGAGCTGCCTGCTTGGCCCTGCAAACATAGAGAGATTGCACTGGGACCGACAAAGATTTTTTGACCTGGCCGATCAATTTCCCGACAGATGTCGGCCGAAAAATCGTAAGATGTACGATCGTTCGAATACCACTAACCGCACGATAATTTCAAAGGATCGGTCGGGCTTCCCTAAAATCGGTCGTTCGGCAAGAAGAATTGTCGCAACTCGCTTTTAAGGGTCACACTAAAAGGGGAATTTGTTGCTCTCCACTTGCAGTTTTTAGGCATGCGGTGAGAAGTGGATCTGCTCTATTCGACTGCATAGCTGCACTGACAGGCACCGCTTTAGCACAGGTGCATGGAGCAGAAATTGGCCAGAAAATGCATGTTGGTCTAACACATATCCCTTGCTTCAGGATCTGTATTCTACCCTTGGGCTCATCCATCTTCAGTGACATAAATGCAGAGTTCATGGAAATCCAAGTGTGACATCTGGTGGTAAACGTACAACAAAGCATCTAGCTATGGAATGTAGATCAGCAGAGGAATCTCCCACTTTTAAGCAGCTGACTTGTACATTGTGCTTAGCCATCTTAAGCAATTATAGAAGCCTATTTAAGATGGATATATATGATGTACATGTGTAAATCTCCCTAAGGGCTCTTATGCCTTAACAAGCACATGCTGAGCGTGTACAAAACTCATATTGTAATTTTATGTTTGTGTGATTTTGTTAGTTTTAAATGCAACCCCTATAATCCTGGTTTATGAATGTACATCAAGTGCAAGAAAATGGAGCATGTTGCTTCTAAAAAACGTGATTACACATGAATGGAGTAGAACACAATTCTGAACACTCATTAATACAAGATTTTTGACATAGTGCATGTTTTTTATTTCTCTTTTGCTAAGCATCATATGATTATTACCTCCTTAATGCTGAACATTCTGCTACTCTACTTTGCTAATGTAAATGGGAATAACAGATCACTGAGGGCTTATTTTCTATCGACAGAGGTCTAATTTCTAGAGCTCTAAGGGGCTCATAACTACACACTTTAGAGCCTATACACAAAGCACTTTTGCCCTTCCCACAATAAGGGCAGAACATGCTCTGCTCCTTTATTTAAAATCCAGCATTTATAGTAATACTAATAGTAACATTAGAATTATGTGTATAACAAATGATAAAATCACAAGCCGGTTTAGGCAGATAGAACACAATTTAGGTGGGATTTGACTGGTGTAGGTGGTTTCTTACAAGATACCCACCAAATCATTTTATCAAACCTCCACAGTCTCGTTTTACTAAAGCATGCACCAAAGTTATCTTCATGAGAAACTCTTCAGTTTCTAGTTAGAGGGTTACTCTCAGTAAAACATATTCCTACTAATTATTCTTCTCAAGTGGGCTGTATAGAACAGGTTGCTCTTTACATGTGAACTTTGTGCTACCTTGCATTGCATCCCAATAACTATGACATCCTTAGATATTTTGTATTAACTGACTGTTCTTTTTCTAGGAGATCATAATGTGGTAATCTAGGCTTGAGTACTGTCTGAGATGGAAGGATTTTTATCTGAAGCTAGCTGACACCTGATATTTAAGGAAGATATCGCCATGTAGACTAATGTAAACTTATACCCCAGAGTTTTAAATCCACTGGCTGTGCTGTGACCACCGAGTCTGACCCCCTGATGTCACCAGCCTGCCCCTCTAACATCATAACCCCACCCCTTTGTCCAGATTTTGCCGTAAATAGGTGCACTCTGAGCTTATCTGTTATCTGCTGAGTAGTTTGTGCCTTTTCTCCTTTTTTAGTTTGAATGGCTGCTTCCATGGCTACACAGCAGCCTATTTATATAAACTATACTTGTCTTTCAGAAGCAATCACATAACTTTTACCATCACAAGGCAACGGTACATTATATTTGAATTACTTTAAAACTCTTTTAATTTTAGGTGTTACTGTTCCTTTAAGCAAAACCTACAATTTTCCTCCGACATTTTGATTATGGCGAAAAAATGTCTAAATATGTTGGGTACTAATAATTCTCAAAAAGGCTGAACATATGTTGTCTGTAGAGACAGAAAAATTATGGAAAATTGGTCTATGAAAAAGTCAGCGCAAATATGCCGATTATGACAACATTTTTCTTTACTGAAATTTTTTGGAATTCTCCCCTTAGAGTTAACGTTCTTATACCCAGCCACCAATTACTTTACTTATTGTTGGAGAGCAAACAACCACAGTCTGAATTAAGGCCACTTTTCAAAAATAATCCCTTAAAATATCCATATGTGCAGAGATACTATAAAACAAATGGTTGTAAGAATGACCCTTCAGTATATAAATTAATCCAGTCACAAACACCAGTTGCCAGTATCAACCTGCTAGTCAATAACATGTAAGAAAATTAAAGGCGCTGACAGGTTGTTATGGGTAACTGCACTGGTCTGATTATTTTGTAAATCTGCCCCAAGTAATATACTAGTATTTCAAAAAAGGACTGCAGCAAAAGGTGGTCCAAAAACTGGGCAGCAAACTGGAAAATGAGGTTCAATGTTAATAAATGCAAGGTTATGCACTTTGGCAAAAATAATATAAATGCAAGTTATACACTAAATGGCAGTGTGTTGGGAGTTTCTAGGGATCTATGGGTTTTTGTAGATAACAAGTTGTCTAATTCTGGGCAGTGTCATTCTGTGGCTACTAAAGCAAATAAAGTTCTGTCTTGCATAAAAAAGGGCATTAACTCAAGGGATGAAAACATAATTATGCCTCTTTATAGGTCCCTGGTAAGGCCTCATCTGGAGTATGCAGTGCAGTTTTGGACTCCAGTCCTTAAGAGGAATATAAATGAGCTGGAGAGAGTGCAGAGACGTGCAACTAAATTGGTTAGAGGGATGGAAGACTTAAATTATGAGGGTAGACTGTCAAGGTTGGGGTTGTTTTCTCTGGAAAAAAGGCGCTTGCAAGGGGACATAATTACACTTTACAAGTACATTAGAGGACATTATAGACAAATAGCAGGGGACCTTTTTACCCATAAAGTGGATTACCGTGCCAGAGGCCACCCCTTTAGACTAGAAGAAAAGAACTTTCATTTGAAGCAACGTAGGTGGTTCTTCACAGTCATGACAGTGAGGTTGTGGAATGCACTGCCGGGTGATGCTGTGATGGCTGATTCAGTTAATGCCTTTAAGAATGGCTTGGATGATTTTTTGGACAGACATAATACCAAAGGCTATTGTGATACTAAACTCTATAGTTAGTATAGGTATGAGTATATAGAATTTAATTAAAAGTAGGGAGGGGTATGTGTATGTTTGCTGGGTTTTCATTTGGAGGGGTTGAACTTGATGGACTTTGTCTTTTTTCACCCCAATTTAACTATGTAACTATGTAATTACTCATTTATGTTGGCCAATTTCTATCATCCTTTTAACAGATTTATCTATTTTAAACATAGAGAAAAGAAATAAGGAGATACAATAAGGAGAGAGGTGGAAGGGGTGAATAATAATGGGTATATTGTTTAATATAGCATGGTTGGATATGGCATTCTAATACAATTTTAATTCATAGAGCTACAACAAGGTTTTAGGGGCCACATAAATGCCCCACAGAGTGCACTTTGCACATGCCTCTACACTCCATTTCAGAGAGCTGAGACCTGTGCTGCCTTCATTACCATTATATTATTATTATATATGAGATAAACAAAAAACATTCTTTGCTTGTGTTTTATGTCACAATAGTCAGATCAACAAAAATCAACACATATGTTTCCCCAACAAATATATGACAGATTCAGTAAGAGAAAGCTTTGCCCTATTGAAAGGTTCCAGTCACAGAGCAAATTCAATCTGCCAAAATAGAAAATATATTCACAGTAACACAGCAACTCAGCTGACTCGCAGAACACAGCATTTGCTATGTCTCATAAAGCATTCTGTTAGGGATACATATTTTTCCTGTGATTTTTCTAGTAACCAAGCTGCAATATATAGGGGATTTTTTACATGTTGCCCTGCAGTTCACAGTAAGGCACCGCTTTTTTTGGTTCTGTTTTGGCTCTGTTTTATGAGCATTCCTCTGAATAAAGCACTGAATTTAGAGGGGATGCATGCCATTTAGATACAAAAGGTCACAAAGCACAGGGAAGCCATTTAATTTTTACCATCTTATGATAGACCTTAAAGGGTAACTATTGAGGAAATGACAATGTAATGTTAGCTTCAGCATACTGAAATAAGAAGCTTTCTAAATACAATCAATTAAAAATTCTGTACAGTTTCTGAAATAATCAAGTTTATCTTCACTGTTCCTCTTTCAGCATCTGTTTCTCCTCATTCTGTCATTCACTTCACAGTGTTTATTTATGCTGTGCAAAAGCCTGTAACTCAGCACACAAAGCATTTTGTAACTTGAACTAAAGATGCTGCTTGGATGAGTGGTGCAATGTTTTTAAAGTGTATGAATAAACAAGATTTTGCACATACTGAGTAGCTATTGATCCAGAATATCTGTCTGTATCACATGACAAGTTAGGCAAAGCAGGCAGTAACACCCATATCACTAAAGTAAAATGACAGGGAAGCAACCTAGGTAGAGTGCTGCAAAATATGTTGGCACTCTAAAAATACATGCTAATACTAATAATGATAATAGGACATATACATGTGGCTGTGCTTCGTAACCACCCAGGCCAGTATCAAAATGAACAAGTGCACTGCCAACCATGTGCCAAGACTTGAACTTAAAGGACAACTGAATCCTAAAATTAATATGGCAAAACTTAGTGCACCTACCTAAAGTTTCAGCACCCAGGCCATCAAATTTGTCACAAGAGTTTGCCATTTTTGTTTTTGTTAGGAATGAGTGACCCGCACCTGCTCAGTGTAATCTGGCCAGCTGTCAGGAAGCTTAGGGGTTGTTGCAAATCATCGAGAGAAGTTTATGCTACAGGGCTGATTATTCTGATGCAAAATACACTTGTTTATGAGCTGCCATGTAATGAGAATCTAAATGAATTACTAATTAGCCATGTATCATGACAGAACATTTACAGTGAATTAGCAGAAAACCTCTATTTTTGTTAAGCTTTAGTTCTCCTTTAAAAAAAAGTTTAAAAAAGTAGCAATTGCACGGACAATTAGCAGAATACCAACCAACATTCCAGTTTGAAAGTTAGGCCTTTTTTGACTATTCAGTGATCCACATCACTGGTGCAGTTTAGAGGTAATTGCCATCAGTTAAATTTAACATATGCTGCCTTTCAGATCCACTATAAGCAGCAGCCTCACAAAAGTTCAAATTAAAAAAAGAAGCTTCTCACAAGGCACACTTGTATCATCTGAGAGTATCCTCTGAGAGTATCATCTGAAAGCACAGACTTCTATGTTCTTGAATGATACTCACTCTATGGCATCCTGGTGTGGCACAGGCATTTGCCAGTTCACTAAGGGGGTAATGTAATAAAAGGCACTACGTTTGCCCATGGACAGTAACGCATAGCAACCAATCAGCAGGCAGCATTTACTGGTCACCTGTTTAAAAGCAACTATATTATTGGTTGTTATGGGTTACTGCCCCAGGGCAAACTTAGAGCCTTTTATTACATTAGGGGGTAAGTGTGAAAGGATGTGAAGGAATGCTGCCCAAGGCTTTGCTTCCCCCCCCCCCCTATCTTCTGGAACTGCAGAAACTCTCTCCACACATTTCAGTTTGCTTCCAACTGCCAGTCCCTTCTCCTCATCTGTGCACCCCACCACCGCCAGCGTCCAAGGCACATGCCACTAATGTCTTCCAATAGTCCCAGCCCTGAAAGCAACTGCCAGATGGGAATGACATTTTGAACTATAGTACACCACACCTGGAGGGCTACATGTTTTGCGTATACACAATTTGTAAATCAATTTAAAGCAGAAGTTTCCCGGGGTAATGCCAGCCGTGTACGTATTAGTATAAATATTAGCTAAACTTTTTTGTTTATGTGAACTGCTAACAATTAACAACTGTTAACGATTAAACCCTGAAAGAACTGAACTAACATTGCAACATTTTACCTGATATAAGTTATTTGACTTGTACAGTTGCCAAATTCTTTGACGGAACTCTCCTAGCATTTTCTAAATCTTAAAGCAGTGACGAGACCTACTATATGTTAAAGGTCAAGGGACACTTCAGACAGACCTGGATATTTTTATGTATACATTTTTGGTGTATAAGAACTCCACATAAAAGTCCTGTGTAATAATAGCAGTAGCAGCTTGAAAATGCTGTATAAAAAAGTGATCCTCCAGCAAAAAATACTTTCCATTTTTTTTTACAGCGGGATTGTACTTGCAGTCTAAATCTATTCCATTAAATTGAATGGGTTATGGTGTAAAATAGGTGTCAGATTTGCTTTAAGTGGGGCAGCATCCAAAAATGCAACACTGCTGCATATTCTTTTTAAGTTACTGAACCTGCTTCTCATGTTGTTACCTTAATATCAATCTCCACCAGAGTAGTTGTGTAGTTATTTAAGAAAATGGGGAGAAGAGATTAAAAAAACAGAGAAATTACACTACCTTTAACTCTAGGGGATTCCATGTGGACCTACATGTAGTACCCTGGAGCATTATGCTCACTGTGTCCTTCCCACCTGGACCTGGCAAAGTTTAAGTTAAACTATACAGTAACTCCCCATTCCTCACTTTGACAAATAAGCAGGTATGCCCATCTGCACAGTTTACACCAACTCCTAAATGAATCAAGAGGCACTAGGTTTGGAGCAGTAGCCCATACCAGGTGCAATAACCCATACCAACCAATAAGATGTTTGTTTTGAAAGGAGAACTAAAACAGTAATACAGGACTTCAAACTTGTCACAGTTGGTCACCATCTTGGGAAGTGTCTGTGACACTCACATGCTCAGTGGGCTCTGAGCAGAAGCTAAGCTTAGGGGTCGTAGCAAATTTACAATAAAAAATGAGGTTGGCATGTAATATAAACTGATGCTACAGAACTGATTATTCATACAAAATGTAAAACATTTCTAGCCTATTTATTTATTTAAGCTTTAGTTTTCCTTTAAACAGATTACCAGTAAGTGTTCCCTGTTGCTCAGCTACTATCAGTTACTGCACCTGGACTAACTAGTGCCTTTTATTACATAACCTTTTGCTCTAGATTTTTTCCTTAGTTGTGGGTACGCACCAGTTGCGGCACCATCTATCAAACACATTGTTTGTAATATTATTTCCGTGTCTGCATTGTCAAGATTGCTTCATGAAAGAATGCAGTTCTGGTCATGGGGTATTTTTCTAGACTTTATTCAAGTATGGCCTTTCTACGATGGCACCCAGCACAAGTTATCAGGCAGTGACCTTTCTGTACCATCGATTTTCTTCTCTTTCTCTGTATATATTCTTACATAATGCACATACTGATAAGTTTCATTTAAAAAGGTATTTGTAAAAGGAGTGACTAGTCACACCTTGTTCCCAAGGGTAAGTTGTGAATAAAAAGTTAGGTTAATTTTTATAGTTACATAGTTACATAGTTAAATTGGGTTGAAAAAAGACCCAAGTTCGACCCCTCCAAATGAAAACCCAGCAAACATACACACACCCCTCCCTACTTTTAATTAAATTCTATATACCCATACCTATACTAACTATAGAGCTTAGTATCACAATAGCCTTTGATATTATGTCTGTCCAATTTCTTTTCAAAATATTAATATACATCTTAAGTTACCTATAGGTCATGCTGATTGTTTTTCGCTGATAGTTCTGCTTTTGTAAGTAATTGTCACTTGAAGTGCCAACCTGACTGTCCCTTCTTAACCTGTCTATTGCTGCACAAATATGGCAGCCCCCTCATAGAGGAACAGAGTAATAAGAAATGTAATGTAAAATCATCCGGCAAATACTTTTATGGCAAAATTCTAAATTGCATGTTATGATAGATAATAAAAAAGGTTATATCTATGGAAATAAGTCAAATCAACTGGACACAACAAGGCCAAATAGATATACCATGACATGGATGAATGAGAACTTTCACAAACAATAAAAAAAGGTTATTTTCTGAAGTCAGTATCTCTTTAAGGACAAGAGGACAACCTCAAGGTCTAAAATATGACTTTGATGTTTCCTGCTATTATGAATAATCTATAATGAATATTTTTTTGACCACGTTTTGAATCATACACTTTGAATTGTAACTTTGATGTATCCTGCTATTAAGAATAATTTACCATAAACATGCTCTCAGATGCCTTTGCTTGCTTGTTTCTTTGTACATATACCTCATTGTTTTTAACATCCCTCCCCCTTTTGTTCTGATTGGTTAATTAATGTATTGTCGTGATTCGTAGGTTTGGGGTATATATACTGTAAACCAATTTGTTTTGATTAAGTGCACAAATGCATGAAACGCATAAGGCTATGCATTAATCTACTTTTGGCCTAAAATAAAGTTCTCAGTTCTTTTACAAGTCTGTGATTGCCTGCCATCTTCTGTTCAGTTCAATACCTTCACCTTGAGCTGTAGGTCTGGGGCATGCTCACCCAGACCCCACGTTTACACTGGTGAGATTATAAACTTAGTGGCCTTACACTGGGAGTTTTTCTTCTGTTTTATAAATCTTCTGTGTTGCACCATACATTTATGTAACGGTTGTTTAGTTTCTCCCACATACAAGTCCGAGCATTCCTCACTGTGCTGCATACACAATGTTACTCTTCTTATGCTTTGGTATTGATTCTTTTGGATGAACCAGCAGCTGTCTCAGTGTGTTGTTGGGTTTAAAGCAGCTTGAGATGCAGAGTTTATTTTTCAGACACCCTAGAAATATATGGGAGGCCCAAGTTATTTTGTTTGTCCTGCTTTCCACCACCACTAGTAGTTTTGGTGTTTGTTGTTTCGCCTTCTCCTGGTTTTAACAAATACCCAATCTGGATACCTGCTCTTAATGGTCCCTCGCAGGTGTTTCAATTCTTTTGCCTGAGCCTCTGTGCTGTTGGGGGTTGTTTCTGATCTGTGTATTAGTGTTCTGATAACCCCCAGTTTGTCTAATGGATTATGGGAAATAGCAGGCATTGGTCCGTGTGGGTTGGTTTCCTTTAGACATCTCTTTCTAGTATAGGTCAATCTAAAAACAACTGGACTTGCTGAGTAATCAATGAAGACGTTTCACTACTCATCCGAGCAGCTTCTTCAGTTCAACTGACTGGTGTGGGAAGTACTCGGCATATAAACTCTTCCACTAATCCATTTACAATGGCACATTGTAACTCTTCAAAGAGGTGACATCTGAAGAAATTCACAGAGGTGTTGATTCTGTGTAGTTGTGATAGGATTATCCAATGTGTCATGCAACTCCTAGATACAGGTGTTACTTGTGAGAGTTGCATGAATGGATGTGTGGTGTTCTGAATCCGCCGGGGTACAGATGTTAGAACAGCATTGTATGTAGCAGACAGGTGGTGTCGAAGGCCTCTGTTCAGAGATGGTCTCTCCACCTTGACATGAATCGCCTCTTTCACGCCTCGTTCAAACCAGCGGTCTTCTTTATCCAAGATTTGGACCTTGCTGTCTTCAAAAGAGTGTCCCTTGTCTTTTAAGTGTAGAAAGACAGCTGAGTTTTGCCCTGTAGAGTTCTCCCTCCTGTGCTGAGCCATTCGCTTGGAGAGCAGTTGTTTTGTCTCCCCAATGTATAGATCTGTGCATTCCTCGCTACACTGGACTCCGTATACCACATTGCTTTGTTTTTCTTTTGGTGTTGGATCCTTTGGGTGTACCAGTTTTTGTCTCAGTGTGTTGCTAGGTTTGAAAAACACAGGGACTTTTAATATGGCGCAGTCAGTGATTCTGAGACCATTTGCAATTGGTCTTCTTTTTACTATTATTGTAGATTTTTAATTAGTTTTTTTGTTCAGCAGCTCTCCAACTGACTGTTTTGTCAAACATTTTTAAAATTCAGCACTATAAACCAGAGGCCTCATTTACCAATGGCCTGGCAGGGTGCACAGTGCACTTTACAGCCTGCCCCACGATAAGGGCCTTGGGAGATGGGGTGTTTTAGCAAAATAGAGTGCAAAGGCCTATATGTTTCTTGTGAATACAACACTGCCTGCATTATGCCGCAATGCATGCAAAGGTGTTACGCTTGCCATATCACAATATTATGCCCTCTATTGTGCCCACAGGAATGTGCTCTGCAAGTGCTATGTAAATGAGCAATTGTGTGAACCTAAGTGCTCTAGCAGTTGCGTCTGGAGCTATAGGAGTCCTCACATCTCAGCTTTGTCTGCTGTGATTCATCAAAGCAACCCAAATAATTAGATCCTATTCCTTAGGATGAATAATTCTTCTGTGGGACTTGAGCATTATATTAACAAAATTATATGCCTTTCTATGGAGTTTTTTTTTTTTTGAAAACCTTGCGACCCAAAGTTATTGCGTCATTCATCCAACTTTCAAGAAAAAGTAGCCATACAAGGAGCTGATTTTTGTCCCTAAATGGTAAAAAATTGTGCCCTAATTTCCTTATAAAACACTTGGACCCTCTAACGTCACTGTGGGGAAAAAAAAGCAAAAACTCACAGTAATTTTTTTAATTTTCAATTATTGCATTCTTCTAAATTATGTATTTTTGTTACTGGGAAAAAGTTGCCCCTTGCTTGCACAAAAGCACTAGAACAGTCTGATGCCACTGTGAAAAAATGAGACAAAAGATCCCAACTAATACCTATTCAGGGGAATAAAAGTCGCAAAGAGCAAAACAATTCGCACCAATAAGAATAAAAATCCACATCTCGCAATGTTCTTTAAACTGTCATTACATTGCAAATTGTAATTGCGCACTCTTAAGAAGTGCTTGAAAGTGTTGTAATCTTTCGGAGCAAACATAACGACTTTTTCATTAAGGAGTTTTATTACACTGACTGCGCATTGACGCAAACTATAAAATTTGCAAACGGTCTTCCACTGTCGGAAGTGGCCACTAAACAGTTTCCGGGTTCGCAGAGCAAAATTTGTTCGAGCAAAGGCATAACTTTCCGCATTGCGAATAGTTTTTCCGTTACCGACTTTTATTACATTCCCCAGTTTGTCCCCATGTTTTATCTCCAAACTGGGAACAGGCCGAATAAACGACTCTATTCCCTGAGACAAGTAGAAACTGTAGGCAGAGAAGGTTGAATAATATCTGATGAACTACTGGAAGCAAGAGTTTAAATGGAAGCTATCGGTGAATTGCTTGCACCATTCACTAACAAAACAACGTGGGCTTTAGTTGCCTGATAAAGCTAGGAGCTGCAAGCAAATAATATAAAACGTTTGACCGGCCCTACAAGCACAAACTGCTGCTAATTACTAGCGCCATGCTCGTCAGATACGAACACACACCAGCCTTGCTTGTCATTCCCCCCGTAAGCGACTACGTGTAGCGTCAGTGCGCCTATATAGGAGTGTGACGTCATAATATCGCGAGATGTGCAGTGTGATGTCGGATTAACTGTTAAACAGGAGCCAAAGATCTCGACATAACCGGTGCTGCGGGACTTTTGAACAGCGATCAAGAATCGCAGGCTGTGTTAAGAGAATCGAGGCTGTGCCAGGAAAAGCAGGGCGGTATGTAAACCTAGGAACCTTTTGTTTACAAAGTTCTTTGAAATGCTATCCTGACATTTTATGCAAATCGTTATACTATGCCAAGGCAAACTTTCTAGAATATCGCCCATTTTTTAGGAAATGCCCATTTTTTGCCACCTGCTTGTCCTGACACAGGCACAGCAGAGCTAAAAGCAAGTGTTTCCCTTTCTGATCTTTGCTTCTGACTCTTAATGGAGTGAAACAGAATTGTTAATTTTTCATTTTGTGGCTTCTGCTCAGCCCTTTACACCACACCCTACATTGCTTTGTAATGGGCATGTCAACATTTAGCTGGTACAGCTACTGAGCTGCCTCTTACCTATATTGGACCACAGGTGAGCAGCTTTACCCTTGTAGATGTCAGCACCAGGAAGTAAAAACAAAAATGCTTATCTGATATCATTAATGAAAAGTTGCAGAGGTTCTCAAGAGAAAATGTAGGGTATTTGCTTTATGTTTTATTTAAAGCTAGCGTCACAAGGCAATGAAAAGATACAAAGCTATATTTTTCATACAATTTGTATTGTTTTTACAAGGAACACTTATCAACGGATGGCAAAAATGATCAGGACAAAATGACATTTTTAGTGTGCCTTTTTTATTATGTTAAATATTTTATATTATATTCACTTTATGGCCAAGTTCTGCACATTTCTCTCCATATAACATTGTTTTATAATAAGCCATCCCACTTATGTATACAATATGTAAAATCACTGACTGCACTAGCCTAAAGTATTCAGATGGCTGTTCTCAATCGAAACTGTTGTTGACGAGCCACAAACTGAAAGCAACATCAGCAGAATTTGTTGGGAGTCTGTTTTTTTTTTTTTTAACAAAAGTGAGAAGTGGCGATCTTCATCCACTGTCCGTAGTTGTGTTAGGGCAGAGCAGGGAGGGTTGGGGAGTAGCTGGACTTGCGGGTACTTTGAACTGACCGCCCAACAAGGTTTGCCACCAGTGATGTCAGAAGCTGGGTTGATGATGTAAATAAGTGCCAGTGATGCGGAGGGGCTGGCTGGTGATGTGGCGGCTCATGCTTGGCCAAATCTCTCCAGAAGCAGGGGGACAGGCTTTCCCGGTTTTCAGACTTTTGAAAACCAGGCAGACATTTTTCAACTGAACAGTGGGTGTAAAAACCTGACTGTCTGGTTTAAAACCAGACAGGTGACAACCCTACACCCAACCTACTGCAGCAGACATTTGGTCAGCCCAAGCCTGGGTTTTGGCCTGCCAAGAAACATCGGTAGTGGGCAGTTACTATTTATAAAAGCTTTGCTGATCCATGTGTTGCAAATTGAGCTTTCTGATCCAGATCCTACAATCTTTGAAATTTAAATACGCTGATCTTAAGTTATCATTTCAGCTCTGAGATACTGTAGAAATCAATGGGAAGTAGTTATTCTTAATGTTGCAGTTTGGATATTAATTTTTTCCCTCCAAAATTGTCTCCTGATCCCTTAGGCAGAGAGACACGTGGTGATTCCGGGAGATTTAGTCGTCCGGTGACAAATCGCCTCTACTGCGGGCGACTAATCTCACCGAACTGCCTTCCCACCTGCTAGAATCTAAATTGTAGCCGGGATGGCCCTAAGTTTCTTTCAGTTGATTTTGGAAAACAAAGTGCTAATCTCCCCGAATCTCTGTGTGTGTCGCTGCCCTAAAATGACTTTAAAATGCAAAGAATGCTTTGATTCAAAAGAATTCACGCAATTAATTTGTTTGATCAAGTTCCACTGTGATTACCCCTTACAAGACTTATTAATAATAATATGGCTAAAATAGCAGAAACATAGAATTGTTTATAGTAGTTGTCAAAGTGGAGCTTTTTTATTATACACAATAAATAAACATGAATATGCAGTTTTTAACAAATGTGCCCTCAAGTGTCAGCATGAATGGGGCCATTGGACTATGGAGCAGTCATAATTCATATTTTACCATCTGGAAGTCTGACAAACAAATTTATTTGTTAGCCAAAAATGTAATTTAGAAGGGTTGGAGTGACTGGATGTGTAATATAATAGCCAGAACACTATTTCCTACTTTGCAACTCGGTTTCTGCTGATTGGTTACCAGGCAGTAACCAATCAGTGACTTGGGGGGCATATGGGTCATAACTGTTGCTTTTGAATCTGAGCTCTATTCTAAGGATCAATTGCAAACTCATTGAACAGTTATGTCCCATGTGGCCTCCCTTCAAGTCCCTGACTAACTCCAAGCTAGAGAGCTGAAAAACGGTACTTGTGTTCTGTTATGTTATGTTAGACATCTGTTCACTGCAGCCTTTATACATTACATTTTTGGCTAACTATATTAGAAACATTTTTTATTTTGCACATACAGTACTATCTTTTTACCAAGTTTTTATTTTTACACTGAATTGTGCTTAAAGCTGAAAAAAATAAAAATGTAAAGCTAGGTGGAAGATTCCTTTTTTGAGATTTGAGTTAGGTAGGGATGGTGCTGAAGTAGTTCAGGAAGAATGGACAGCAGCTGATGTGTGAGCACCACTTGTTTTCCCACTTTATTCTACAGCAGTGATCCCCAACCAGTGGCTTAGGAGCAATATGTTGCTCACCAACCTTTTGGATGTTGCTTCCAGTGGCCTCAAAACAGGTGCCGATGTTCCTGGCTTGAAGACAAGCTTTAGTTGCATAAAAGCTATGTGTAAGTCAAAACAGAGCTTCCTGTGGGCTGCCAGTTCACATAGGGACTACCATAAGCAAGTTACAGCCCATATTTGCTACCCCCAGGAACTTTTTTATGATTGTGTTGCTCTTCCAGTTTTTTTACATTTGAATGTGGCTCACAAAAAAAAAAAAAGATTGGACACTCCTGTTCTACAGCTGCATGATCCTTTTCCTGACTGTTTTTGAAATGAGGGTTTTCTTGTACTGCACCTTAAAGCTGCAAAGAACAGAATAAATTGTCAGTTAGAATTTTGTGATATATACATTACATTATCAAGTTATTGCTCCTTATTGCAGAGAAAAAGCAAATCTGTGAAAAAAAAAAGTTTGTTTTTAAAGGACACTATGGTAAATTTCAGTGCTGTATTTGGAGTAACATTTTCTGGATAATAGAGTCCAAACTTTATATCTTATAGAGTCCACAAACACTTTGTTAATGTCCGCACTGCAAATTTTTATAGGGCATTTATGGTGTAGCTAGTGAATAGTAATATGTCTTTTATGGCTACGGAGCCTGCCACCTCATCATTCCTCAGTGGCAGTCAGGTGTTGCTAAAGAAGCACTTTTTATGCTGCAGAAAGTTGATCGTTATATACTAGCTTTACATGGCACTATCACATTTAGCTTGGTGTTGGGGTGCGAACTTGTGGTATGTGATGATCCATATATGTAATTTATGATGTGTCTAAAAGTGCCACTAAGGCTGCATGGCACTGCTGAGCTAATCTCATCTGCTAGTGATGTGCAGGTTGACAAAAATTCAACCTGCACACAACCCAAACCTGCCGTTTGGCACCCAACCCTAACCCAGTGTGCACTGGTATCTACATATCAACGCCCATACTGTCCATCTCTGATGTCTTGGAAGGGGTGCGGCATGCGGTCTTGAAACTAGAAAAAGCCATGACAGAAGGCGGAATTGGGGCATAGTAAGGTCGCGGGGCAAGGTGGATGCATGGTGCAGTTCAGCCTGAACCCACCAGCCATTATTTAATGTATTAAACATCATATTAAAAGCCATTCTATAACATAATAAAAGGGATCTATCATAAAAATGAAAATTTGATATAAGCTTCACCTTGCTAAAATGAGGGCCTTTTTTGAAATATAACCAATTAAAAATTCTATATGAAATAATCAAGTTACTCTTCACTCTCCACCCCTGATTAACCTGTCTTTCTTCATTTTGTGTTCCCACATACAGCTATTTTATATATTTATCAGATTGATGAATTGTCAAATATGAATTTATACCATCAATTGTAATTCTTTATACATTGGTTTGTGCAATATCTTTAATGAATTATGTGTCATGGAAATATTTTTGGTAAATGAATTTGTTAGGTGATAAAAGTTTAATTATTTTTGCAGCAATCAGTACAGAGTGTGATTCATAAGGTACGTTATTCAAATTGTGATTTTGATTGAATTCAAAAGCAAACTGTTATAACCCATATGCCCCCCTCTCAAGTCACTGATTGGTTACTGACTGGCAACCAATAAGAGAGCTGAAAAACGAGAAGTAGTGCCCTGGCTGTTATGTTAGACATCAGATTACTTCAGCTTTTGTAGATTACTTTTTTAGCTAACACTATTGAAATAATTTTTTATTTTGCACGGCCCATCTATTTACCCAGTTTTTATTTTTCCACTGAACAATTCCTTTAAAAATTGAGAAGGTGTATGTTTAATTCAGGGAGCCAATACAATAACTTGTAACCATACACATTATTAATTTACAGCAGTGTCAGCAGCTGTCTTACTAGCAAGGGAATTGGCAGCAAAAGTGAGTCTGTGCGACTGAGAGGAGCAAAATTAGCAGATGAGCTCTAAAAAAAAATAAATAAATAAATAAAGAAAAAGTATGAACTAGTAACACATGTCCGACTTCGCTACTACTGCTTCAAATATTTTTAATTTGCAAATGCAGCTCTGGAACTGATTCCCACAAAAATACTCTCCAGTCTTTGTGGCTTTGCAGTTAGACAAGTAGGTTGATGTCTATGTCCTGGTGGCTCATCATTTTGAACAATATAGTACTTGCTTAAGGCTGGCTGCTCAGATAGGGCCTCAGATTTCCTCAGCAACAAACTTGTTGCTAGGCAACACATTTTCCCCATAGGTTTACACGTAACCTGAAAATAGTGTTGGAACATAGGTACTTGTGTGTTAGCACCATCACTTCTACAGTGTCCAACTCATAAAATATTAAATACTAGAAAAAGCACAAATGGAGCCAACAGGGTTACTTTCTGATGGCAATTAAAGGGCACCTACTACATCAAAATAGTCGGCCTGTACTCTGTTTGGGGGAAATAATAGTATTTTCTACTCAAATCACACATCCTCATAAACAGTTTGATCCCACACATTCACATAATGAGGATGCTGAGGCACATTATTTTGTGCTCCAAAAGGTCTGACATACCGCTCGTGGGACGTGGGAGGGGCTATAAGTCGCCAGTTTTTTCCAGCAATACCTGGTTTTTTTTTAAATGACCATCTAGAAGTAGCTATAAGTAATTGTCTTTACGTCATTATGGTAAAGAATGTGGTGCATGGCGAGTTTTTATCTATATTAGTAGAAAAACTAATTGAATAACTGCTGTTAATTTGAATAGGAAATTTGCTGCTGATGGCATATACTTGTGCTGTCAGGTTAGAGAGCACTCGGGAGCAACAAAATGAGAATTCCCAAGTGAGAGTAGACGTGTGCACCATTTAAATAAATAGGGAAACAACTGCAGGCAGGCAACGGTGTTTGACCATGGAGGTCTTTGTGATAATAGTGCACAGGGTGATTTCAGGGAATGTGAAAGCTGTGGTGGTGTCTTTTGCACAAAAGTGCACCTTAAACAAAGTGCTTGTGTAGCTAAGATAATAGGGGTCAGTTAAGCTTATAATAATGTGTGGAAAGACAGCAGTGTTTGATGCTAAGAAAAGGATGGCAGGTATTCAGTGAATTCTTACTTAATTACCGGTAAGGATATTTTGGGGGAATGTAATAAGTCACAAAGAGGAAAACAATTCGTACAAATAAGAATAAAAATTAGCATTTCACAATGTAATATCCTTAAACTGTTATTGCATTGCTCAGTTTTAAAAAGTGCTTGAAGGTGTGATAATCTTTTGGAGCAAGCAATTTTTTCAGTAAGAAGTTTTATTACATTAATTGCACATTGGCGCAAACAAACAAATTTGCAAACCTTTCCAATGTTGGAAGTGGTTGCTAAACAGTGTCTAGGTTCACAAGGCATAATAAATTGTTCCCTTAAATTACTGGAGGACTGAAAGTGACATTTAAGTTTGCAAAACACAGAATTTTGTTATTTTGCTTAAATTTTAATATGTGAAGTAATAGTTACTTTTGGTTCAATATTTTTTAAAAAATTTTAAGGATTTGGTATTTTTCATTCAATTCAGTACATATTTACATTCTTGCTGGCTACAAAAATAAACCTATCTGGCTCTATGTATTGTTAGGGCATGGGCATTTGGAACATTGGCTCAGCTACTTTCAGCCTGAATTTTTTTTTCTGCAGGTGAAGAGAAGCAGATCCACTCTCTTCAGTATCTCTGTGTATCCCGTATGGTAACTGTACTTTTCAGTGCATGTACATGAAGATGCAGAAGAGAGTGGAACAGCAGAGCTAACGCTCCACATGCCCTTGCCCTTATTCATACCGGCTACTTAGCAGCAGGAATTGCATTGCAGGAAATGCAAAAAGCAGATCCACTCTCTTCAGTATCTCTGTGTGTAGCATTAGGCAACTGTATTATTCACTGCATGTACATGAAGATGCAGAAGAGAGTGAAACAGCAGAGATAACGCTCCACATGTCCTTGCCCTTGTTCATACCGGCTACTTAGCAGCAGGAATTGCATTACAGGAAATTGCAGTTTACAAGCCATCCAACTTACAGTCATAGTTCACCTTATAAACCCTCTTCTCACTTCTATTTTCTTCTAATGGTTCACCATATATAACTTTTTAATTGCATTTTATTTTTTTTTTAATTATAAAGTTTTTTGGGTTTTTTTACCACCTTGTGTCTCTTTGGAGCAGGTTTGTTATTCGTCACCTACTCTAGTGTAAACTGTTGTTTGATACAAAGTGGCATTTTTTTAAATGCTTATAGTTATTTTGCATAAGTTAATTTATTCATTGCTGCTTGGTAGTGGCAGCCAAAATGCTGAAAATGTTCACGTCACTTATAAATTATTGTGAAAATACTTAAAGGAAAACTAAACCCTAGAAATAAATATGGCTAGAAATGCCATCTTGGATTTTGTTTAAAGTGTCTGACACTCACATGCTCCTTGTGCTTTGAGCAGCTGTTGAGAAGTTAAGCTTAGGGGTCGTCACAAGGCTGTGGTTGCCTTGGGCTGCTACAGAACCCAAAACATAATGTACAACATTTTTGGTCTATTTCTTTTAAGCTTTAGTTTTCTTTTAAAAGCCAACAGCTTGTGTATATCTCTTGAAAACTGAACTGAGCTCATTTTGATTTCAGTATTCACTGGGAAACCGTATTCAGAGATTTCAGGAGTTTTGATGACTGCTACTAAAAACAAAGTCTGACAGGTGGAAAAGGGACAGAAATGGTTGGCAAAAAAGTAGGGTTTAGAAACTTCAAGTAAAAATAACTTAAAAAACAGACCAGTCAAGATGAAACCTGCTGTAAAATCAGGGGAAAGCACCCGTTGATATGCATCATAAATTGATGGGGCCCTATAAAATTTTGTAAAATGCAGAAAAACTTAAAATCTGGGTATGTAAATTGAAATTTAACTAAATTTTTATTTTCCTGTTTATTTGCTTTTTTTTTTTTTTAATAAAAAAATCCTAATTTTTTTTTTGTAGGTGACCTGATTTTACCGCTTGCCATTTGACCACCATGAGGATAGCAGGTTTGCTTTTTTTTTTTTTTTTAATTATATGGAATGTGTTTTATGCTCTTTAAACTTATCAGGTTAATGGCACACAGGGTGTTTTAGCCACTGCCATACTTTAGAAAACAGCTAAAGTCCAAATCACAGACCAAATCTCTAGATCTTAAATATTTTATGCAGTAATTTTGGGATTATTTAACTAAAATTTGGAGGTTTTCGAGTTTTTTTTTTCTACTTCGAATAAGCTCGCAATTTAAAGAAAACCTTGAATTTTGTGAGTTCCTTATCTCGTAAAACTGAACTTTTATAAACATATGTACGTTTATAAGCTTAAAAAAGTGAAAATCTTTTACTAACCATATAATTGGCTTGAATTTTTTCTAGGACAGTCTTAATGACTTCTTTATGAACTCGCAAGCTTTTAGATGCCGAAGTTTCACATTGGAGTTTTTAGAGTTTTTTGCTCTTAATAAATACCAAACATGAGTTTTTGAAAATATAATTTGAATTTGTGAGTTTTGTGCAAAAAAATTTTGAAATGTGCCATCAATGTTCCAAATAATGGCAATCCGTTACCATAGGAAAGAAAGCTTTAAAATTCTATAGCTTTGGGACCCTTGTCATAAAAAATAAAAACTACATTTGGTTAAAGCACAATCTGACCATTATTTGTTTTTGTTTCTAGGTGCCATAAAGTTTGTTGTAGCTGTTGCATTGTTTTTACTGACGTTTTATGTCATATCACAAGTATTTGAAATAAAGTCGTATTCAAATCTGGGTAATATTTTTGGTAAGTAATTTTTTATTTAGGGAGAGGTAAAAAGAATGTTTGTTTAGGATCTGAACTGTTTAAAATCTCCCCATGTATTGCCATTTTCGCAGTTCATCATATTTCATCAAACTTATCTTTTGTGGAACACAGTTTGATATAATTGCAATATGTTACACATGATTCAGTATCCATGCTTCCCATTTTAATTTATCATAGACTTTTTTTGGTATTTGAGACATTACTTTTTTATTTTTATCCAACCAACTGACTGTGTATATGTAAGAAACTTATTGGGAGAGTAACAATATTATTGTATTGGTACATATTTAATCATGTGCAAATAGCATGTGACCCAACTTGGTAAGTCACACAGTGTTACCCAGTCTAGCAATGATTAAAATCACAATAATGCATAACTTTACCCGTTGATAGGGTTTTTTTTTTTTAAAATCATGTATATTCTAGCATTAACATTTACTATGTGGCACCTACTGTATGGTACCAGTGACATTTTTTCTGACCATGTGTCTAACTGGCAATTTAAAAGCATACTGTCATGGGAAAATGTTAGTTTTTTTTAATGAATCAGTAAGTAGTGCTTTTCAAGCAGATTTCTGCACTGAAATCCATTTTTTTAAAAGAGCAAACTGATTTTTTTTTTTCAATATTTAATTTTGAAATTTAACATGGGGCTAGACATATTGACAGTTTCCCAGGTGCCCCAATCATGTCACTTGTGTTCTGATAAACGTCAGTCACTCTTTACTGCTGCACTGCAAGTTGGAGTGATATCACCCCCTTCCTCCCCCCCCCCCAGCAGCCCATCAGCAGAACAATGGGTAGGTAACCAGATAACCACTCCATGGTAGATCGAAGAACAGCACCCAATAGAAAAAAATCCATGTCCCACTCCTTCAGTTACATTGAGCAGGAGAAACCACAGCCTGCCAGAAAGCCATTCCATAGTACAGTGTTGGCTCTTTCTGAAAGCACACGACCAGGCAATATGACCAGAGCTGCGTACACACCAATATTACAAGGAAAAAAAAAAAAACACTTGTTGGGTTAGGAATTAAATTTAACATGGTCGAGTGAATTCATTTTAGTGTAAACAGTGCAATTTAGACGTAAAAACTACACCATAATAATCATGACAGAATACCTTTAATGTGACTTTACTGCTTGTTGGCAAGAATTAAAAAAAAAAAAAAGAGCTTGCTTCCGTACTTTGTTTTTCAGAATGTTATTTAAAGTAAATATATGGCACGTTATATTTTTCTGCTGTTTTCTGTTTGCAGTTAGGTCTGCCCTGGACACAGTGGCACATCCGAGTGAGTATAACTGTTATCATTTTTTTGTAAAACAGTATGAATGTTTGATACAATGTATGCATATTGGATGCTGTGGTGGGTAGGAACGAATAATTATATTTTTTTTCCTTAATGTTTTAATTGGCTTACATAGCAGGTCTAGCTTTATTAAAATAAAATTAGAATACTACTTTGGTTTAGTTGCTTTACCTTTAAACCATTCCTTTTTATTATGAGGTATTTTTATTTAACAGTGTTGGATAAACATAATATAAGAATTTCGATATCATTTAGTATGGATATAAGTAGCCTTGTTTAGATACATTTTTGGTGCCATAATCTAAATTTTTTTTTCTTTGTTGACTTTTTTTGTATACCTATCCAGTAAATAGGCTCTAAACCTAAACATCCATTTCAATTTACACAGCTACTAAGGCCCCAAGATACAGATGTGGTATTTCTAAAGTGTGCCCAGAGAAACACTTTGCTTTTAAAATTGCAAGTGGAGCTGCAAATGTTGTTGGACCGAAGATTTGCATGGATGATAATATGTATGTAATTTTCTCTGTTTAACTTGCATTATTCTTAAATTAGTCTAGTACATTTTTAAAGCTTGTATTTAGCATACAATTTTCCTCTCATTCATAGTTCTAATAAAACAGCTTCTGTAAATGTAAAAGACTTAAAGACCAGCAAAGGTTAATTTGGGATGCCAATATGCCAGGCACCCCACTAGTGAATTTAATTGCTACATATATTTTTTTTCATTTTATTATTATATTTCCCTATACGGTGTACTTTTTTACAATCTTCTCTAGCTTGCACAGTAGATTAAAATGATTTTACACTATTACACCTACTTAGGAAGAAAATTTAGAAGTTCAAAGAGTGGTGCCTCACATATTGCCCCCCCAGCAGTGGATTCACCTTTCCTTGTCCAAGTATTAAACTGAAAAAGAATTCAAATTTGGACTTCTCTTTCTGTCTTGGATATTGCAAAGCCATGTTTGTTGCCATTATGTAAATAAGTTGTGAAACATTATACCTGTATTATGTTTAAATTATTGGTATAGGACCTGTTATCCAGAATGCTTAAGACCTAAGTTTTTCTGGATAACAGATCTGTAGATCTGTAGTTTAGATCTTCATACCTTAAGTTTAAGAGAAAATAATGTAAACATTAATTAAACCCAACATGCTGGTTTTGCTTCCAACAAGAATTTAATCTTATTTTGGATCAAGTACTGTTTTATTATTACAGTGGAAAGGAAATAATTTTTAAAAATTAGGATTAAATGGAGTCCATGGGGCATATTTACTAAAGGGGGAAGTGGCTAAGGCTAGCGTCCATTCGCTAGTGTTACCACCTGCAGGGACATCGTCAATTTACTAACGGCCGCAGGCGACAATTTGCTAGCGGAAGAGACAGGCACTAGCAGTCATTTGCACTCTATCGCCAGGTGACAATTCGCTCAGGCGAATGGACGTTACTACGCAAATTCACACAGCTTTTACTGAACGATACCTCTTTCGCCAGACTTGCCTTCACCAGCTCAGACCAGGCGAAGTGCAATGCAGTACGTAGATCTTACTCAATCTTCTGTTACTTAGATCATATTCTGTGAGTGGAAAATGCATCGAAGTTCGAAAAACGCTGGTGTATTTTCCTTATTTTAGAGTGATAGCCTGCAAAATACCTTTAAAAATTTTTTTTTTGGCAACCGGCTTTCTCCATATATTTTCTAACATATGGAACATTAACTTTACCGTGGGCTCACGTGTAGGGCATTATAACAACTCTTTATTAAAGTTCCCTGGACATGTGTTTTAAAACATGTAATTTGTAAGTATATGCACCAACATTTAACATAAATACGTCCATACAACTTTAAATTTCCTGCCCTATGCAAATTGACCTGAGCGCAAGATCCCTAGCGAAGTATTGCTAGGCAGAAATGAGCACTAGCGCATCTTCACTATCAAATGCTCACATTGGCGAACTAACGCTAGCAAAAAGTCACGAGCATTCAGCGCCCACAACCAAACTCCGCATTTTAGTGAATTAGCATAGTCTGAGTGAATTTTCACCTGGTGGAGTGTTGCGCTGGGTGTTAAGCGGACGCTGGCGGATTTTCGCCGGTTAGGAAATCTGCCCCCATGAGAGATGGCCTTCCCATAATTCAGAGGTTTCTGGATAACTTATCCCATATCTGTATTAGAATCATACTAAATAAGTTAAGTTCAAGAATAAATGTATGGTTAACGACCTTTTATTTTATTTTGCACAGTTTAATGAGCGGTGTGAAGAATAATGTTGGCCGTGGAATCAACACTGCATTGGTAAATGGTAAGTTCAAATGTTCAGGTTAAGTCAGTGTGCGTGCTATAGTGTGACATGCTTGCTTGAGCACCAATCCCTTTTAGGCTACTGTCAAAATTAGTGTTGTCTGCAGCTGTAAAAAAAACTTAGATTTGACCCTGCTCCACACAAAATGTGCACATTAAAGGAAAAGTATACCCCCAAACAATGCAGATCTCTCTAAAAAATATGTTGCATGAAACAGCTCGTATGTAAAGCTATGCTTTGTGTAAATAAACCATTTTCATAATTATATACTTTTTTTTAGTAGTATGTGCCATTGGGTATTCCTAAATAGAAAATTGCCATTTTAAGAAACAAGAGCTTCCCCTGGGATCCTGTGATTCACAGTGCACACAAACAAACCATACATGTTAGGTCACATAAGCCAATTGCTGGACAAAGTTCTTTTGCTTCCACACTTCTTCCTGTTACAGTTAGAGCTGTAGTATTTCTGGTCAGGTGATCTCTGAGGCAGCACAGGGACCATAACAAAATGGTGACGCAAAGGAAAATATGTAAAACGGCAACTTACTTAAATATATATATATATATATATTCAAGTTTGATAAGATTCTTTAATATGCCACTTAATATGATGTAAACTATCTGTTGCTTAAAAGAACAGTAACTACAAAAAATTAGTGTTTTAAAGTAATTCTACTATAGTTTATATATAAAAAAAAAAGGGTTTTGTGTAGCCATGGGGGGCATCCCCTCAAGAGTCAGGTTACATAGATAACCGATTTACAGTAGAACACCATTGTATTCTATTACAGAGCTAATATGTTATCTGCTAAGTAACCTGTGCCTTTTCTCCTTTTGTAGATTAAATGGCAGTCCCCATGGCTACACAGCAGCCTATTTATATGAACTATAGCAGTCTTTCTTAAGCAAACGCATAACTTTTACCAATGCAGGGCAACAGTATGTTAGTTTAATTACTATAAAACACTTGGGGGCAGATTGATCAAGGGTCGAGGTGAAGTTTCGAAATGAAAAACTTCGAATTTCGAGCTATTTTATGTGTACTTCGACTAGGGAATAGTCATACTTCGATCCGAAGTTGAAAAAAACTTCTAAATTAGAAGGTAGAATTTTTTTGAAGTACTGTCTCTTTCGCCACCTAAAAGCTGCAGAAGTTCTGTTTTAGCCTATGGGGGACCTCCTAGAACATGTATGGAGGCAATTGGGGAAGTTTGGGAGATCGAAGGTCAAAAGTTAAAAACCTTCGATTCAAGTACAATTCGAAGTAGGCCGAATTCGACCCCAAAAAACTTCAACCTCCATTCAGTTGGTCTTTTTGAATTCAAAGTTCGAGGTTTTTTTTAACTTCGATCTTTGATAAATATGCCCCTTGGTGTTACTGTTCCTTTTAAGTATTCGTTTTTGGGGGTATAGTTTTCCTTGAAGCAATCTTATATCCCTGTGTGCACAGTTGTCTAGAAAACACTTTCAAGAATTGTTTGGCTTTAATCTGACCTGTGTGCACACTGACAGCTGGATTACAGTCCTGTCAACACACACATATGGAGCTGACGTGAGACAATAGCCTTAGTTCCTGCCTGAGACAGTGGAGTCATTAACCAATTGGCAATAGTATAAATGGATGCCGCGTCCAAAAACGGACGCCGGTGTCCTGCGCTGTTTCACAAATTTTTCGCGTTTGACAAATTTTTCGTGTTTCGCAAATTTTTCAGATTTTCCCAGATTTTCCCATCACTAATTGCCAACCATCTTGGCCTAGATTGTATTGGCCTGTGTTTTGAGCCAAAACAATTTCTTCCCTGGCTGTTGTGTGGTGGTGCTTAGAAATAAAAAATCCAGTGGAGTGGGGGGGGGGGGCTGGGAGAGGATCAGACCATGGATGCCTTCCACTCCCAACATGTCTTATCAGTGTGATTCAGTGTTTGTGTAATATGATCTGGGTCCAAATGACGGGGTCCGCGTAATTTCATCATCCAGGTGTTGTCAGACTTGGCAACACTGCATAGAGGTATTTCCTCTGACAGACACAGAAAGCAAGGGAGAGTTGCCATTTTTATTCTGTCTTGTGTAAAAAAAAAAAAAAAAAAAAAGGATGTCAGATTACCAGTCATGGTTATCATCGCTTTGGCATCATACATGATCCAATAAGCAAATCTGAGGTAATATCAATGCTTTGTATTGCCATTTTTACACTGTATGTAAAATGTACCATTATTTTTTCTTCCAGGAAAAACCGGTGCAGTGATTGAAACAACATATCATGACCTATGGGGTGGAGGTATGATTTTCTTTTTTGAAGAATTGCATTCACCCTGTTTGCAGCGATGAAAATATGTAAAATATATTTTATACTCATAACCAAAATGTTTTTTGTTTTTAATGAGACCTTTATAAGAATGTTTGAACTGTGGTACAGCAATCTTAAATAGCTGAGATTTAGCCACACCCTTAACACAATCCTTAATTTGTTGCATCCCTATATAAAACATTTTTTTCCAGGCCTTGTTTTGTGTTCTTTTGAAGTTTAAAATTACATGCAATAGCTTGCCAGCAGTATTTTTACAGTTATCTCTCTTTTCGACCAGACTGAAAGAACAGGTTCTACAGTCTTGACGTTGTGTATATATAAATGGTTATGCTCATAAATAGCTGCCATATCTACATACATTCCACATAATAACGTGTATTTAGTAAGATAACTTCCTGGATGTTCAAAGCCTAATACTACAGACAAAAAGCCACTCTTCCACTACTAAAACAGTGAGGGTTTTTTTTTTCCAGAGGTTGGTCCATTTATCGAATTTATTAAGAAGATTCCAGATGGAACTTTAGTTTTAATGGCAACCTATGATGATGGAGCAACAAAGTAAGTATAAGATTTACATTTTATTAATTTCCTCTTTAATACTACAATATTCTAAAACTGTTTTACATTCCAGATTAAATGACGATGCGCGGAAAAAGATATCTGAACTTGGGAGTACATTAATCAATGTCCTAGCTTTCAGAGACAACTGGGTTTTTGTTGGTGGAAAAGGAATAAAGACAAAAAGTCCATTTGAACAGGTAGGTAGAAATGCATTTACGTACTAACCACATACTACAGAGATTTGTCAGTTGTGAAACATAAGTCTGTGTTTTGTATGCAGCAAAGTTTGTTTTAATAAAAATAATGCTCAGTCTAGTGTGTGTTTTTTTTTTTTATCCTATTCATAGTTTGTGTTGCGTTTGTTCCTCCATGACAGCCATTTTTCAGTATGGGTCTCATTTTTCCTCTGAGAGACACCGCAATATATATCTAAAGGGCATCTAAATATTTCCAAAGCCAGCTAGTCTATATGAGTAGACTCATTGCAGCTTTCCTTCAGCAGAACAAATCTGTAAGTGCCTCTCCTATGTGCAACCTTCTGGCTTAAAAGGGTTGTTCACCTTCAAACACTTGTTTTTTCAGTTCAGTTGGTTTCAGATTTTTCACCTTAAATAAAGACTTTTTCCAATCACTTTTATTTGTGACCGTTTTTCTAATACTGAAGTGTAAAGTTTAATTTTTCACCTTCTAAAGCAGCTCTGGAAAGGGGGTCGCCGACTCTTTAACAGTTTTAAATTGATACATTTAGTTGATACATTTGATTACATTTAGTTGATACATAGTGTCATTAAAGGCAGCTGTTAGAATTGATACAATAGTTGCTAATGTTCCACAGATACTGCTGAAAAATGTATCAACTAATTGTAGCAAATTGCACCAGTTCAGAATGCTCCTGGATTACCGAGCTGCCAGACTGAGAGACGCTAGAGACAGGAACAAAATAATAAATGGAAAGCGATTGAAAAAAGTCTGTTTATGTATGATTAAATAAGATTTGTGTTGAAATAACATTTTGCCTATTATTTTAATTATTTGTTTGCCATTATAAAGCATTCAATTAAAGCTGTCCATAGATGTAAGGATTTTTAAAAGATCCGATCGTCATCGTGAGACCACGATTATCTCGAAACGATCATGCGAATTGTCCATAAAGCCGGCCATAGATGTAAAGATTTTTAAAAGATCTTATCGTCATTGTGAGACCACGATTATCTCGAAACGATCGTACGAATTGTCCATCAACTAAAAAGACCATTTCAGGCTATATTGCTGCTTGCTTGTCCCTGCCAACATAGATAGATTGCACTGGGACTGATAAAGATTTTTTAACCTGGCCAATCAATTTTCTGACAGATGTCGGCCGAAAAATCGTAAGATATACAATCGTTTGAATCTCACTTACCGGACTATAATTTCGAAGGATTGGTCAGACTTCACTAAAATCGGTCGTTCGGCAAGAGAAATCTTTGCATCTATGGCGACCTTTACAGTTGGACTATGTTCACTGAATACACGCGCACCCTTCCTACATAAGCAAGTACTTTCTACCTACCGTTATACAAAGAAACCTTTCCCTTATCTAAGCAACAGCCTTTGAGCAACTCATCATTAGGGCTTCTAAGTGGACTGGTAATTGGTTTCATCAGCTCCTTTGAAGTTTTTTGGAATCAGAAGTGACATGAACTACTAATATGAAAATCGCTTCACATTCTCGCCAGAAACCGCAGAAACTATAGATATTTATAATTAAAACAACAGGCAAAAAGTTTGTTCAGCACCAGCCCTATTCATCTAATGTTGAAAAGAGGTGCATACAGTCCCTTTAAGGGGGTGCATTAAAAGTGCCAGTCTGTCATATGATTTTGTTTTTGAGAGCTACACAGCTAGAAACTGTTGCATACTTTTGTACATTTAACGTGGATTCTTTTTTTAGATAGGATTGGGAAGCTTAGGATCTTAATACTCTTTTGGGGTGGTCACGTATGGCCTTAAAGCTTCCAAATGAATATCCTCCTTTGCAAGTGCTCCAACATTTATTTCAGATCTGCGTAAAACATTCCAGAAATGTATCTTTTATATGTAAAAATATGTGTTGAAATATATTTATTTTTCCATATTTCTAGCACATAAAGAATAATAAGGATACCAACAAGTATGAAGGCTGGCCAGAAGTTGTGGAAATGGAAGGCTGCATCCCTCAGAAACAGAACGAGTGACCAAATCCATAGAGCTTGAAAATAAAGGACCTCAAAATATATCTGTTTTTTCCAAATCGAAGGCTCCCTTTCAGTCCACCCAAGAGCACCCACAAATTAATTAATAGATCAATAATTCTGGTCAATCGTTAATCTACTAGTTTTTTGGTGTACTAGTGTGGACAACCAATATGCACTCCAATGCACTGCTAAGGATATAAGGGAAATTATGAAATCCATTGGTTTAGTTTTTGTAAACAAGTGTAAATATTCTGAACTAGATCTGTCATTGTGAGCATGACTGTGGGATTTATTTATTGCTAACATAAAAATATTTTTGTATAATGAATTTGAAACAAATGAATCTTTCTTTGCAGGACTAAAGCTTTTACAGTATAATAGGCTTTATTCTATTAACATACTGGGTAGCAGAAGGAGTTATGCTATTGTGAAAGCGTTGCATAGTCTGTTCCGTTAACAATACTCTGCTCTTCAGGGCTTACTCTCTGCAATGAACTGAATTCCACCAAAGACTTTAAAGCTAATTATTCCTTGTAGTTTGCTTTAATAACTAGTTTTATGACATATTTCAGTGGGAACACTTGTTTCGACTATCTACCATTTTAGGGGTAGATTGATTTGAAAAATATATGCAATATATATATATATATATATATATAAATGATGCAATGGCGTTAGTGACATAGATTACAAAATGAATCTTCTTGCTTGTTATCTTGGTGGATGGCTAGATTTAGGATTTTGTAAGTGCCCTTTTTGGTTTTAATTTTTTTCTGACGGGGAGTACTTTCCAATGGCAATTACTTTGGACAATGCTTGCAGTCTTGCACAAAAATCCAATTGTTGAACTATATTGCACGAGAGGGTGGCTTGGTTATCTGGAAGATAGTCTTTGGCTAAGAATAAAAAGATTTTAAGTGCAAAGCCTACTATTTGTAGCCATCCCTATCTCTCCACCCCTGGATTAACTGCTACTGAAATGCTTCATTTGGACTAGCAATGATAGTGTTTATTTCATAATGAAAATGCACAGTTGTAATATATGAACAGCTTTATTATACTGAATCAGTTGTCACTTCTTTTTTTTATATGTTAGACTTGTGCAACTTGTGTTGGAGTTTGGTTTCATAGATTGCAAGAGTTGTATCTCCACGTTATCCCCTCGTTCAAGTTATTTGTGTTACAGAGTTGCTTGGTATTTCTAGCTATGGTTGGAAGATTTTTTTTTTCTTAGGCAATATTCTGTGTGACAAATATTTAGATGTGAATATTGCCTCTATAAGCTTAAGGGAAAATGCATTCAATCTCATTAAAGGACCAGTAACTCCAACAATAAATTGTATTGATCTCACTTAACATAGCATTTATTTCCATCCAAATTACAATTATTTTCTTTTAAGCAGAAATCCTGTTTTTATTGCAGTATGTTTTCTGTTAGCACTGCAATGTTCTGCAAATTTTGTATTTGTTGCCTAAACAAAGCCCTACCCATTCTATTGTGTAAATAATAAAAAATAGAGCAACTCCCACCAAAACCCAACCAGAACATTCTCAGAATGTTTTATCCCTTGTACAACAACATCATAAAAAAGATTCTTAGGGGCATATTTATCAAAGTTCGAAGCTAAAAAACGTCGAACTTTGAAATCAAAAAGACCAACCGAATGGAGGTCGAAGTAGCGCTACTTCGATCTACTACGATTCAGGTCCCCCATAGGCTAAAACAGCAGCTTTTAGGTGGCGAATGGTTGAAGTTTTAAACAGACTTAGTACTATTCCCTAGTCGAAGTACCCAAAAATTACTTTGAAATTCAACGTTTTTTACTTCAAAAATTCACTTCAACCTTTTTGATAAATCTGCCCCTTAGATTAAGTTCAGTTGACTCTTTCATCTGTTTTGAAAATATTTTTTTCCCATTATGGGTTTTGGCAATAAGAATGTTGCCAGTTTTTAGCTAGTAAACTATTATTTTTTTTGCAAAAACCCACCCATGGTGAAAAATGCAAAGGGTTTTGGAAAAAAAAAACAAGTATTCAACTGCAGAAAATGATCCATGAATTGTCACAAATATGCCTCTTAAGCTGGCCATAGATGCAAAGATCCGATCGTACGAATCATCGTACGATTGGACTTTCACATCTCCCGACCCGCCACTAACCATTCAGATCAAAGTCTTACCAGTCAGATTAGTTAAAGAACAGATCAGCAATGTTCTGCCCCTGACAGCAATCGTACGATATCTATGTCCAACCAAAGCTAGTGACAGTCTCCGACTGAAAATCGTACGATCGGCAATACACGCAGAGATATTATCGGCAGCCGACAGAAATTTTCTAACCTGTCCGATCGACCAAACGACCGATCTCCGCCGGACGAAAAATGTCGGGACTCTCCACACACGGTCCGAAAATCGTACGAATCCTCGATTCGTACGATCAGATCTTTGCGTCTATGGCCAGCTTAACTGTGGTTGGACATCTGGAAGCATTGAAGTTATCTGTTAATAGGAGAGTTGTGCAGATATTAGTAAATATGCATGTTAAAAGAGCTTTCTGTCTGTGTACATTTCAATCACATCAATCAATGGGCCTCTTCTTAGGGGCGACAATCTCCCCGAACTGCCTTCTCCCTGCCCTCCGCCTGCTAAAATGAAAATCGCCACTGACCCTTATATATGGTCTAAACCTCTGATGAAATTTGGAATAGTCCCTTCAATAGGAAGAAATAAATTGCCATGTCTGGCCATTACCATAAATAGGCTTTTATATAATACTGCCTCTACAGTACTCACCACACATACACTTTATGCTTAAACATTTCAAAAGACAGACTTTTGCACCCTTGGGATTATTTTAATAATTGTTTATTAAAAAGGACAATATATGCCTAAAAACAGTTTTGATAAAAAAAAACCTCAATAAATAGAATTTGTGTTGAAAATGCATTCTGCCTATTCTTTAATTATATAAAATATATATTTTCCAAATGTTTCCATTATAAAGGACAAACTGGAAATTGGGTGTATTTCACTAAACATTTTCCACCCTCATTTCTTAATTATTTTCAGTATAAGCAATAAACATTCAGCTCCTGTTGAAAAGGGGTGTGTACTGCCCCTTTAAGAAATAGCATCCATGTTTCAAACAAGTACTTTGCCACCAGCCTTTTGATGAACCATACATTTGTAAGCAGTAACTTCTCTTTTAAAATTCTTAACACTTATTCACATTTTCAGCTTCCTAAAAAAAATTATCATAGCTTTGCTCAATATACCCTACATTTTAAAGTATAAGCCTACAATCTTCGAGAAACCTTAAGAACTATGTAGTAAGCTTTTTTTGCAGCAGTAATAACTGTTATTTGTAGAGAAATATTATAGTGTGAGGGTACACCGTTTACCATTTTTCTTGCAGAAGTAACTTCTTCAATACACTAAGAACGTATGGCATAGTGTTTCATGTGGATCAGGTAACAGATTTTCCCATGGCAATGAGTGTAGATTTTACATTATATAATCTCTTGTACCCAATACCTTGGGAGGACCTCTTTACAAAAGAAGTTAGGAAAAATTGCAGAAGGCATAGCCTATATATACATTACTACACATTTAAGGTTTTTAAAATATTAAGTCATTTTTAATATTAGGATTTTTGGATTTTGCAAATAAGTTGTGATTTCTGTTGCACAAATTATATTTTTAACATGGTACTGCCCAGTTATAGAATAATTATATCATTTAATTGTCTGTAAATATCATATAGCCCCTTTTACTTAATAAATTGATGTTGTGCAACTACTGATTGAGTGAGGTTGGTGATTTTGTACGTATTTATTTATTGAATACTGGTTCTGCTAAAGCTATGATGCCTTTCTGTATGGACATTTGAACTGGTTTCAGTTTCTGAATTAATTTACTAGAAATAAGAGTTGCTGTAGATCTAGAAAGTGTTTGTATAGGTACCAGGAAAACAATGAATACAATTTATTTCTCTTGAGAACAAGTCTGTTTAAACAAACTTGCTTATTCTGCGCATTGGCATATCATCTGACTTCTTTGTTTCTATCTTAGAAACTTACTTTAATATACATTCTACTTTTAATTCTTGGATACCCAAGAATTAATCTATTTAAATGTATCGTAAGTGTTTCTTTTATGTTTGATGAATAAATGTCCATTTCTTTCGTTTTAAAAAGGGTGTTTTTCCCTTGAGGTAATTTAGCAGAGAGGGCACTAGAGGGCTATGTTGTGTAGTGAAGGAACACATTTTGTTTTGTACATATCATGATAGAAGGGACACATCATTTTATACCTCTGTCCTCTTTCTCCCATAGACTCCATTATAATTAAATAATCCAAATTTTTAAAACAAATTTCCTTTTTTCTCTGTAATAATAAAACAGTAGCTTGTATTTGATCCCAACTAAGATATAATTAATCCTTATTGGACACAAACCCAGCCTATTGGGTTTATTTAATGTTTACATGATTTTCAAGTAGACTTAAGGGATGAAGATCCAAATTATGGAAAGATCCCTTATCCAGAATACCTCAGGTCCCGAGCATTCTGGATAACAGGTCCCATACCTGTATTTAGATTGTAGCCAGCTGGGAATACTTGCTGGTGTGGACATACCAGTGGCCCTAGCCTTGTTCTAATTTAGCCCCACAATGCCCAAATATTGTATTTTGATTGCTGCCTACTAGGAAGAAATTAGGGCATTAACCTTTGTACTAAATTATACCACCTGTTCCTGGGGTATTAACAAGCACTTCTGCAGAGGACCCCTGCTTACATAAAGAAGTTTTTTTTTTTTTATATATATATATGTATTTACTGGAGAGCCAAGGGTATGGATATGCTCTGGTACAAAATGAAGCCTAAAATCCTAGGAGAAAGCTATATAATATTTAGATATACAGTGGTGTGAAAAACTATTTGCCCCCTTCCTGATTTCTTATTCTTTTGCATGTTTGTCACATACAATTTTCTGATCATCAAACACATTTAACTATTAGTCAAAGATAACACAAGTAAACACAAAATGCAGTTTTTAAATGAGGGTTTTTATTATTTAGGGAGAAAAGAAATCCCAACCTGTGTGAAAAAGTAATTGCCCCCTGAACCTAATAACTGGTTGGGCCACCCTTAGCAGCAATAACTGCAATCAAGCGTTTGCGATAACTTGCAACGAGTCTTTTACAGCGCTCTGGAGGAATTTTGGCCCACTTATCTTTGCAGAATTGTTGTAATTCAGCTTTATTTGAGGGTTTTCTAGCATGAACCGCCTTTTTAAGGTCATGCCACAACATCTCAATAGGATTCAGGTCAGGACTTTGACTAGGCCACTCCAAAGTCTTCATTTTGTTTTTCTTCAGCCATTCAGAGGTGGATTTGCTGGTGTGTTTTGGGTCATTGTCCTGCTGCAGCACCCAAGATCGCTTCAGCTTGAGTTGACGAACAGATGGCCGGACATTCTCCTTCAGGATTTTTTGGTAGACCGTAGAATTCATGGTTCCATCTATCACAGCAAGTCTTCCAGGTCCTGAAGCAGCAAAACAACCCCAGACCATCACACTACCACCACCATATTTTACTGTTGGTATGATGTTCTTTTTCTGAAATGCTGTGTTACTTTTACGCCAGATGTAACGGGACGCGCACCTTCCAAAAAGTTCAACTTTTGTCTCGTCGGTCCACAAGGTATTTTCCCAAAAGTCTTGGCAATCATTGAGATGTTTTTTAGCAAAATTGAGACGAGCCTTAATGTTCTTTTTGCTTAAAAGTGGTTTGCGCCTTGGTTGCCCAGTGTGTGAACATATGCACTGAACGTCAAACCTTGCAGCTAAAAATGAAGCATTTTACTAAATACCTTCCTTCATGAGAACAGCAAGAAAAGGAAAGCAATTGCTTCATACTGTATCTCTTGATTCCGTGAAAGCATCTGTGATTTAACATTTACTTTATCCAGATTTTTCTGCATCTGCTCCCACCTATATGTACCCCTCAAGCTTCAGTTAGAATCAAGTGCCATTCATTCAGCTCTAGAGGAGGCAGCAGCCTACCATTGTATTGCATTTAATTTCCAGTCAAAAAAATGCATTTGAGTTACCAGTGGAGGGCAGTACAAAATAATGAATCAGTTGGATGCTTACTATACAGTATTTTTTTTTTCACTTTTGCATCTTTGTGCAGAAATGCTTCCAAATATAACTAAATAAGGTCCTTTAAATGTCTCCGCTGATTTAATGGGCACTACTGTAATGACCACAATAATCTGCTTGTGTTTATATTTTAAGTATATTAGTTTACTTTAGCAAAATTGCAAAGCCTTTTAAAAATAGACACTAGGGTTATTAATGAGTATGTTTGGGATATATTTCTATATCCATTAGTTTGGATTTAAATCAGTAAAAGAGACTAAGCACTTTCCTGGCACAATATACAATAGTAAGGTATGCCTTACATATATTCAAACTAAAATATGACTGATATGAGACCGCATCAAGAAAAAAAATATATTTTCTGTTTTCTATGCTATTTTATTATTGCTGTCTCTTTCCTTCTTTGCCCTATCTCAGTTTATCCAGCATTGCTGGGCCTTCTTTATACTAGGCAAGCCTGGGCTGGAGTCCCCCCCCCCCTGATAAATGTTTACACTTATCCTCTATTTACTTTAGAGAAACACCATTGTTTGTACACGTGCTAATAAACATGTTTACTCACCTCATCACTTAGAAATAAGTGAGGGCGTGGCCAACCTTGATGGAGGAAGCAAGCGTTGACTAGGAGCTCCTCGCCTTAACGGATCTTTTAAGCCTGAAAATCAGCAACCAGCTTAGCCAGCTAGACGAAATCGGGTCAGGTGTTATCGGAGGTGACCCGCTATACAACATGGACAAGAAAAAGCTTAAAGACCAAGCCGCTACCATGTCTCCATACCTTCAGCGATCACAGTCGCAGAAAACGAAGGCCGTGCGGCAAGATGGCGCCGAAAGACCTATGGCGCACCACGAGAGTGACTCGCCGAGCGCATCTCCTTCCTCATTGCCGCCGGATCCCGAGAGCCCGCAGCTTCACCTTACAGGTCAGTCCCATGATATAGCTACACCCCTGTGCCATTTGCAACCGGTTACTGCCCCAGTATTAGCGCAACATCTGGCGCAGCTTAAGGAGGCCTTACAGGACACTATCACACATACGGTCTCCCGGGCAGTCACCGCAGCAATCAGGGAGGTTCAGAGAGACTTAACTGACCTGGGTGAACGCACGGACAAATTGGAGACGTATACCGATGATGTAGCTCAAAGGCTGTGGCTTTTAGAAGACGAAAATTATTCGCTGCGAGAGGAATTAACATTCCTTAAGGACACCTGTGAGGACCTGGAAAACAGGTCTCGCAGGAAAAATTTGAGATTTAGAGGAATCCCTGAGACAGTGGGGGGCCCTGAAATTGTGCAGTACTTGCAAGACTTATTCTGTGTTCTTTGCCCCCAAGCGTCTTCAAAATTGTGGCTGCTGGACAGAGCCCACCGCTCATTGGCTTCAAAACCTTCAGACCACAAACCACCTCGTGACATAATAGCGAGGTTTCACTACTACGAAGGCAAAGAAATGATAGCCTCTGCGACCCGTTCTATGCAATCTGTGGACTTTCATAACTGTAAACTGCAGATATTTGCAGACCTATCACCAGTCACTTTGGCCAAAAGGAGGGAGCTCAAGCCAATTACACAGAAGCTGAGGGAAAACAAAATTCCTTACCGGTGGGGTTTCCCCTTTAAACTGGTTGTCAATCATCGGGGCACGACACACACACTTCTGAACCCGGCAAAGGGAGGTAAATTGCTGGCAGCATTGGGGCTTCAATCCAAAAGCCCCACTGCTTCACCACGACAATCTCCTGTCAAACCAGCACTCACTCCTCAATGGAACAGGGTTCCTACTTCCTCACTAGAACCCAGACTTGCGCTAAGTCCCTCTCCTCCAGGAGAAGAAGGATAAGTTTGTCTAATGGATCGCTCCACCTCTGTTTAATAAGTTACCAAAGGTCATTTGGCAGGATGCTGACTAGGCCTGTGTTACTTCATCTGTTTCCTACCCCCCTCACATTGAGCCGAGGGCTCTTTTTGGCTCATGAATGACTGTATTGCCTGAGCCACGAAATTTACTTTCCGGACTTTTGCAATGCCAAATAGGCGGATCATCTACCTCTTTTGCTGCCGGATGTTCCACACAGTTAACCTTGTTTTTGTTTTTATTATTTTCAGCCTTGGTAATTGTTTTCTTTTGTTTATCTACATTCGAATTCCATTGGGTTAAAAATGCATGCAATGTATCTGAACTTACAGTCAATGCTCTGTTGGGTAAATATTATGTGGGTTTGCAATCCGATACCAGCCATGAGCTGTTAATTGTCGTCGAGTTGCTTTTGAGATATAGGGAACTCCCCCCACGTGAATCACCTTCCTGTATTAGTATAGCGTCCAGACATTTTCGGATCAATTATGGTTAAGTTGATATAATTAAATGTCAAGGGACTAAACAGTATAACCAAAAGATACCTGACTCTTAAGGAATTGAGGCTTTCGAGGGCTGACATTGCTTTCATACAAGAGACTCATTTTGATGCATCTAGCCCCCATAAACTGAGCTCTAAATATTTTCCAATTGGTTACTATGCTTCCGGCAAACATAAGAAAGCTGGTGTGGCCATACTAATCCATAAGGACTGCCCCCTTCTTGTAAATCGGGTCATTCATGATCCTGAAGGACACTATTTACTACTATCAGCTACCTATACAGGGATTCCAATTAGCTTGCTTAATATATACTCCCCCAACAAAGGGCAATACGCTTTCCTACTGAAGATCCTACAGAAACACCTAGATACTCTCCACCCCTACTTAGTGATTGGTGGTGATTTTAATATGACTTTTTCGCAGACAATGGATCGTTCCCAACAGGCCCTGAATCAGGCGACCCACAATATGTCCAGAAAATTTAGGCAGCTAACACGACAGTTCTCTTTATTCGATGCCTGGCGAATCAACCATCCAACTGAAAAAGAGTATACATTCTACTCCAACCCCCACAAACTCCATTCACGTATTGATTATTTCCTAATTTCACATCCCTGCTTGAAACTTCGTTACTCCACTGACAAACTTCCCATTACATGGTCCGATCATTCCCCCATAGTCCTGCAATTGCACCTTGCTATACTCCCAGGCAGAGAACCACATTGGCGATTGAATGAGACTATCCTTCATGATACTGACACGGTTCAACAAATTGAGTCTGCACTACAGGAATATTTTCAATTTAATACAAATTCGGTACAGTCCCTGCCAATCCTATGGGAAGCGCACAAGGCTACAATTAGAGGCAGATTCATTGCCCTTGCAGCACAAAAAAACAGCTATATCTTAGCTCCTACAAAAATCTACAGACCCGACTACTTGTGCTTGAGAGCTCATACAACACCCACAACTCACCCACTTTGCTGACGCAAATTCTACAAATACGGGGTGAACTGAAAGCAGCTAGATATAAAGAGATTGAGAAAGCTATGGTCTGGACCAAATTAAAATATTATGAAAAAGGCGACAAGCAACATACACTTTTAGCGAAAAAACTAAGGGACCAAAAAGCTTCGACTAGGATAGCTGCCATCAAAACCCAGTCAGGCCAATTAACATATAATCCTGATCAAATCGGGCAGATCTTTCATGATTTTTACCATAAATTATATAATTTGGACCTGCGATTGCCTGCTGGTACTGATTCAGACCTAAACCCTCTTACTAACTTTCTCATGGAAGCAAACTTGCCAAAATTCATGGAATCAGATTTACAAACACTTAACCAACCCATCACTCCGGAGGAAATAGCAGCAACGCTTAAGTCAATGCCTAATGCTAAAACTCCAGGACCTGACGGGTTTACATACAAATATTATAAGACTTTCCTACATATCTTCTCTCCACTTCTCACAAAACTTTTTAATGAATACCTTCAAGGTACCCCTATTCCACATACGGATCTTACTTCATACCTAGCTTTAATTCCCAAGGAAGGTAAGGATGCAACACTTTGTACTAACTATAGGCCAATAGCTTTACTAAACTCTGATTTAAAATTATTTTCCAAGATCCTTACTAACCGTCTTGCCCCCATTTTGCCCCGTCTCATACACCGGGATCAGGTGGGTTTTATACAAGGACGACAGGCGGGAGATAACACGAGAAGGACCATTGACCTTCTGGAAATTGCCCATAAGTGGAAACAACCAATGCTCCTACTTAGCCTAGATGCCGAAAAGGCTTTTGATCACTTAAGTTGGCCTTTTCTATTTGCCCTTCTCCGCCATCTGAACCTTGCAGGTCCCTATTTAACTGCGCTAGAAAGCTTATATAGCACCCTTACAACATATCTCAAGCTCCCAGGTCAGGCCCACAGTCCTATTTCAAACGGCACAAGGCAGGGTTGCCCTCTCTCGCCTCTGCTGTACGCCCTTAGTATTGAGCCTCTAGCAGCTGTAATCAGGAACAATAAAGACGTCACTGGGGTACAGGTTAATAATGAGCAATTTAAGTTGTCACTATTTGCTGATGATGTACTATTAACTATTACTAACCCTCTATTAACCTTGCCGTCCTTGCATAGAATACTGGAGGTATATGGCAGTTTATCGGGACATAAAATCAACTTGACCAAAACGGAAGCCCTGCCAGTGCAATTACCCCAAATGACCTTAGAAATTTTACAATCTAAATTTAAATATAACTGGAAATCTAATTTCATTACCTATCTGGGCACGAAAATCACCCCTTCATATAACCAGCTGTTTGGCTGCAATTTCACACTTCTTATCAACCAAACGAAGACCACCTTGCAACAGTGGAGTACGCATTCTCTTTCCTGGTTTGGGAGGATTGCTGCATTGAAAATGAACATTCTCCCCAAATTTTTGTATTTATTTGAGACGCTGCCTATCCCATTTCCCCGCAAAACTTTTCAGGATATCCAGGCCTCATTCCATAACTTCATTTGGGGAAATAAACGCCATAGGATATCAAAAGCAACTTTAACCGCTCCATTAAGAAACGGAGGTCTTGGCGTTCCCTTCCTTCAGCGGTATTATGAGGCGTCACACCTCAGACAGATACTGGCCTGGTCTCATTGGGACTCTAACACCATCTGGGGCCATATTGAAAACGTACAGTCCTTAGGAAACCATCTTAACTACCGCATATGGTCCTCCAATAACAAACCGCATTCGTTATCTGGTCTTCTACGTTCAACGCAACACACTCTGCGAATCTGGTCTGCCCTTAACACGAAATTCAATTTAAAGTCGGCTTACTCCTTGAATACTCTCTTCTTGAAAAACCCGGACTTTTATCCAGGTACATTACAGGGATTTTATTCCAGGTGGCAAACAACAAATCTGTGCAGGATCAAGGACTTGCTGACTCCCACTAACGCACTCCTGACGTATGGAGAACTTTGCCAAAAAGCCCCGCTAGCTCATCTTCGACTCTTTGAGTATTTCCAACTACGACATTTCTTGCAACCATACATACAGCAGGCTAAAACTGCGACTCCTCCACCATTTGAACTTTTGGCCAGATCGGGCTTGCCACAGAAAGGCTTAATTTCCAGGATTTACAAAATCTTGCTGGACACGCCACTGAACAACCGTCCCAACCACCCATATATGATCAAATGGGAAGAGTCCTTAGCGCAACAATTGAGTGCAGAAGATTGGATCACAATCTGGACTAACGCACAGAAAATGGTCACTTGCACCAGACAAAAGGAGAGTGTATACAAGGTACTTATGAGATGGTATCATACCCCAGATAAACTACACGCTTTGTTTCCGGACCACCCAAACACCTGCTGGAGGCAATGTGGTGATGTTGGTTCATTGCTACATACTTTTTGGTCCTGCCCCAAACTACAAGCATTGTGGGGTGATATTGAGAACTTACTAACCAGATTAACCACCTGTAATTTGCCCAGAGATCCTTTAACTTACCTTTTGGGTAAGCCATTCCCCCGACTATCCAAACACTCCCAGATCTTAGTTAACCAGGTTTTAACAGCTACAAGATTAGCTATAGCAGCCAAATAGAAATCCACAGACCCCCCAACCTTAACTGAAGTGATAACTAGGGTTAACAGTAATCGTTTCTTTGAGGAACGAATAGCTTTTCTTCAGAACACAACTCCTAAATACTTGCAGATCTGGTCTGTTTGGGTACTTGGGGGTCTGGCTGACTGAGACACACGTGCCTGTAGGTTAATTTAGGATCTGTTTCCACTGAGTCTTACTTTCGTGCTTCATTGCTGCTACCTCAAAATGTGTTGTTGACCCAAGGCTGACTGTTCTGGTTTTTTATTATTTTCTTTCCTCTTTACCTCTATTTCTCTCTCATTTACCTTTTTTTTCCTTTCCTCTTCCCCCCCCACTTCCTTCTCTGACTCCCCCTTCTCTTTTTTGCTTATCCTTTACTCCTGAAGGAGCCTCATGGACCCTGTAATTGTTCAACACTGTTTGTGATGACTTGTGTTATTTTGTACGGCTCATGACTATGTATGACTCTTTTTCTTGCTAATAAAAAATATAAGTTACAAAAAAAAGGATTAAGTGAGTTAATATGAGTTTAAACCGCTGCCCTATAACTTATGTGTATAGGACAATACTCTTCTAAAGCAGAAGGATTGTTTGTAGTCTGAAGTAAAATATGAAGTAATAGGAACATTGCTACCTTATGACATGGTGGTTCATGAGGCAGAATATGTTTCTCCCTTCTCTACTTCAAATCCTAGTTCCAGACCAACAAGATTGATGTTATGGAGTGGCCAGCCCAATCCCCGGACCTTAATCCAATAGAAATCTTTAGGGGTGACATCAAAAATGCTGTTTCTGTGGAAAAACCAAGAAATGCAAAAGAATTGTGGAATGTAATAGTTGGTGGACTTCATGCAACACAGATGTGTAGCAGTTCTCAGAAACAGTTGCTATACAACTAAATATTAGTTCAGTGATTCAAAGAAAAGCAAATCTTGAACCATTTTTCAGTTGATACAGTGAATGTTTCTGTTAGAAAAGAAGAATGATATTTTTTGAAAAAGCCCAATATTCCCTTTTCTTCACTGTGAAGGAATAACACAAATTTGATCCATTTTTTTTTGTTTTTCATGTTTTAATTTGGAATAGAATGTGCAGTGTCCCCATTGCATCTCTGTGTATGGAAATAAAAGCTTTTAGAGAAATGTTGAGCTTTATTCACTTTTTTAAACAACCTGCTATTATTCTGAACACAATTGTATATGTATTCTGGGTAATAGACAACTACTAAATGCCCCTCAGTTTGAAAGTACATGTAAAGAGAGCAAAAATAGGTCACATTAGGAAAATCCGCTATGCTGCTAATTGGTGATGGTTCTGCTGATCATCTTACCCACAGTAGGAGAGATTTGATGGGATGCTCACAATGAACAGCAAGCTGGAATATTGCCTGAACACAATAAACAGGTTTTGGGCTATTTGATTATCGCTATACAAAACCATCAGCCAAATATATGGATAACGAAGTATTGCCCTATTCATTCATGGTGACTTGAGAGCACATTGCATATGCTGATACGTGTCACTTGCCAATTGTAAATGCAAATACCAGAATCATTTGGAGAAATCATAAGGACTGATAGTCTCCCAGAATGAAATCATAAACCTTGACGAATTGGAAACCTTAGCTATGATCATGAAAGTTCAGGTTCAGCTATGACTATGAAGATTAGACTGGGGCAATCGTCTGATGAATTATATTCAAGGCCAGTAATTATATAAGGAAATATATTTCTTCCCTTCATAAAATTCATGTATGAACTAAGGTGACAAGCAGATCTGAGAATAATTATGCTAATTTACTATCAGTTGCAGATTATAATATCAAACATTTTATTTCTTCTAAAAAACATTTTCTACATAGTAATGGCAGAAATGTCAATACCTATTTACAACATTTAACAAAGACTCATTTGCATAGGTGGCTTTTTCATTTTTCATAATTGAATGCAAAAATAGAAACAAACAACAGCAATATTGGTGTAGGTAATATACAAGCTATTGGACTGATATCCAGTAAGCAATAAGTGCATAATTTAAGTATTTACAAAATGTACACGTAACCATTAAGAAAAATGTATATTATTTTTTTTTACAATTTCATTTTCAAAATGTTCTTACAGACTGAGGAATGTTATATGAAAATATATTTTTATATACAAAGAATTATTTTTCCATTCATATACATTTCAAGTAATGTTATTGAATGGCTAAAATATTTGCACAGGTACATAAATCATAAATATTAAAACCTTGTTTTGTAAATAACGTTGAGGCATTTCTGGTCACCGAATGCTGCAAAATACTGTTGTGATAATAACCTTTACTAATATTACAGTCCATTGAGAACCAGATTTTATTGTTGGCCAGGTCTCTATTTTACACAAAGTCCTTAACAATCCAGTTAGAGGATCATCCACAAAGGTCGGTATCATCGCAAATAAATAATATTGTAATAGCATAAAACAATGAAATGGTTCATTTAAAAATCATTTGAAAAATGTGTGAACAAATCAAACTATCATTATATTAGTGTTAAGGTTCAGCTCTTATAATTTGCAATGACAACTATTTGCACAAAAGAAGCTCATCTTCTCTAGTAATTTCAAATAATGGTTTTTAAATCTACTGTACCATGAAATAGCTGCACTAAATTGGGCTGCACTTCTGAAACAATTTGCGTTGTGTATTTGGCATAAATATTCCTGGTATATTTGTTCTGTATTGTTCATACTAGCTAGGTATGTTTTAATGGAAAGGAAAAATGTATTGCAGGAACTCCACAATGAATAGTTTTGCTGTCCAGTAATGTCCAGTAATGCTTAATATATTTTTGACAAGCAGATTTATTTTTTTTCCCCCATATTGTTTGACATTGGATTCATTTGTGTTCTATGCCAACCTTAAATTTTTTTTCTTACTACAAAAAACTCAGCCATGCAGTTTCTTAGAAGTGCATTGCAAATTGCTGACTCGCAGGTAAAATCTGTCAGTGACTCATATTTTTTTGTTGTTTGCAGCTATGAAAAAAACTAAGGCTGAACTACATAGATACCCTTTACTATATACACAGCTGTTAGAAAAATATAATACAAACTATTTGTGAAATAAATTTATCAACTATCACTGGCATTTTGTCACCGACCTTTAAATTCTATGCTTACTTTTTGTTAAAGGGGAACTAAAGTCTAAAATAGAATAATGTTAGAAATGTTGTATTTTGTATACTAAATATAAACATGAATTTACTACACCAGAAGCCTAATTAAACAAATGATTTCTGCTTTCAAAGTTGGCTGTAGGGGGTCGTCATCTTGTAACTATGCTAAACATCTTTGCAAGACCAAGACTACACACATGCTCACTGTGGTCTGGGCTTTAGTTGGGCTTAGGGATCGTCATAAATTATTAAAACAAGTCAAGTACAGTAGTTTCTAAAGCCGATACAGCAAGACTGATTATTAATCAGAATATGCAGACTGCACTGGGTCTGCTGATACAAATCTCTACAGTCGCCAGCTGCTTTACAGGGAAACAAACAAAGCTGCTGGAGTTCTGGGAAGTTTGATCAGTTTGCTTGCAGAGCAGTTAGGTCGAATATCCACAGCAGTCAGAGCAAGTAAAACGAAGGGGAAATTTCACTGCATACAATCAGGTTTCTTATAAAAACGGTACACATTTTTTAATTGAAGTATATTGGAGATAGATTTCTTTTTCAATAAAGAAAGTAAACACTGGATTTTATTTTTTTGCCTTAACATACCCTTTAAGCAGGGGTCAGACTTTTAATTCTACTTTTGGGTACGGTTGTCCACACTCACTGATTATTCCAAATTTCCCAAATGTCATTCATTTTCAGTTCAAACAAATGATCATCTATGTACTTGTATAGGGTGGTTAGTACAACAGTTATACTGGGGGTCATTTATCAACACTGAGCAAATTTGCCCATGGGCAGTAACCCATGGCAACCAATCAAATTGCTGCATTCATTGTTCTACTTGCAGCTGGCTTTAAAAAGCTCATCACTGATTGGTTTCTATAGGTAACTGCCCATGTGCAAATTTGCCCAGTGTTGATAAAAGAGCCCCTGTGTATGGCCAGAAATGACTGCCCCTACTCCTTGGAAACACAACAACTTTCAATATGAGAAAACTGATCTGTACAGAGTACAATACAGTGTATAACATATGACAGAAAAAGTAGACAATATACATTGTGTGCAAAACTGCATTATTTATAGTACAAATGCATGTTGTATATCTGCTCTGCACTTTGGCATGTTGCAACAATATCTAAGTGGTGTTCAGCTGGGCCATTGGGTGCTGCTTGATAGCTGGATTATTTCTCCCTGACTCTTATTAATAAAGAGAAGTGAGTTAATGAGTGCAAGTCATTAAAACATTTTGCATTGTGAGATTTTGTAATTTGACATTTGGCCTTATGCTGCTTTGCCCCTTTGGGTTACATGTCTCTTTGCTACTCATCCCTAACAGTGGAGTTAATATGGGAGCAGTAGACCCATTGGGGCAACCTGGGGGTGTCTGGTAAGGATCTGCATATATGCTGCTCTTTTTCTGTCCTGCCTGCTCATCCTGATGTATACATTCATGGAGAAAAGGAGTTGTGGCTTGCGGGGGGGGGGGTCCAAACCACAGAGGGGCAAACCAATCCTGTTTGAGCCATGCTCGCTAATTAATTAGCCTAAAAACACCCCTTCAACCAGTGGTGCCGTTCTTTCATGTTTACCTAGGTGGCCTATTTATCATGCTATGTAACACATTGGAGAAAAACACACTGGGGATGTTGACCATACCAACCAATCAGCAATTAGAGATCAGCAGTCACTTACAAGTTAGAAAGCAAAAGAGCAGCTCTGATTGGTTGCTATGGGCAGCATCACTGGTGATGCTTGTCTCTAATTTTTACATAGCATAATATATAGGCCCCCAAGTGTCTCCTTCCTTGTTGAGAGTGTCATTAAAAAGTACTAAACACTGTCAATATGGAATAAGCAGAGCATGAGAACTGTAAAATGCAAATGTTAAAACTCTTATTCACAGCATTGGTAACTCTGCACTCCTTGATTTTTTTTGCTCTGTAGTTCTGTATAACAGCATTTTAATATCAAAGAAGTGAATGAGGCATGTTTTGCAGAAGAGAAATTACATTTTAGAATATAAAATGTATTACTTTCATCTCCTACTAAGGGGAAGCAATCAAATGCAAACATTGCAAATTAATTCCTGTACGCACTTGTATTTTCAGCAATCAACTTTTTTGGTTTGTAGCCAAGTGTTTATTTCTCACGTAAAACATGGCTAGATTTTTATTTTTGTCAAAAAGTCTGCCTGTGGAATATAAAAACACCATTAGCAGCATACCAATGCGATCAGTTGCAGAAAAATTTAGTTCAGGAACAGACTTACAATTTCTGAAATCAATTGCCCACACATGGACAGGCAAAGTTTGATATTGAAGTTGAAGTATTACTATATTCTAAAGGAATGCTGAAGCTAGCCCTATTTGTCTTTAGGAAGGTTGTATGGAATCCTACAGATAAAGGACACACCTACTCTGATCCCAGATACCCCAAGTTTAGTTCATCTCCTACCATTTTGCATTCTCTGTATATTTTTCAGAAGGAATATAGTAGAGTAAGCAGTAGTTTTCCCTATGTGAATCTCACCATCCTTTGCCCTACTCTACAAAAGTGAGTGCTAAGTGTACCAGGCTGCTTCACCCTTTAAGAAATGCCTGTATTCTCTAACAGATTTTATGTAAGATCCAAGCATGTTGTGATAGGATGGACATAATGTCACTGTAACTAAGTAATTTTAAGTGGCAGAAAATAAATAGACTTATGAAAGTAGTCTAGCTTGATGGCTCTCCAAACAATTAATGGTTTAATGCACAAACTATTTTTTTGGGTCTGTTTTCAGGATATGTGTTTTATAAGCACTGTTATATGATTGCATCTTCGTAACTGTAGAAAAACTGTTTGTAAATAATTTGTCCATGCTCTTTTCTGTCTGTAGAGAAAGTTACTTGCAGGTATGGACATCAGTCATGCTCTCGCATCTTCTGCAACGTACATAGCAGCACCACACGAATTTGCACTCACATCTCTCCACATGTCTTACCACATGTGTATTGTACCCACGGCCACAGCAGAGCAAATTACAGCTATCTGATCCTTCAGAGGTGCGATTGCATTCTCTACCGTGTGTTCCAGATATTCCGAGATTCAGGTCCTCTACGCAGTAATTTGGGGACTTATTAGTATAAACAAGATCCCCTTTATAAATGGGTATCTTCCGGTCATTCTTTTCTTTGCGGCGTACTTTCCTTTTCAGTCTGTCTGATATCTGTATGCTGGTTTCATATTTGTTCTTTAGATAATTGCCAATCTTTTCAAAAGAAGACATGGATTTCCAACAAGTTTTCACAGCACATGACCCAGAAACTCCATGACAACGACAATCCACAGTCATCAGTTTAGTGACAGCCTAAAAATAAATAAAACAATTTTGCAAACTTATTGAAAAATTTGAGAAACTGTGAAAAAATCGCGAAATGCATTGAAGTCAATGGGCGTCCGAATAATTTTGATGCGTGACAATCTGATGTGCAACCATTTTTTTGTCACGGCTGACTTTTCATGGGCAAATTTTTACTGGCGAATTTTCACCAGTTTTGAGAATTTATTCTCTGTGGTGAAACGCAGAAATTCGCAGCGAATTCTTGCCTGGTGAATTAATTTGCCCATCACTAGCTGACATTTCCTTTTTAGGATTACATATGCAGTTCATGATGACATAGTGGCAGATTTATCAAGGGTCAAATTTTGAAGTAAAAAATACTTCGAAATTCGACCATCGAATTAAAATACTTTGAATATTGAATTTGAACTTTTTTCACTGAATTTGGCCATTGAACGATCAAAGTAAAATAGTGCGATCGAACGATTTTACTTCGACTTAAAAAACTTGCTGTAGAAGTCGAAGATTTTTTAAAAACAGTACTTAGATTATCGAATATTCAAACTATTTTACTTTGAATCGAATTTGAAGTCGTAGTATCCTATTCGATGGTCAAAGTATCCAAAAAAATTACTTAGAATTTCTAATTTTTTTACTTCGAAAATTCCCTTGAATTCACTTCGACCCTTTATAAATCTGCCCCATAATGTTGCCCTAATCACCCCAGTATAATAAATTATACTTTAATAACAAATTCAGTTTAATTAAATAAAAAAATAGTACAAACAAAAACTAACTCCCTGTGTTGAAGGCTATAGAGAACTGATACCCCCTAAATAGGATAATATATGGAATGGCCTGTCTTCTACTACATTTACTAAAAAGTGATCTATGCCTTATAAACGAATGAATCCAAACCCTTAAATGTGTCTAAATGAAATGGAAATCAATGAATACATAAATCCTCCAACAAAGTAAACTAACTAAATAATCAATAGTGATAAATAAAATGTTTAAAGGAACAGTAATACCAAATTAAAGTGTATTAAAGTAATGAAAATATACTGCTGCACTGCAGTGGTACTATAAGACATGGGGGACTATAAGACATGGTTTTAACTAATTGTTTATTTGGTGTGGACATTTATTTTGAGTGTATCATAAAATATTATTATTTAATGCATTAATAGTGATACCTACCTCTCTGCCAGCCTCATTATTATGTAAGTGCATTGCGTTTAGTACATCAGAGTCTCTTCCACTTGAGTTTTTATATGGGGCATCCAGGAATTTTCTGCTGAACCACATTCCATAATGTAAATCATCAGAGCAGCCCCCCCAGTGCCATCCTTCACTAGCTGAGCCACCATTCTGCAGGCTGGTGTCACAGGAGCATTCGGTCATATTTCCAGCACTGCATGCTCTTGTTACAGAATGCACAAGTCCTGCTGCTGTCACAGCTGTTATAAATGCTGTTTCTTTGGTGCCTTGAATAAAATAAATGATTGTTATAGGCCACTAATTGTGTAGTCTGTTTTGCAACTATGCTTGCTATCCCAGATATACTACACATACGGAATATATTTTAGCAAATCAATGAGTTTATCACTTGCATACTTTTGTGTTTTCATGCAGAAATTAGTTGTGTACATTTATACCTTACCGTGCCTTGCATTGCCTGTTCCTACTCCGGTTCCAGTCCTGCTTTGACATTTATCTTGTCTTGCTTTAATCTTGCCTTGACCTTGCCCTGCCTTGTCTTCCTTGCTATTCTGAATCTTGCTCTGCTCCACCCTCCAATCCTGAACTTGCCTTGACCTTACCTTGCACCTTGCCCTATCTTTCCTTCTCCTGTCTGAATCCCGTCTGCCTAGCCTGGTCCTGCTGTCCAGTACTCCTGCTGTCCAGTGTGCTGCCGATCTATGACCACACCGTCCTGTCCTTCCAGTCTGCTCCCGATCTACGCCTGCACCGTCCTTGTTCCTTTATAGTCTTCTCCTGTCTCCTGATCTGAACTACGCCCGCACCTTCCTTGTTCCTGTCTAGTCTGCCCCTGTCCCCTGTTTGGATTCTGCACCCTGTTCCTGCGTCTTCCTTGACGTGTCCCCTTAGGCACATACAGCTCCTGCCTCAAGGATTCACCGTTTCCTCACCAACCTCCACAGTGCCCCCTACATTACCCCTGACAAGTTTGCAGTGAAGCCAGTACTCTTGGGTCACACAAAAGAAGCTCTCTAAAGACTATCATTTCAAACCTTTAGTCAGTGCTACACAAACCATGTAAGCTATAACCCTAAACATTACATGGTTTTATAAAGATAAAAGATATAAAACAGCCCATATTAAAAACACTGAGCCATATTAGTAAAATTAGAGCTTTTTCACAAGTACTATGTTTTCCTAGTACCTGTGGTACAGTATGTGCAACTGGATAATAACATATTAAAACACTGCTATTGTAGAACTAATGTCTATCCCCTTGGCTCATAAGAGGTTCTGTGTTCACATACAATCTAAGGGCATACATACATGCAAGGTTACGGTAGCCAATGAATGGACATAGCTGTGTCTTGTTTTACTTTCAGGTGATAAGATGTGATTACACAGATCATAAAATGGAGGCTCAGTTCAAGAGACTATACGTGTATATACCAGTGTGATAATATTTTAGATAGGTGAGCTCATAGGGAATCATTTACCTATAGGTTAAGTTATTGTTCAGAACATATAGCTCTTTTTTCAGCATGCAGGACCATATTACACAAGGCAAATAAGATTGCAGTTGTGGCCCCAGACAGGTACTAGGTAGATGTCAATTGTATATGTTATGTTTTCTTCCTGTGAATTGAAAAACATAATATAACTCTATAATTAAAATTTAGCCTTACAAAAAGGTATATGGATCTCTACAAGAAGATATTCCTCTTGCCAGTGGTTCTCAGTTGGAAAGTTATTGTGTAGAACAAGCAAATGTCTGCTATTTGAAAAATCAGATAAGTATTAGGTCTCATGATTAATAATAGTTGAAGATTCTCACAGAACTCCAAGGAAAAAAATAAACATAGAAGAAGGTGGCTGAATTGAGTTAGTGAGTCTTGTGGAACCCTCTTTCTCCATCCCATAAACTTTATCTTGGGGGTATTTGAGGATCCAGGGTTTAATTCAAACATTATGGGGAAGTTTCTGCTGACTACAGATCTGTTTGGGGTCCTAAAGTTAAACAGAAGATACCGTACATTCTACTATGCTATGACATGCTAAATTACCTAAAATACGGTGGGTTAAGATGTTCTGTGTACAGGAACAGAAACTTTAAAAAATAATACATTGTACAGTTCTCTGCCCATTTTTACATAGTTAATTTCACCTAAAACAAAGAAATGCTTTGAAAAAAAAACAAACTAGCCCTCAGACCAGCAAACAAACAAAGGTAAACAAATAAGGGATAAATGTTTTGGGAAGTATTGAAGCACATTTATTTTTACATAAAAAGCATTATTTTTATCGTTACTTCAACGTGAAACATATTGGATAAAAACATTGGACACAATATCTCCAAAAGGTCTCAATGAATATTGCTCTTATAGTTGCTTTCTCCCAAAACGATAAAAATAATGCTTTTTATGTAAAAATAAATGTGCTTCAATACTTCCCAAAACATTTATCCCTTATTTGTTTACCTTATACATCTAAATGGTTACATATGATTAACAGGAAGTGTGATGTCACCATGAGGGCGGGAATTTTAAACTTTTATAAATGTTGTATTTGCTTTGTGATTGTTGTACGAGTATATGCATCTTGACAATGGTCCTAGACCGTGGACCGAAACGTTGATGCCTTTCTTATGATGATATTTAATAAAACCTATTGAAAATATCCGGAGTGCGTGTCGCAACATTTGGATTTACATTGTTTCAACATTGACACTGCGATATTGTGGTCACTGGTGCCTGGGTGCAGTCCTCGATCGGTAAAATCAATGGAAATAGTAGAGATCGCACTCGCAGGTCTTAAGTATAGTAAGAAGATTTTTATTGTGGACAATCGCTGACGTTTCGGCTGATACAACAGCCTGATGTACAGGGCTTCACATCATACTTGGGAGTTACAGTTGAAATAGCTACAGCTCAATCTTATTAAAAAACATTAATATGAAGAGACATCAGAAGCAGAAGGTCATTTGTGGAGCTCAACTGTGAACTACTCATAAGTTTTTTCCAAAGCACAAATTAATTTTCCTGCATGTATTTGGTATGGTGTTATTCTTTAGTATGTTTTATTTCTTTCTGGTATCATAGTTTTTATTTAAACAAATAAAATATAAGTTACAAAATAACCTTTGGGAGAAACCTAATTCAAATCAAACAGGGTGGATGTTCTTCTAGATGGTTGCAAAATAAAAATACACATTTATCATCACAGCAGGTAGCCCATTTGGAACGTTTGGTTACAAAATGATTTCTATTTCCCCCGACTGAGTTTGTTTTTTATTCTGCAATTAGATCACCCTGTGGTTTTCACAAACTAAGCTGTGTTTTCATTGGAATAATATAGTTTTAAGTACATTTTAAATTCATCTACATACATTTTCAGCATAGCTGGAAGTCTTAAATCTCATATGAGCCAAGAGAAAAAACATTCCCTGGTATTAAGCCTTAAAGCTGAATAATACAATTGAACATACTGTACATACATATACGTAACTGAAAAAGAAACTACATGCATTGCTGTAACCTTTTAAATAACTCTGCAGGTAATTGTGGGAATCACCCATCATCTCCATTTAAAAATCAGAAATAGTTCTCGGGAAACATGCTAAATGTTCTGAATGAGGAAGTGCTGTTCCATTACTATAGCTACAGTAATGCAGAACAAAAAAAAATAAAAGCTACTAAATGTGTCAGCAGAAACGAAACCTGTAGGAATAAGGCCATATAAACTAAGCATGACAAAAATCCCCTTCATTGAGCAAAGGGATGTGTTTGTCTTCGACACACACATGCTCAGTGTACTTGGAGCAGCTGCTGCGAAGTTAAAATTAGGGGTTGTCACAAATCATCCAGCAGAAAATTAGGTTTGCCTGTTTTATAAGATGATGCTACAGGGCTGATTATTAAATTGTTATGTTACTTGTGCTTCTTTAGTTAGAGGGGAACTATAAAGAAAATAGAAATTTAATAGAAGCTGCAGCATACTGAATTAAGAAGCTTTCTAAATATAACCAATTAAAAATTCTGTACTGTTTCTGAAATAATCAAGTTTATCTTCACAATCCCTCTCTCAGCATCTGTTTCTCTTTATTCTCTCTTCATGCAGAAGTTGGGTGTCAGATAATCATTGACCGTTAAATCCAGTATATCTTATAGGGGGGGCTCCTTTTGCCTAGAAGATGTATTATTCTATTAAAATCACCAGACATCTTGGGGCAAAAAATTCTCCAGCGTGACATAATTTCGGAACTTTGCCGATTTACTAACGGTCGCCAGTGTAACGTCGCTAGTGAAGGAGATAAGAGTCTAGCGGTACTTCGCTCCCTAATTCCAGGCAAATTTTTGCTCTGGCGAATGAACGTAACTACGCAAATTCACTAAGATTCAGATTTTATTGTACGTTACCTCTTGCGCCAGACTTGCCTTCGCCACCTCAGACCAGGCAAAGTGCAATAGAGTAGATAGGACTTCCAAAAAACGCTAGCGTCTTTTCCTTTTTCAGGGTGATAGGCTGAAAAATAGCGTAATTTTTTTTTTGGGGTAACCGGCTTCCCACCTACATTTCCTAACATATGGCACATAAACTATACACTGGGCTCATGTGTAGGGCAATATAACAACTTTATTTTATTTTATTTAGGTTTTCCGGGCTTGTGTAGTGAAATGTATTAGCCGCAACATATAAATTCATTGACTTTTAACTTCCCGCCATATGCAAATTAGGCAACGCTAGTGCAACTTCCTTCACTTGGCGCAGTAACGCTAGCGCAACTTCGCCAGCATTCAGTGCCCTGGACGCAATTTAGGATTTCAGTGAATTAGCATTGTCCTGATGAATCTACGCCTGGCGAAGTGTTGCGCTGTGAGTGAAGCCGTCGCTGACGATTTTTCGGCGTTTAGTGGATTTGCCCCCATGTCTCTCTACATGTAGGATTTGTGCAAAAGGCAGTTATTTTGTTAGATTTTTTGTACTGGAATCAGTTATTTGAATGAGCTCTGATTCATCTGCTAGTAAAAAGGAAGCCCCCGTATAAGATATATTGGATCTAACTGTCAATGACTATTTGACACCCAATAGTGAAGTGATAGTGAAGATAAACTTTATTATCTCAAAAAAGATGCAGAATATTTAATTGATAGTATTTAGAAAGTATCTTATTTCAATATGACGAAGCTTATATTAAATTTTCATTTTCGCAATGTTTCACCTTTAAGCTTTAGTTTTTCTTTAACAGTATGTAATGTAATGTAACTTACCGCTGCTTAGCTCATAGCCAAAAATTGTATGAGCTGATGCTAATGACGAAGTTATGAAAGATAAGGAAAATGATGAAGTGCCAGAGGAAATGGTGGGTGAAACTGAGCAGTTCCATCTTTCATGCTTGAACTGGTTCCTACACTCTTGGATTCCAAGTCTGGCTCCCTCTCTTATACTGGACAACAAGTAGGGCTTCTTCTTGCACATTTCCTTTTGACGAAGGCTGAGGGGAAGGTTGTAGCAACCAAGTTTCTCTGGTACCCCAAAGGATGTAACACCTAGCCACCTGTAATCAGAAACATAATCACAGAATTAGTTGATTATATGCACATAACCTAGTGGTTTGGAAATAGATCTGGACTAGACAGAAACTGAGATGTTGACCAGAAAATCTATAATGACTTCCCACGTGCTATTTCCTTACCTTTGCTTATGTAAGATCTTATGCATTTAAACTATATACTTCTTAATTTTTTCAGTATACTTTGCAGTGTACTGAAACCTACTTGATTACTGTCCACAAATCTGTTGCCACTGTAGCACTCAGTTACAGTGTAACAGCCTAAACACAGGTAGAAATCTTTTTTACATTGCCATTCAAAGAGGTTCCTTTTTGTATAAGAATTTGAGTGAGCAACATGGTGGCTTAGTACAGAGCAAAGACTCTGTATGGTCTACATACAGGCAGGTGATCCCTGATAAAAACTGACTGTAATGTGTGTGAATTTAATAGGGACCTTAGACTGTAAGCTCCACTGGGGCAGGGACTGATGTGAATAACATATAGGGGCAGATTTACATTGGGTCGAATATCGAGGGTTAATTTTAATCCATCGATCGAACGATTTTTCTTCGACCTAAAAATACTTAGAAAGCCTACCTTCCCCATAGGCTAACATTGACTTCGGTAGTTTTTAGGTGGCGAACTAGGGGGTCTAAGTTTTTTCTTAAAGAGACAGTACTTCGACTATAGAATGGTCGAATAGTCGAACGATTTTTAGTTCGAATCGTTCAATTCGAAGGTCGAAGTCGAAGGTCAAAATAGCCCATTCAATGGTCGAAGTAGCCAGAAAAAACATTCGAAATTCGAAGTTTTTTTCCTCTATTCCTTCACTCGAGCCAAGTAAATGGGCCACATAATCTCTGTATGGTTTGCCTGCGATAACAGCAAAATAGCCTTTAGGTGAGAATTTTTAATATTTCTATTATATAACCTGAATAACAAAGAGCACTTGTCTCGTTTTCATACAAGATGAGGGTTTCTGAGTACTTATCATGGGGTATAAAGATAATATATATAGTAATAATAGTAATAATACACAATAAATGTATGAATAATCTGTCTTGTGCTGTATATGGAAATCAACATTATTAGCTAAAAGCCATAGCATATGTATCTGTATATTACTGGGAAATGTGTGTGAAGCACCAAATGCTGAATTGCATTATACTGTATTTATTTGTTTACTTTGCACGTGTGTGTCACTTTCCTCCTCCCCTAAAATGCTGAATGAATGGCTGTGGTGCAAATTATGTTGCTTTGGAATTTCACTTTTTTAGCACATGCCCTGTCTAGGAAAGCAAATAATCTGGTATGGGAGAATTTGTAGCTGAATAGAATAAAGAAAGTCTTGGAGATAGGCAGACGCTTTTGCATGACTAATTTTCATGTACTTTTATTTGTGTGTGTGATTTCTCACAACCTCAGTGATTATTTAAAATATGGCTTTAACTGAAAAAAGCAGTTTTATAAAACTGAAAGTGTATACAAATATGTCCATGATTTTTGCCCTATACATCTTTTTTATAGTGGTTTCAGTACTTACGTGCACCTGCATGCACAGAAAGATCTTTATATGATTTACTATCTAATGATTAGATAAATAAAGATTTGATCCTTATGAAATGGCCCGTAGAGAACAATTTTTCACAAAGGGAATACTAAAAAAAAAAATTCTTAATTTTACAATATGCCTTATTTGGAGGCAAGGCTGCTTTCAATATCTTTTCCTGTAAATGTACAGTAACAGACATTGTTATAAGTTATTTTACCCAATGTTCCTCATTTCTCTACATATTTGTGTTCATTTATTTCAGTGAGGGCAACCATGATTGCTTTGATGAATTAATCTCAGCTATGGTAAGGATTAGCATAATTATATATTTTTTTTATTTTAAAGGGTATGTTCACCCAAATAATGAGACATTAATGACATTTTAATCCTAAGAAACTTTCCTGTATACATTACATTTTAAACAGTCTAAAATGAATAGCTCAGTGCTTGGTATAGAAGTGAATGGCACCCTGCTATACTTAATGGGGACCTGTCACACATACATAAAAAGCTGTATAATAAAAGTCCTTTAAAAATTAAACATGAAACCCAAATTCTTTTTTTATTTAAACATCCATACCTGTTATAAGCCTGTTTATCAGCTGTCAATCATATATAAATCACCGTAGGTATAGAGGTGGGGCAAATACTTTCCATGCTACACTTTCTATGTCAGGAACTGCCAGGAATCCCTGAACTGTTTGTTTGCAGGCTCCTGTGGTCATCTTGTGAGCCACTGGGGGCTTTTCGAGCTGGAGCTCATTAATAATCATGAGATGCATCCAGTGTCTCTACCTGTTATTCTCTTTACCCCGCCTACCTTGTTAACAACATGTGCCGATGATCAAGCAATTAAGGACCTATATTAACCTGTCCCTTGCTATACACAGTTGCTTGATCATCAAAACTCACAAGCCAGATCTCTCCTGCGGTTCTTTGCTCCTGTGATTCCCGTGCCTGATTCCAGACAGGTTCCCTGTTCCTTACCATGTTCTGCCTGGTTCCCCACTCTGTTCCCTTGTTCCTGCTCAAGTTCCCTTTGCTTTTTGGATCTCCTGGTGTTTGACTTCAGCCTGTCTCTTGGACTATTCCCTGCATTCAGCCTGATTCCTGCCTGTGTTTCCTAAGTCCCAGCCTGGTTCCCTGTTGCTGACTGTGTCCTGCCTGGTTCTCCGCTCTGTTTCCTTGTCCCCGCTTCAGTTTGTTTGTCTGTTTGTGTCTTGACTTCGGCCTGTCTTTCAGACTATTCTCTGCATTCAGCCTACCCCTGCCCCTGGCCTGTTTACTAGACGCTCCTTGTCTGCCGCCAGCCCTGTCCATTCGGCCCATTCCAGATTCTGCATTTGTTTACTATTTACCACAGGCCTGTATTTGGACACAGTCTGCACTTGTATCTGTTGTCTAATTGTCGTTCATTAAACATTATTTCATTCCTCTTACTTTGGCTTCTACTAATTTCTCAGTCATTCCGTCCCCCCTCACAACCTAATTGTGAAGCCCGTGCATAGTCATGGGCATCAGATGCCCAATTCTGATGTATAAATAAGATTTTGGCATGATGCAAAACTTGCCTTAGTAACACAGCCTGTTTCATGTAATGAATTCCAAATGAGATTTAAATAACTTATACAGAGTAATAGCTTGACTAACATCATAAAAGAGGATTTGGAATTATTTCTTAGGGTGACAATTACTGGCACAACAAAGCAAATGCAAGCAGGGAGAATGCATGCTTGTAACATACAAGCTGATGCAATAAACTTGCAGGGGTTATACCAGCTTGCCAAAAAAACATTTCCAGGCAGTGAACTGAAATCACTGTGGGCAAAATATTAGAATTACATAATAGCGAGAAAATACAGTTGAAGGAAATTTCACACAATTTAAACGTTTTACCTGTGGTGATTCCTAGTTAATCAATATAGAAAACCAATCTTTAAATAATGCTCAGAAGTTCTTATCCCACTCATTCCAAATGGTTTCTGGTTCATAACCAGTTTTGCATACACACATTGTATGTATCATATATTTTCTACGGAAATGTATCCAAAAACCTCACACTTTTCCATTGGCAAAATGACATTATACAACTATCTTGTTTATTAAACCTATGGAAATGAACAGCAATGAGGGGACCAATGTCTCTAGTTAATAGGAGGTTCTAGAAATTCAAGCTGCAGAACTGCCTGACACCTCCTTAACTTGAAGAGGCTAATCCTGCACTCACTAGGGGCTAATGGGTGGCATGCTGGACATTTTTTATACATTTATAGAATAGACAAAATCAAACTAAGTAAACACTGATAAAAACTCAATACGTACTTGAATATAAACTGAAATCTGCATAAGGGAAGCCAAGACAACATCAAAGGGACATATCGAGGGTTAACATCTTATAATGTAATATATATAATAGTGTATAATAGTATATATTATATATATTATTATATATATATTATATAGTTTATATATATTATATATACTATGCATATTATATATACTATATATATTTTATATACTATATATATATTATATTATATATACTATTATATTATATGATATATAATAGTATATAATATAATAGTGATAATTTACATCCAGCAGAGAGACACTGCATAAAGGGCAAGATGTAAAAAAATAAGTTAGAATGGCCCAGATTCAATGAATGTTTGTATTTATTAAAAATGTGGAAATATGGATTAATACTCAGAAAAAAAAACAGATATTTAAAAAAAAATATATATATATATATAGATATATATATATATATTTATATATACGCAAATGTATGCAATGATAGCTTGGTCTTCTTTAAATAAAAGTTATTTCACAAAGTACCAATATCAGTTTTGGAGGTAATTTCCCTCCTATGGGATAATAACAACAAATATCTGGAAGCTATTAACTCACAATTCTAAGTGTTAAAAAATCCTTGATCACTGTTGCTTAGTGAATCTGGGCTACTGATTTGTAGGAAAGCTGTGTAGTCTATAGCAATGCACAGTACTGTCAGAGATCTGGCTCCTCAACTTTGGCTCTCAGACCGCTGAAAAAACTACCATTCCCAGCATCCTACCCAGACCTCAAAAGGAACTCAGTGCACACATCTTGACTATAATATCTGCGTGAACTTTTTTCCTTTCATGCCTTTCTAATTTGAAACAAAAATGTGTATTTAGAGTATATATGTATATAAAGTATAAGGACATACAAAATATGTAAGAAGATTTACTCAACGTTTAAAGTGAGGAACTTCTCTTTTCCTTTACTTTTTTTCCTCTCCTTTAGTGGAGAAAGGAGAGCAGAAGAGCTATGTCAAATACAAAGACGAAACATTTAATTCCCTGGCTCTAATGAGTGGCATGGGAAAGAAAAGGATCATTCCAGCAGAAGAAAAGCAAGCCAAAGCTAGAGCTGCAGTAAACAAAGTGAATTATCAGACTTTGATATAGAAAGTAGAGTGCAATTTGCTGGGGCTGCCAGGGAGCTGCCATTATTTGTTTGTATCACCCAGATGTGGCATGAAGGAGAGCTGCATTCCTGGCAAAGCTGGTGTCTAATACAGTTGTACAAACAATGAAAGAGCTGATGTAAGATTCTCTATGAGATAAGAGGAATCTGTAAGCACACAGGGAGGGGATTTCTAATCTCATGACATGCTGTCTATAGTAGATATATCCCAATCCCAAACTCTCTAGGAAACAGTCAGTGATTGGACACAGATTAGATTATAATGTATGCTGCTGCTGCTGCTGCTGCTGCAATTGAGTCCCACCCAGCCTGCTGCTGACAATACAACAACGGTAGCAGCAGCAACATGAGGAGGATACCTACATCCAGTTTCCCTGGGACAGAGGGAGAATCGCCATCAGTGTAGTCAAAAGGACACAAATATGGGATAGTCCAATGGGAGACTCCTTCTCCATCTCCTGTACATTGAGTCCAACGGTCTCTGTGGAACTAAGTGAGTTGGATGGGGATCTTCAGACCCAAAGAATATCAATCCCGTATAAGAGTCACGTGTGCAGGCTGCTAGATGTCGCCCAGGTGCAGCAATTGATGCCTGTGACACTGTTACAAGAGGACAGGTCCTTCTTTGCTTTTGGTTTCAAGTCTTTCCTCCACGCTGTTGCTTTACAATGGCATTCCTGATGTGATTGGCCAGAAAACTAATGAATAACAATGGCTCCATCAGTCCAGCTCCAATTGGCCAGCGACCCCAACTGGGGGGTGGGAGGGGGGACTAATTCTGCCAATGGGATTGTAAGGCAAAAGCAACCTGCGACTTGCAAGCGCAAATAAACAATCACATATCACCTAGAAGAATAATATCACATAAACACGCATAGGGAGCAAGCGGGGAACTAGAGATAGTATAGTTCTATTATAGTATAGTTTTATTATCCAGCCTGTACTGCTCTGATTTTCCTAGGATTTGCACCTATTGTATTTCAGCACTTTACAGCGGACCGGCAATTCCTTGCAACACATTGTCGCTCGCTTTCGTGCGATCTGTAAAGGCTGCAACGGATTCCAATCAGCGATCGCTGGATTGTGCATTACAGGGTCAACTCAATTAAAACATCTGCCAGGTACAAAATAGAATCATTTCTAATTCTGACGCAATCGTTAACCCGTTGCCCCCCCCCCGACCCCATGAAGCAGATCACGATGTGGTGCGACCCTTTGGATATTTATTATATTTATATATATATATAACACAGATGCTTATTAAAAGCCCATCAGCCCACTGACATATCCAAGTGCATTCTAAGCATACCGCCCTTTGAAGTGAGGAATCGGCGTTTAGCAGCTGAGAGTCTGCACTGCTATTGGGTCGCAAATCCTGCCTAGAAAATATTCTCAACCAACTATTAGAGACATGAGGGGTAAATGAATGATGAAATGAAATATGTGGCACATAACGGGGTTCTGCAAACCACGATATCATGGAATTCTGCCTCTCCCCCAACTGTGTGGAGAGTTTGGGGCAGGTGTCAAGATGTACAAAACAAAACATTTTGCGCCATAAATATAGAGAGGGAAATTGGAATGATATTACAGAGGGCTAGTTTTATAGCCATTATACATAAAACAGTCTTGTTCAGAGCTGACAATTCTTTATAATGAACCTTACTTCACAGCAAAAACTCCAGGCCAGGGGTGTTCAAAAGGTACAACAGGATAGAGAAATCTGTAGAAAGTGAAGGAATCTATAGCACTTTATAAGTGTATGCTTCAATCCTCGTACAAAGATCACCATCCAAAATTGCCAATTTTTCAAACGCAGATTAACTGCTTGTAATTAATATTTATTGAGACTGTTAGACACAACATGTTTCGGGATGTCTTTTGAGAACAGGGCCGGGCCAAGGTATTTTGGCACCCTAGGCAAGGTCTTTAATCAGTCTGAATAAATATTAATCACCAGCCGTTAATCTGCGTTTGAGTGCTCTCCTCCTTCTCATCCCCGATCAGTGATCAGTAGATCTCAAAACACTGTCAACAAACAGCTTGTCTAAATCACCCTCCTGTTTCATGCTTCTCATTCTAATATTTATTACGTTAAGCTTACATAAGAGATAGATGTTTAACTATAACAATGTATATTTTCTAATAAACATTATTGAAGTAATATTTTACATGGAACAGAATGCTAACAATGCTTTTATGGATGTAGATCATAATGGGACAACATCATTAAAAGTAGACCTCACATTAACAAAGTAAGAGCACTTCTGCTCCAGGTAGGGTTGCCACCTGGCTGGTATTTTACCGACCTGGCCAGTAAAAATTAGGCTTCATGCCAATGTTATTAATAGGAAAAAATGGCAAGAATATAGGAAGGCCAGTATCTGTTTCCAGAAAAGGTGGCAAGCCTAGCTCCAGGCCATACCTATAATGTCTCCACAAACTAATATTTAAACTGTTCACACCCCAGCCCTTTCGTTTTGCGTTCCTAGGGGGTTGTTTATCAAAGTCCAAATTTATCTCAATATTTTCTGAAAAAAACAAATCCACATGGGTTTTTTGGGCTTATTTATTAACACACTTTCCTGAAAATTTGCGGAAAAAAATCAGAACAAATCATGAAAAGTCTGATTTTCACGATTTTTCATCCAATTTTTGGATTTTTCACCCGAAAACTCAGAACTTTGCCCGAAAACTTTGAGGTATTGCCAAAAACCCAGCAAAAATCAAAAAATCATTGGGACTTCCCCCATTGACTTATATTCAACCTCGACAGGTCTGAGATGCAGGATTTTCTGATTCTGACTTTTCCATCCTCGGGGTTTAATATATTCTGAAAAATTCGTGATTTTCTCCAATTTTATATTAAAAAAATCACGAGTTTTTGGTGATTTTTGCATTCGGAGTTTAGTAAATAACCCCCCTAGAGTATGTTTTGTGACTATAACTTTGGTTAAAGGTTTTGTCCAAAACCAGGAGATTTCACACACTGCTACGCTGATCTCAAAATGACCTACATACAGCAGTGCTTGTTAGTGATTTATTTGCGCACAGTTATTACTGCAGCATCTGTTCTTTCTGGAGTATGGAGTGCAGTTTCTTATTTAATCTATGGGTGGTAAAGCAACTTCATCCCTGCAGTACATAGTTTTATTAGTAATGGATCAGTGTAGTCTAAAAACCTTCCTATTACTCAGCACTTGGCATGGTTACATGGTTCATGTGGGTATTTCACACACCTAAATACTTGCTAGTGGGATGCATGTTGTCTGCTTTCAACAACCCCACAGAAAACAGAATCCTTGGTCCAAGGTGTTAGCTGTCAGTTTGGATTAAAAAGTACTACATGTCAGAAGTTTGGTTGTGTTTGACCCTTAGGGGCATATTTATCAAGGATCGAATTTCGTATTGAAAAAACGTTGAAATTCGAATTCAAAAAGACAAACCGTAATTAAATTGAAGGTTTTTTTGGTCAAATAGGTCAGTTTTCAATCAAATAGGTCAGTATTTGGCCGAATTCGAATCACTTGAATCGAAGGAATAGCGCATTCAATCAAATTTGATTCAAAGTTTTTCCCCAAAAAAACGATTTTTCAGAGTCCACCAATTGGCTCCAAATGGGTTTTAGGAGGTCCCCCGTAGGCTAAAACAGCAATTCTGCAGGTTTTAGACGGCGAATGGTCGAAGTGGAATTTTTAAAGAGACAGTACATGATACATTTCGATATTCAAATTCAAATCAAATTTGGACTATTCTCTAGTCCAAGTACACAAATAAATTCGAAATTTGGATTTTTTCATTCGAAAATTCATCTCGACCTTTGATAAATCTGCCCCTTAATGTGCCAGCCTGGCTTTTCACCTAGGGAAACAGCAAAATGAATAATTAAAATGTTAAATGTTAAAACATTTGGGCCATATTCGCTAAAGGGTGCATTTTCTCTTTCTAATCCACCTAGCCTAAAAATGTGAGGTTTTCTAGCAGACTGAAGTATCCTCACACATCTAGAAGTCCTGTGAACTTCTTATCCACAGTAAGAATTTCCCTTACTTGGTGATTTTTTTCCTTCTATTTAAGAGCTATTTATATACTTTGCCCATAATCCCAGATCAAAGTTGACAAGCCCAATTTAAACCCATGGACAAAGTTGAAAAACAAGTGATACCATTTTTTTCCATAACTATGAAATAGTTATAAATATTTCTTGTGCTATAAATATGCACAAGAAAGGCACCTGCTGTGATTGTAAAGGCATCCAGTAGAAGAAATTCAACTCAGATTATTTCACATGCAAAACATGGCCCATAATTCTTTGAGAATATCTCTTTTTTATTAATCTGCCTTTTCATGTAGACACAAGGCTCGGGTCTCTAGCTGCCTCACACTTACCTAAAAGCTGATCACTGTATTTTTTTTCATGGGATTCAGTGCTGACACTTTGCTGCTCAGTTCTGATAACCCCTCAAATTTCTGAGTCACTTATTTGTGTCAGACTCTGACATGTCCTTCCACTGATGCTCCAGCGGTGGCTAAATCTGGGGGTGGGGGCAGCAAATACCTGCTTCATCCTACAACACCAGTGTAACAGTATGTCATTCCATGCTCTTTCCCAAGGGTGACATTGCACCTTCAGCCACAACAGAATAAGGGATCCTGAAATCCAACACAGAGAATAAGGGCTACATTTAAGAATGGATAAAACTTGGTAGGATTATAATGTAATACTGACACTTTAAAATGTTTTTGTTGTGCTGTTATCACTTTAACCATCACTTTAACCATATATAGTTCTACACCATAGGGCTGATTTATTAACACAGGTGCTAAATGGAACCTATATCATCAGTGCTTTTATGTGTATATTTGAGGCACACATAAAATGTCACATCTCCTCTCATTCCATACATGATCCCTTCTTCTGCTCTCTTTTCTCCAAAATATCAATTTCCTTTACCCATGCTCTTCTGCTCATATCTTTTTCTCATTTTTTTTTCTCTTTTCTCCTTTGCCTACATATTCCAATCTTTACAATATTATCCTCATCTCAGGTTGTTCTTCCTGTTTGACTTCTGTTTTATTCTTAATGTATATATTTCCACTTTGTTCCACTCTTTCCTCACCCTATCTGCATTTTCTCATCATTTTCAAACAATCCTCATACATCATCTTTATTACAATTCTCCCATTTCTCTTAATTTTCTCGACTTTTATACCCTATTCTCCTCCTTTTATTATTTTTATTACTTATACTCCCTTTTTTTCTTGTAATATCATCTTCCTTCAAGTTCTTGTGTGCTCTCCATCACCCCCTATGTCTTTTTCTTGTTCAGTTGTCTAGCACTATCCAATTTATTTATTTCTCGCTTTCCTACAGTGGTGTAATCTTTGCGCTGCTGTGTCTGCCGTGGGATGCGATCACACCCTTGGTAGTTACCCCCTGCTTTCCCACTTATCAATTTTCTTCTTATTTTTCTCACTTCTGATCCCTGTTCGATAAGGCTAATGCCAGATAGATGGCATTGCATCAGTCCGGTGTAGGCACACAGAGCAGATTTCAGCACCCAAATGCATACTTGTGAAGCTGTGGCTCCAGGACCAGGCACAGGGAAAGGCTGAAACCTTTATTGGGCTGATCCTAGGCATTTATTTGCAGGCAGAGAATCAGCCCTGTCTGGCATTAACTTTAATGACAGCAGGCACACGACAAGAAGTTTGCCACCAAGTACTTAGTAAGAGGGCAAGACCTGCAATTCATGATTCATCACACAAACGGACTTGTCATTTAATAAGCATCTGCTTTCCCTGTATAACACTAAAGAAATAGCTTATCTGCATGTCTAACCTTGCTTCTAGCTGCAAGGTCGAACTTGTCACATTCAGAGCACAAGCTACGGGACCTGGGGCAAGTTGCTCTAGCTGCCCACAGATAGTGACGCCCTGGAAATAGTTAGAATATAAAAAAATGAACTGTTGCCTAAGGGCTAGTAACATGCTATGCTGAAATGATAACGGCTAACCTTTTTCAGCTATTGCTTCTCAAATAAAAACTAAAAAGTAAGAAACTGTGACATTCTACTTCTCTATTTTTCTCAGTATTTTGCTGTATGGCAATATCCATGTACAATTAAAGGCCTACAGTATTTGCTAATTTTTAAGGTCGAGAAAAAAAAAAGTGAGCGCTAAATATAAAACTCTTGCAACTTTTTCCTCAAAGGATGTTAGAGACAATTCACATTGACTCCTATTGAACCGGTGCAGAGTTTTTTTTCTGGCTAATTTTTGCGACTTTTTTATTCTTTAATAATTCACAAATATTTAAAAAGAACAATCTCAAGTATATTCGTGCTAAAGAATGACCTGAAGCCCTGCTTGCTGAAGCTATGACCCCTGTGTTCTCTAGAAATACTGTAGCAGCTAGACACTGTGCTCATGTGTACACAGACTCCGCTACAAATAGAATGGGAAAAATAAATTCTAAGTCCTCAAGTTTTCACAGTACAGCAGCATTTATTTACTATTTGCCAACAAGTATTTTACCTAGGTCAATTACTTAATTGGGGGGGGGGGGATTCTCAAACTCATACCTACTAGTATGTACTGTCAGGGGTGATCCTGGCCCCACTCCCCCGTGCTCTTACCTTTTTGCATCTGAGGCGGTCCAGGGGGGTCCACGAGGGCAGCAGAGAGGGCCAGTACACTAGCGCAGAGATGCTTATTTGTTTTGTTTTTATGAATTGCAATATAAATAAAACAAAAGTTAAAATAAAACATATCTGTGTAGTCTTTCATTATACAATCTGTAAAGTTATTCTATTGGTCAGTAGATCAGGGCCATAAAAGGTAAGGCTTTCTTGAGAAAATATATGTTATAGAGAGAGAGGGTATTGATCATGTTAAAACTTATATATCATAGGCTACTACCCTTATAGAAAGGAGAAAAGGAGTTAACGTTACGGGGCAGATTTATCAAAGGTCAAGGTGAATTTTCTAATGAAAAAAAATTCAAATTTCAAGCTATTTTTTGTGTACTTCGACTAGGGAATAGTCCAAATTTGATTGAAATTTGAAAAAAAATCGAATATGGTAACTTATCATGTACTGTCTCTTTAAAAATTCAACGTTGACCATTTGCCATCTAAAACCTGCCAGATTGCTGTTTTAGCCTATGGGGACCTCCTACAGTATTTGGAGTCAATTGGTGGACTTTGAGAAATCATAGTTTTATTTGCGAAAACCTTTGAATCGAAGTCGATCAAATGCGATATTCCTTTGATTTGTACTATTTGAATTCGGCTGAATAGGGACCTATTTGATTGAAAACTGACCTATTCGTCCAAAAAAAAACCCTTCAACTTCATTTCAGTTGGTCTTTTGAATTCGAATTTTGAAGTTTTTCAATTAAAAATTCGACCCTTGATAAATATGCCCCTAACTGTAACTTTACCCTGGGCCGGACAAGTGAGTCTGACTGTGTCATCAGCATTTAAGTTTTAATCCATGTGAAGTCGGAAACCCCAAAAAAACCTCAGATTTTTCAAAGTCCACTAATTGACTCCAAATGGGTTCTAGGAGGTCCTCCATAGGCTAAAACAGGAATTCAGCAGGTTTTAGATGGTGAATGGTCGAAGTCGAATTTTTAAAGAGACAGTGCGTTTTTTGCAAATTCGAATCGAATTTGGACTATTCCCTAGTCGAAGTACACAAAAAAAAGCTTGAAAATTCACCTCAACCTTTGATAAATCTGCCCATTTGTGTTCAATTGAGCTCTATTCATTATGTTCATGTACTACTGTCCCTAGACCTGGGCTTGCTTGTGCTCACCATGATGGTCACAATAACGTGTAACAGTTGTCTCTTTAATCTAACACTAATAGGGCAGATTAATCAAAATGTGAGTTCCGATTTTAATAAATAAAAACTTATCCATGTTCTATTCATTCCTATGGAATTTTTAGAAGGATATTTATCAATGGGTGAAAATTAGAACTCACCATTTGATAAATAAAAAATCCCATATGAATGAATAGAACATGAGAGTTTTTATTAATTAGAATCTGAACTCACATTTTGATGAACCTGCCCCCAAGGGGCAGATTGATCAAACTATGAGATTAGAACTTCACACGAAAAATCATTAACCTTCTATTCATTCCTACAGGATTTTTACAATTGTATTTCTAAAATGGCCAAAATCCCATAGGAATGAACAGAAAGTTGGTGATTTTTTCTTTGGTAACCTCTAATCTTACATTTTGATAAATCTGCCCCTTATTCTGCTAAAACTGTTATCAGTAATTAGGAACAATGAACATTTTGTATACTATAAAGATAGCTGCCAGATATGCTGTATTAAAAAAATAATTGGTAAAAAAGAAATTTAATTGTTTGACTAGTTTTTTATATTTAAAATAATTGATCACTGCAACACTGCGCAAGAGGTCTAGACATAAGAGTTTGCAACGTGGACACGGCTTATTTTCCAAAACATTTAGACATGTGGGGGCACATTTATTAAGTTCGAGTGAAGGATTCGAAGTAAAAAAACTTCGAATTTCGAAGTTTTTTTTGGGTATTTCGACCATCAAATAGGCTACTACGACCTTCGACTTCGAATCGATTCCAACTAAAAATCGTTTGAATATTTGACCATTCGATAGTCGAAGTACTGTGTCTTTAAAAAACCTTTGACTACATATTTCGCCACTTTAAACCTACCGAGCTACAATGTTAGCCTAAAGGGACCTTCCCCATCAGTTTGCTAAGGTTTTTTTGATTGAAGGAAAATCGTTCGATCTATCGATTAAAATCCTTCGAATCGGTCGATCGTAGGATTTGTGGTACATCCTACGAATTCGTAGGATTTTACCTCGAGGGTCGAATTCGAGGGTTTATTAACCCTCAATATTCAAACCCTTAGTAAATGTGCCCCTTAGAGTTGCTGTTACGTTTATAAACTTGGAATACATAACCATCTTTACTATTTTGTCACAGCAAATGTATTATTAATCATTTGTGGTTAGCTGTCTGAACAAAATTCACTGCATATTTGGAAGGAAACAAACACGCTAATTACTAGGTCTCACTCTTTCTTTTAGCCATAAAAAAGCAACCCTTGAAATAGTTCCCACTGAAAATAAATAATTCATTTCGCTGTATTTCTTTTCCAAACTACCATATGTGAAGATTGTTGCCTTTCCTTTATGTCCATCAATTGGTTTTCTGAATGGCTAAAATGTTGTGCTTTTGATCTTAGATTGCTCATTTGCCTTGTCAGGACTATAATTCACTGGCCATATTTCACAAGGATCTGCTCTATGTATTATATTCCACTGGTGCTCAAATGGCTTTTTAAATCCCATTATATAGGCATGCCAAGCCCCAAAGTGTAATACAATGTATATCAATTGGTGATCTTAATTGTAGTGTTTTGGCTATCTGCTTTCCAAGTTTATGTGTATTTGCTATATGAACCTGCTACTCATTTGTCTTATTCTGGCTGTTTCCATTAGAAGCTTTGTGAATTCACCCAGAAAAAGCACTTTGCACATAAATAAGCACTCAATAGTTATGTGACCATTTAAACTCACTAGATAATGGGATACGTATTTAAATTATATATATCTCAAGGGACTTTAACCATGTTGTGTATATTGTATATATGTATATTATATTTATGGGTGTATATATGTGGCAGTATGTTTGTGTCTCTTAGCACTTTATTCATCAGTTATATATACAAATAAGCTTTATTTTGATGCCATAGAATTATATTACATATAAAGTAAGCTTACTACCTCATTTACATTGTTATTAGTTTCTAAACATTTTGGTCTGCTCCAGTTCATTTTATGGTGGGGTCCATGAGTAACATGAATTCACATGTTTTTTATCTATCTATCTATCTATCTATCTATCTATCTATCTATCTATCTATCGAGAGAGGGAGAGTCTGAAGAGCAGTGCACGGACCCCTAGATAAAGGCAACAAAGCCCAGGTACTGCCACAAAAAGTAATATCAGCATAAAGAACTCTGAGCACTCATGACTTGATTTATGTGCACAACTTTAGTCAATGTTTCGGTCCTGCAAAGAGGACCTTTATCAAGACATCACAAGCAGTTCCCCAAGCAAAACCAAAAAAAAAACCAAAAAAGAGGTCCTCTGTGCAGGACCAAACATTGAATTAAAGTTTTGCACATAAATTAAGTCCCATGAGTGTTCTGTGTTCTTTATGTTGATATAATATTTATATTTAACTATTATGCAAAGTCTGTCATCATCACGTTACTAGAAGCCTATAAGGTTGAAAATAATGTTGTTCATGCGGTGCACAAAACGTATATTTGATAAATTTCATAAATTTGCTTCTCAGAATCCTTCTATCATTTACAGATTCAATGATTGTTTTTTTTAACTTCCCTCCAAATAAAAATGGAAATTATTATAATGATGGAAAAATCAAAAGGAAATCATTTTCTATATAATTCTGCTTTAAAGATAATAAATAAAAATAAATAATATACATGTTTAGACATTTACTGCTTAATTTAAAAGTCTTTGGCCATTTAGTAGACGAATTGTATTCTGAGAGCTTGGCAATACTTGAAGCACCCTTCATAATGTGTAGTTTGATATAGCAGTCTGCAAAGTGACATACTGTATTGAATTCATACAGCTTTAAAATATCTGCGACATGTCTTCAGTTGAGTTCTTGTAGCCAATCAGAAATCTTGGTACAAAATCCAGCCTATAGAGTTTCTTACTTTCTTGGGGGATGGGGGAAATATTTTTTACGTGTATTATTTATTTTTTTGCAGCTACTGAAAAGAATTTCAGAATACACTTGCACCACTGGACCATGTACGTGGTATGGCGATTTCATGTTTGCTGAAATATGTTGGAACCAAGGAAAGGTCTTCCCTCCAAATGTGTAATTCTTTAGAAGATTCATTTTCTGGATTCAACAACCTGGGATAGCAAGCAAATGGCAGGTCATTATGTTATTTTAATTGGAAATAAAGAATTAAATCAGATTTTATGCAGGGCTGCTGTACAGTACACAGAGGCGTTACATGCATTTTGATCATGAGCAGTACAATACACAAAAGCAGGGTTAGAAAGAAAATATATCTTTCATGTCACAAATAGATGCACTACAAGCCTTGGATTACACAGGTCACTCCCTTTCTGTTGTATTAGCAAGAGCTAAAGTCATATCTTATATATGCAGAAACTTGAATTTGTTTGTGTTTAAGTATCTTTTACAGTAGCATAGCTAAACTTTTACAAACTGGATATCTAACTGGCATCCTCTATATTTATGCCCAAAATAATTATACAAATTATGAGGGATTTTAACATATACAGTAAACCATATAAATGAAAAAGGCTAGAAAACCACTGTTACTTTTTTCCACAAAGTTTATCAGTAGTACTCAGACTGAAAATGTTTTGCAACATGTATTTACACTGTATTTTTATATAACTTGAGAAAGAAAGAATGCCTATAGCCCAGATAAATAAAAACATATATCAGATAAATCAAAACAAGTATATGAATATGCGACAAACATATGCTGTGAAAATTCTCAAAAACCAAAGCAGAGTCTGAGACTCACGACTCACTATGGCTGACCAGTGCCTGGCTATTTATCCAGCCAGATGGGTGAATTCCATCTAAGACTCTAATGGGCAGAAAATTGTATGTAGATCAGCTCCCATGGCAACTCTAGTACACTCCAATGGGGCATGTTTACTCAAGGGCAAAAGTTAAAATTAGGTGTATTTTCATGAAAATTCATCAAAAATTTCGTAATACGCAAGTATGATATATTTTGGCAAATTAACACAATCTTTGTACACATTCATGTCTTTTTACCAGGTGAAAGCGCCAATGCAGAGAAATTTAGCTAGGTTCATACCCTTATAAAGAAGTCATTTTTGCATTGTATTATCTAAGACTTGTCCTCCATGATAATTTTCCACATAGGTCATATCTTTGTGTTATTAATTCACCAGCAAAATTTCCTTGAAAAAGTTTCCTTAAAATGCTTAATTTATGTAGATAATGTATACCAGCAACATTTCAGGACATTACACTTGCAGTGGTGTAAGTTTAAGCAAACATGCAAAGTCATAACAAAAATAGATATTGATGTGAACTTTGGTGGAGGTTATTATGGAAAATATACCCCTTTATATGAATAGTCACAGAAAGAAGACAAGCATTGATTATTGGAAAAAATACTTTCTGAATGAGCAGTAAGGGGCATGCTCTTAAACTTCTTCCCCCAATCATCATGATAGATCCCTTCAGTTTATTTTCTAGTATAACTGGTTTGTTGATATAGTAGATTTTGATTTGAAGATACGTTTAACAAAATTGCTACAGGGGAATGTATGTACAAGGTCCACCATAATATAAAATTTTTTTTACACTATGACCCTACATGGAATGAAATTTTGGATGTGTCTGTTATTCCGCAGGGTACCAAGCAATCCAACAACGTATATATAAGAACAATATGTTGTAATATGATAGCTTTGATCCTTCATGTGCTTTGATTGGGCTCCCAAAAATCAGTTCATGCACGGTTACACATTATTTCTGATGTATCTAATCATGAGGAAATGAAGCCAAAAATGACATGCATACACTATAAACAAGTTCATAGGATCAGTAAAATAACATATCATGACCAGAAGGAGTGTAGCAATACAGTTTCCCAATTACAGTACCTAATATTGCAGCAGGTTATGGTAAATATAGTAAAATTGAACAAAAACGTTTGCAGAGAGAAAACTATTGGTGTGAAAAGAGTCTGTTAATTATGGATGTTTTCTGTAAAATTGTATCCATTTTCTTGTTATTTTCATACACACTTTGACTCGGTATCAAAAAATAGTACCTTGTACATGATCAAAACTAAGATTTAATTAATCATTATTGGAAGCAAACCAGCCTATTGGGTTTATTCAATGTTTACATGATTTTCTAGTAGACTTAAGTTATGACAATCGAAATAAAGGAAAGATGCATTATCCCGAAAGCCCCAGGTCCTGAGCATTCTGGATAACAGGTCCCCTACCTGTACATGTATATATGTTGTCTTGTGACATGAATAAAGGATTCAGCTGGTGGCCTCTTGCTTTTATATGGTCATGGATCTATTATTCATTTAATTTGTTGAAAGTATATTACATAAAAAGATAAATTGGGATTGATGTTCATCAAAGTTGAAATGTTCTTGTTAGAGTTATTGAAATCAACATTGCATTGGTGTGGATATTTATCTTACCCAATCTCCTCAAAAGATCAATCAGCACAACGAGTTAACTTTAGAGCTATGAGCTATAAAAACAAAAATGCAGAAAATATATACAAAGTATAAAAAATAGTCTATTTTTAAATGTGTCTATTAATCAGATTAAAGGTATTTAGTATTTTCTCCTAAGGGACTCTTAAGTGCTTTGGAACAATCTTTAGAATACAATAAGTATGCTGGAGCAGCAAGAGATAAAGTAACTTGTTGAAGGAGCTGACAGTGAGATTCAGACTCAGAAGTAGTGCACTTAACCTCAAGGTCAAGTCTTAACTAAAGTATGAAGCCAGTCACTGTCACCTGGAGTTAAATCTGCATCTATGTGATGTTATAACAACATACGTACTGCTAATGTTTCCAATAATAAGATACATTAAAGGGTGTGAATAACAGAGAAGATGAAATTCAAAGACTTGTAGGAGAAACTTGCAGAGACTAGTAGAGAGTAATTAGCAATTAAGTGTACAGTGTGTTTTTTATTTTGAGACGTGTATGTAAGTAACAAACTAATCACTGTTAGATCAGCTCTATGCCGAGAAATGAAGTTGATGAAAGTAGGTGCATGACAGACGTTGAATGATAATACATTCCAAAGGCATTGGATAGTTGACTTAAAAACTTTTAGCCATCAAAGGATCTTGGTGTGAATAGTATAGGAAGGATATGGGGGATATCAACATCCAAGTAGAGATCAACATTGATTTAAAAACCTGACTATTTTCAGAATTTTTTAATAGATATTTCTAAGTAGCCTTAGTTGATGTCAGTTTTTGTCGATGTTACAGTATGTTTGAGTTTGTTTTTTTGCTAAATGTGCAATACAGATATCTTTTGCAAAAGAAAAAATACTTAGTTGAATAACACAAATCATTGGCGATGTTTTTTTCTCTTTTCTTTGTGCAAAGGATCCATCTATTACTTTATGGCTTAGGACTGGATTGGTTTCACTACTGACTGTACAATTAGTACAGTTAGTGCTATGAGCATTTCATCCAGCGATACCACGTGTGTAGCCATTTTTGTTCTCCTGCTCTACTACCTCACGAATTGCAAGAATGGTGAATAATACTGGTTTCACTTTCACCATAGGCAAAGGCAAACTATTGCTCATAGGGTTGGACCTGTGTAGCACATGCTATCTTAGTAAAATCTGGTAGCTATTCACTACAAAGGTTCCAGTTTCCAAAGCTAAGGGCTTTGATTATATATCATCATGTATTCCCCTGCCACATAAATGTTTTATTTTATAATTCTTTTGAAAGGAATGTGTTTCCCTTGTGTAGCCAGACAACTTGGATGCACAATGGTTTATGTGGAAATAGTTAGCTAAAGCTATTGAAAGATCAAATTAAGAAAACACAACAAAACCGGTTACTTTTTCTTTTTCTTTTTCTCTGATTTTGCTCAGTAAGTTTTTTTACCTTCTTATTCATCTTTTAATATTTGATAAATAACATTTACACTCTAATTAAATGGAAATTTTCTCAAGTGGCAGGGGGGGGGTGAGAGGACAGCCAAATATTCTACTTAACCCAAAGGTTTTCAAATCCCAACAGACCAAGAAGGGATGAATAAAATCATATTAGAACATATCAAACCTTTTTATGGTCCAGAAACTTAATCACTGATCTGGTAACTGTAAGATCATTTTGCCAGATCTATAATTTATTGAAGGGGCTCAGTGTGGTGAATGTTCTGTGTCTTAGATAACACTGGCTTGAGTTTTGTGGTGATTAATTTATTCTCATCTAAGAAGCTTTACATGTGTATTAAACATAAGGGCTGATTTATAAACTAGGTGCTAAACTATGTCAGTGCAAACACTTACATCAGCCAATAAGATCTTTGCTTTCATTTTCTAACTTGATGTAGACTGTTAAACGCTAATTTCTGATTGGATGCTACTGGCAACAGCACTAGTATAATTTAGGTCCATGGTTACAAAGGGAACTGGCACATGAGGGCATTAAATCCTCACTTTTCTGTATCTGAAACATTTGCAGCAGACTTTATGTAAAGATACTGGTACAGATAGTTATATTTGCAGATTTCTTTTGTCAATGACATGAAATATGCAAACATAGTAGCCGGTTACTAATAGTCAATAAAAAGAGTCCTGGGGAGTTCTGGCAACCATTTATCCTCCAATTAATTTTAAAACTTTAATTGAGGAAAACCAATGAATGAATGAATAAATAAAGAAACTGGCAATAGTGTTTTACCTGTTTGTTATATACCTGATGTAGTGACAGAATCCACACAGGTTAAGGGCCACTTTACTATACTGTAATTCACGGATGCACCTAATCCAGGATTCGGTTCAGGATTCAACCAGGATTAAGGCTTTTTTAGCTGGATTTAGCTGAATCCAAGTGCCTGGCTGAACTAAATCCAAATCCTTAAAATCATGTGACTTTTCCTCACACAATCCAGGAAGTTTACATACTTTAAAACTGCACGGGTTCTCTTTGATCCTTCCTGGCACCAATATGCATATGCAAATTAGGGTTTTCGAATACAGTTTGGGATTTGGTCAAATCTTTCATGATGGATTCGGGATCACAAAATAGTTGTTTTGGTTCATCCCTGATATAATTTACTATAATAGCAGTATGTGTAAAGCACTAAAGGGCCTATTTACTAGCAGTCACATTTCTTTTTTTCCCACAAATCTCTAAAAATGTGTGGGTTTTTCGTATTTCTTTAAAACTCAAACAATTCGAAATCTTTTAAGTATAAAGACCACAAAAACTCTAATACAAAACTACACCAAGTAAAAACTGTTGAGGTCCTAGACAAGTCAATGAGAGCTGCACTGCTCCTATTGGACCATCAATTTTGACATAATTATCTGAAAAACTAAAATTTTCAGAGGTTTTCAAGGTATTCTTATTTTTTTAGTGCATTGTTCAGCATTTCTTTTCCATTCGTACTTTTTATATTCAAAACTTTTAATAAATTCCATGGCATTCATAATTTTAGAGGAATAGAGTTTAATTAAATTTTGAGTTCATGGGAGTTTATGGGCATTTATGGGAGTTTTTACAAACTTCCATGAACTCGAAATTCAACTGTTGATAAATCTGCCCCTTCATGTCACCCCCTCCATTCACACTATGATTTTTCTGAAGCTTTTCCTTTCCATATAGAATTAACATCACAAAACTAACTTTATTCATTGGCACTGTCTCAAAATTTCCATTGAGTTAAACATGAATAAAATATAAACTAATATCCATTTTGCAGTTAATATATTGCTCTGTACCTGCCAAGCCACTTTACCATGTACCAAAGACTTTGGAAACATCTTGTACTAAGTAGATATGTAACTTATGGTTCCAGGTGAAAAGTGTTTTTTGCAATTGATTTTTGACAGTTTAAAATTTTTGTTCTAAAATTGATGGATTTCTTGTTTATTTATTGTATTTATTTATTGTATTATTTCTTTAAAATAAGAGAAAAATAAGTATAAAGATAATTAATTAAAATAAAATAACATTTTAAGCAAGAAAATAGCTCTTGCCTGTAATTAAAACACCTCATGAAAATAGCACCCGCATTTCCCTTGCATGAATTCCTTGTAGCATCCCATTATGATGCTGAGAGTGTCCACTACTTCATAACCAAACTGCTTTGCAAAGTTTAGTATGAGCAGGTTGTCATAATATAAATGTTTTATTTGCGTCTATTGAGTTACTGCCCATCATTAGGCTAATTTAAAATGATTGGCTTTATTCTAAATAATTAGGCTAACCCATAATTGCTTGTAGGAATGTTTCCCACTTACAAAATTCATAAAAATAATTGCTGAAAAGTATGTTTTTGTTTAAAAAAAGAAAAGAAAAAGAAACCAGCAAAAGGAATAGTTAAGGTCAAAATGCACCAATTACCTGGAATATAGTACGTTTCCATGATTTGGATCTCCATACCTTAAATTTGCTAAAATAATTTAAACATTAAATAAGCCCAAATAGGATTGGTTTGCCACCAATATGAATTCATGCAATTTAGTTACCATCAAGTTCAAGGTATGCAAACCCTTATCCAGACACCCATTATCCAGAAAAAGGATATTTTTAAAAACAAGAATTATTTGCTTAAAATTGACTCTACGGAAAAATGGACTCTATGGAAAATGGTCTTCTTGTTATGTGTAGCTTTCTAGATAACAGGTTTCTGGATATAAGATGCCATACCTGTAAAATGCACAAGTTAGAAATAAATATGATAGATTTTCCAATTCTCTTGTTATAAATGAGGTCCTGTAATGTATTTAAGCAAAGTGTAATTTACTCTAGGTTGGTTAACTCTGGTGGAAAAAAAAAACTTTTATTGATATTTAGATACAGAAAGCGGTCTGGTGAATAAGTGAACATATTTTATTTACTCAAAAACAAGAGGTTAAGGGCCACTTTACTAATACTATAATTCACGGATGCACCAAATCCAGGATTCATTAAATGTGCCTGTTTGTGATACGCATATAATAAGGCTACCTTTATGAGTATATTTTAAAGCAAATTAAAACTAATCTGCACTACTGGTGCTCACCATCTTTCTTTCTTTCTTATTCACTAGGGAGGCTGAGCTTACAGAGAGATACACTATACACAGTCTGCCAGTTTACATTTAGATGAGAAATATATCAATGCATAAAATCTGCACAACAAGTATAAAATAAAAGCAAAGAGCATTTGAAAAGTTTAATATGCACTCACATGATACATTGCATTTAAATGACATATCATAAATAACAGCAATGATAGGTGGATTTATATTTTATTTTTAGCATTGACTATATCAATGTTTTATATTGGTGGATTACCAGTTCAACCTTCTCCTATTCTCTCTTTATCTACTACTCCAAGGGGCCGATGATTTGTGGTTTTTCAGGCTAATTTAGCTCTTCACAGCTTAGGGCAAGCGTAAATTATGAGACCACGGTCACGGTTACTCTGCCTTCTCCAGCTTTGTGGTGTACCAGGGATAGAAACTACTAGGCAGCAGCTTTTGGGGCAGCTCCAGCATTTTTTATATCATCTTCTCTAACTGTTTTCTTGAACTTGAGCAAGTGGCCATAATTTTTTCCATTAATCATAAACGATTGACTCCTTTTCTATCTATATATCACTTTCATTTGGAATCAAATCTATTTATTAAGCATTGCAGAGCACTGTAGATTCTTTGGTATTAATTAATTAGACTATGGATGAATTCTCTATGAATTGGTGCTGGGGTGTAATTTATTAAACATTGCACAGCACTTAAGATCTGTGATATAAATTATTTATTTAACTTTAAATGAATTGGTCGCTCTAAGTGGATTTAAGTATTGCAGAGCACTTTAGAATTTTAGAATTTTGGTACTAATAGCCTAATAAGAATTCTTAAATGAATTGGTGCTCTAATCGAATCCCATGATTATTGGTTATTAACTAGAATTATTTATCAATTTAATTTATTGACATTCTTGTACTGCACTTTAGTTATTAAATTCAAGCACCAGCACTTCTTCGGGCGGCTAATTTTTCGCAATACCTTCCCGCCGGCTAGAATGTAAATCGCCAACGGGATGGCACTCAGATCACTTTGTTTTTCCAAAATCGCCTGAAGTTGCTTCACAAGGAAATTTCGGGCGACTTCGAAAAGTTTAAGTGATTTAAGTGCCATCCCGCTGGCAAATAGGCAAAAAGGTATTACAGGCAGATTAGTCGCCCGAAGAAGAGCCAATTTGTTGCAGGTAGACTAATCTCCCCAAATAGCAGCGTGTGCCACAACCTTTATTGAACAAGGCAACATAAAATATAAAATAAGTACCCTGTGGTAAGAGCCACAGTAGGAAAGAGGTCCCTGCCCAAAAGAGCTTAGAGGTATCTATCCCTTTAAATACATGCTTGGGTAGAAAAACATGTATTAGAATGTTCTGCAGTTGTGTGCCACATATAGCTTTGAGCAGAACAGCATTTTGTGTATAAAGAACGATATTTCATTTGGCTTAAGACGTGTTCTGTGTATACACAGCATGTTTCTTCATATTTAGTAGGCATTGCCAGGAATGTGTTTGCTTGTCACCTTGGATACGTTACATGGACATTTTAGTGTCAACAAAGAGCAGAGCCAACAAAACACATATGGAAAAAATTACACTATAATATTACAAAATCCTATCTGCAAACAAAAGTAATTTCAGGTGATTAATTTGACCTTTGGAAGAGTACGGAGGTGCATTAATGAGCATGCAATATGTTTTTAGGATTTTTGCATTGCATTGACATACCATTCACAATATGTTTATTGTGCCCCTCTGTTGTATTAGTGCACCTGCATGTTGAGCGTACATTATAACTGCATTCTTTGCCTGATGGGGCTAATCATGGCAGTGGTAAAACTTGGGTCCATTGGTGTAAGGAAAATCATTGAGTCCATAAAAGCCCCTAAAGGCTGAGACCAGTTTGGACCAATACAATATGAGTTTAAACCAACAAAATGTCGACAACCTTGAACATTAAGTGGCAAGTAAAATATATATAAGATAAGATATAAGAACAGTATTCAAAAGTAGAAATTCATGTCCCACTGCAACTCCTTCAGTTAAATTGAATAAGAGAAACAATAGCCTGTCAGAAAGCAGTTCTGTAGTGCATCACTGGCTCTTTCAGAAAGCACATGGCCAGGGAAAATGACTTTAGATGGCTGCCCACACACCAATATTACAACCAAAGTAATACACTTGTTGAGTTAAGACTTACATTTTACACAGTAGAATGAATTATTTGTGTAAACAGTGTAATTTAGAAATAAAAACGAAAAATCATGACATAATCCCTTTAATAACCATTGTCCAAATTCCTACTTAGAACTACATCAGCAACAATTTTCACAGCCCTGTATTCTGCAGTCACTGGTTCAGATATATAGTCCAAGGGAACTCTGAAGTATTGCTGTACAGTATTACTCCTCACCAGAACCACCACCAAGTGAGCCAATGTTTGACATTTGTACTTGTCTATAATGGCAATAATACCTTTGCCTTTGAGTTGTTGGAAACCTAATTAACATGGGCTTTAACAATTAACTAATGCTGATGTGTGCAGAGTTAAATATATAAGCATTTTACATTTAATTCAATTTTCTTAAAAAATTTTTTATTTTAAATTGAGACTATAGTCCTTGAAGTTCCACCCAACATACTGTACAGATCTATTGTTACATTCACGTATATTGTACTTAACTAATTGAGATCCCTGTAACTTCAGATATTATGTTTTTCCAAGAAATTATCCAAGTCACTAATATACTGTCATTAATAGAATGTGCCATCACAACATAACCCAGCACATGATTCCACAACTTCACCACCCTCACTGTGAAGATCCATTTGCACTACTTCAAATTTAAGTTCACTTTCTCAAGTCTAAATGAGCGGCCTTTTGGTTTTTTTTTAATTTTTTGATGTGAATAAAAACGTTCAGCAATCTGCCTATAATGCCCTTTAAAGACCTTTTTATTCAAGAGAGTATTTTATTGCATTTAGTTGCCACTGACTGGCACTGCATATAGTTTTATGGTCTGTTTTCCGCAAAATCCAATCCTTTTTTTTTTTTCAAATAAGGAGGCCCCCCAACACACTACCATTTATTTTATAAATAAAGTTTATTTTAACCAAGGGCATAACCTTGCACTTATCAACATGAAACTTAATTTGTCAGTTGCTGCCCAATTCTCTGCTATCACCAGCTATAATAGAGAATATAATACCAAGCTATATAATACCAAGCTCGTTCTTTGTAATCTATCCTTCAGTCAGTTCTCCATCCAAGTAAATCACTAACCTTCTTTGTGGTAATATATAAAATGCTTTAGCAAAAGATCACACCTACAACTATAATTCCACTTTTACAATTACCTAGGTCGATTGAAAATGAATCATTCATTAGTTGAAACTCATTTGTGTAAAACAGACTAAAAATAGTTCAAAATCTCAGCTTTCTCCCTGATTTCATCAACCAATTTACCTCCCTTTGATGCTAATAGTCCTACCTTCTCTTGAGTCATTCTTGTAATTTTTACATATTAAAAAAAGAATTTTGGATTTTTTTCTACTCCACACTTCAAAGCCCTTTTAATTCTCTATTTTGGCTTGTCTTATTGCATTTTTGCATGCTTTATTGACTTCTTTGTACCCAATAAAAGTTTCACTGTGCCAGCTAACTTGATTGCCTTAAATGCAGATTTTTTTCTTACAAACCTCACTGCTTAACCATAATGGTTTTGTTTTGCTACATATTTTCTGCAAGGGGAATATACTGACAGGTATTTTTCTTAAGCAGGATTTCAAAGACATTCCGTTTCCTTCTGAGTTTAACCCTGTGGAAACTTTAACCCTGTAATGAAAAGCAACATATTGGCTGTTCAAACAAATATTTCATAACCATAATAGATCATTTATTATTTCATATTCCATTCTGGTAACATCCAAAATGAAAGAAGACTCTTATTGTTGTTCTGTATTGCCTCTGCAGTTTGAATGCAACTATAAACTTCTTCAGTTAAAAAAGTTTTGCAGAATTTGCATAGTTTACATATGTTGTACAAGCTTAGTTGTCAAGAAAAATAATGTGAATGTCATTTATTTCAAGAAGGGGAGCAGGAAGTCATAGCAATTATATCTGTAATTCACACATCAATGTTAGGGAAAACGATTAGGACATATAACAACAACAAAAAAAGAGTCAGTCAGGAATAGATTTATCAAAATCCAAGAAATTTAATTTATTTTCTCATCAAAAAAATTCTCAACAGTTGATATTTTCCAACTCAAGTGTAAAAAAGCTAATTTGAGGGGGAAAAGTAATTGTGGGATAAAATTCTGCTTTAGAAAAAAAACAACTAGAGAAAACTCACTTTTCTGTTTTACATCATTTCACCCAAACCTCACAGCATAATAAATCAGACCCTAAACATTTTAATCTGAATTTTGCAGATTGTCAGTTGTGATTTATCCAAATCCCCAAGCCTTGGATTTGATTCATCCCTTTTTAGGAATTGTATGCTCAATGATTTACAAGTAGACAATAGATGTAGGAAAGCCATGAGGAAGGCAATCAGAAGTGGCATTAGTAGTAGAAAGATGGAGTTTATACTGCCAGTTTACAGATTATTAGAGGAGATCAATTAAAATTGATTCATAATTTAATTACTGAGGAACTGAAAAATACTGTGAAAAGTTTTAAGACCATCATAGCTACAAATGTTGGGAGGGATTTGATACAATAGAAACATTTCATTTATGGTTCAGTTAAGTAAAATAAAAAGCAGTTTAATATAGAAAATGCACAAATAACTGTAAAAATCGAATTTCTAGCATACATACCGCTGATAATGAATGAATACCCTGAACTGGTAGGTGAAATCACATCCCTATTGATTTTACAATTATCAAGATATGCAATATGTTTTCCATGTGGAAAGAAACAGTGTTTAATATTAGACATCTAATTTATGCTTCAGATGGAATGCTAAAACAAATTGCTTTGAATTCAGGATGACTACATTTGGCCACGTGTATCATCATTTTTAAAATGTGATTATCCTTAGATGTCTTTGAATTGTATAATCAAGATTAGAGCGTGCCAGTTTTAACCACAGTCCATATGTGGTTTTACTGTAATTTAATCTGGTTTGAGTAGATGGAACACTGTCCCTAAGGACAGCCAGTTGTGTAAGGTTCCCTACAAAAGGCTTCATTAACTAATTATTATGTGAACAGGGTCAGATATAAAATGGAGCCCTAGTACTATCAAGTAGATATATTGGATTTCCATGGTACTTTTTTTGCATTATAAAAAAAATCACATGTTTATGCACCAATGGATCTACAGCAGCTAAAATGCCCATCAACAATACATTTTTAAACAAAAGACCAAAAATGCAGTCTTGGGGAGATGGAACTGAGTTGCTCATCCTTATGCATGGGTGTACACTGAAGGAAGAGAAAATGGGTGCAAATACCAAATCATGTTGGTATAATTTCATACTAAAAAATTGTAGGGGCCAGCAGACTGTTTATAGAGTTGCCTAGTAAAAATATCCATCTATTGAAAGGGCTTACAAGTAATATTGGAGCACAATACACAGTGAGGAAAAGACATACAGCTCCTCTAATCATACTGAAGAATCACTAAAATTTGTCTGAATTATGTTCTTCTTGTAAGAGTTGAGAAGGTATAAGATGTTAGTGCACTTAACACCAAAATACCACTTTTAATGCACTTTTGCATTTAGAGTAATAACAGTGAATTTTAAAAAATGAATAAAGTATGGAAGGGGACATTTTTATTCAAAAGCATTGATTTTCCTTTAGTATTCCCATATGCAGCCTTTTCCCTGTGTGACTAAATAACAAAAGCATAGCACATGGATTAGTCCTGATTACTTGCTTTAAGAAAATGACTAAGGAATACATTAGCAGCATTATGTTTATGTATTAGCATATTAAAGGAAACATTTACCATATAAAAGGACCGCTCTAAATATAAATCTGAACACCACTCTGTACCAAAATATTTCCAGTATTAAGTCTTATTGAAACCAACCTTGATTGGCAGCTTGTACGTTTCCTGAGTGTTATTTGCTGATTGCATTTCCTGAATGTGTAACAATACCCTCTCTTTTCCTGATTGTGCCTTCTTCTTTGCTACAGGTTCCCACAATGTGACAGATTCCAAAGTAATTTACCTTTCCCAGTATAGAATCCAACATCTAGGGGCAGATTTATCAATGGTCGAATTTCGAAGTGCAAAAATCTTCGAAATTCGACCATCGAATAGATTACTTCGACATTCGAAGTATTTTCAACATCAAAAGATCGTACTCCGATCGTACTCTGATTGTACTTCGAATCAAACGATTCGAACGATTTAATTGTACGATCGTACGATTTCACTTCGACTTCTAAAAACTTAGCCAAATGTTGCCTAAATGTTCTAGGAGGTCCCCATAGGCTAACATAGCAATTCGGCAGGTTTAAAGTGGCGAAGTGTCGAAGTTGAAGTTTTTTAAAGAAACAGTACTTTGATTTTCGAATGGTCGAATAGTCAAAGTATTTTCAGTTTGAGCCGAATTTAGGCCTATTCGATGGTCGAAGTACCCACAAAATAGTTTGAAACTTCGAAAATTCACTTCGACCCTTAGTAAATCTACCCTCTAGTGTAAAAATTGAAATTGGGAGGGTATGACAAGAGCTCCTTGCAATCTTAAATAACAAAAATACCAAAATACCATCATGTCGTTATTTATGTGAATTTGGCTATGTTTTATGTATGTGCAAGTCGGCACTAGGAGAGTTTATATACTTGTATATATTTGTGCTTGGTTGGAAGCACTCAATGCATTATATGGAGAAAGTTATTTGTTGGAGCGAATAAGCATTACAGTAGTTGAATTTGTCATGTCTATGTACAGTAATATATTTTATATGTTTTATATTATTCATTATCACCTATTTCTGGGTATTCACAGATTTTTCATTCATTTGTATAGTGCTAATTGATATGCCCTTTTGGGACTAATGACTGCAAACAAGATGTTGAAAGTACCTAGAGCTAGAATTGAATACATTGGAGTGAAATGCTTGATTAGTTATTTTAATAGCATAATTATCTCAAAGAGAAAACAGATAATTAGGGAAGGTGATAGTTACTGTCTATAAAGTGTGACAAATCTGTCAGATTGTGCAGTTCAGATTGTTTGGGACTAGCTGATTATCTAAGGGAGTTTAGCCCAATCTTGCCTCGCTGCTATTTCTTGGCACATTGGCCCTTGTTGTGCCTGTTTTCAAGCATTATCCCAATTTTGACCATGATTCATGCCCCTTGTCCTAAGCCTTTTGGTCTGTCTTTGACTTTGCTTGTCTAACCTGTGTCTGTACTTCAATTGGCTGGTCTGTTCTCTGACATAAGTAGGTTTCCAGTTACTTTCACTGAAAAAAAATTAAGTGGAGACCAGTATTGGTGGGGGGTTGCCCCACTTTAGGCAGTTCCAGCTGTATTCTTTCCTTGCTATGACTCATACTATCTAATGCATAATAATGGTCAGCTTGCAAAGCTCTATATCCAGCACTGATCTGTCTTCAGTTGGACATTACTAAAGTTTATATTATGTGAGCATAATTTAAATAAAAGTAGGGTCAGCCAGCCCCAAGCTTAATGCCCACAATAGTTCTGATCAAAATTCTTATGCTGTATATAAGCTACTTGACACCATTACTCTTGGACTTTACCTATCCAGGACTTTGTGAATGATCTGCATGTGGTCTGAGTTTAGCCACTGGACTCCACCTACAACCAGCACAGTCATATGAGAATTATTGAGGGGTTGTGATCTGAAACCCAAAAATGCAAAAATAAATGTAAAGTGGTAATAACTGAAAAGAAACAGTATTTGCACACCTTTATTATAGGTTAAGGCATAGATGAATAAATAATAACCTGGAATGAATGTTAAAAATTTTAAACTGACTGTATTAACTACTAGTTCATGTTCATCTGTTTTTATTAGATTATTTGGATATCCTTATCCAGTGAGTGCTGATTTAAGGCAATGTAATTAGCGACGTTTTTGAACTTTGATTTGCTTTCATTTGTAATAATAGCAGCAAAACTTGTAATGTTGAGCATGTGCTTTGGTAATCTGATTTGAGTATAAAATATGTCCCCTTCTAGCTAATTTAGTCTGCTCTCTGATAAATGGCTCCATGTAGATAACAAACATAATTGAAATGTCTCTATTTTTATATTGGTAGACCAATATGGAAAAACACTGTGGTAGATAAAAGTTACAAATTGCCTTAGTGCTACTACTATGAATGTCAAATAGTAATTAATACAAAAACACAGAGCCATCTTAAAGGAAAACTATTCCGCCAAAATGAATACTTAAACATCAGATAGTTTACATCATATTAAGTTGCAAAGAATCTTATTAGTGACATACCAAATAATAAGCTGGAATATATATTTAAGTAAATATTGCCCTTTTACATCTTTCCTCATGAGCCCCTATTTTATGATATTCTCTGTGCTCCTTCAGAGATCTCCTGACCAGAAATAATGCAGCTGTAACTATAACAGGAAGAAGAGTGGGAGCAAAAGACAGAATTTTGTCAGTTAATTGGCTCATGAGACCCAAAATATATGGGTTCTTTTTGGTTTGTTTGTGTGCACTGGGACTCATTGGATCCCAGTGGGCGACTCTTATTTCTTAAAAGGGCAATTTTTTTTAGGACTACCCAATGGCAAATACTAACAGAAATGTTTATTATGAAATGTTTATTTACATGAAGCTATGTTTTACATATGAGCTGTTTTATGCTATTTGTTTTTTATAGAGACCTACATTGTTTGGGGTTATGGTTTTCCTTTAATGGACAAGTCTATTAACATAACTCGTTCTTTATATAATACAGAAAAATGTTAGCTGTTTTTGTTCCACCATATAATCCACATTATGAAAAGCCTAATAAACACATTTTGCGACCTTCTCTTTTTTTTCAATAGTTTTTATTTGAGTTTTAACATTTTTAGAGTGAAAAAGTAGTTTTACATTTATGTAACATCATCAAATATTTGCATATAAAGGAAAGGTAAAGAAAGAGAAAGAACAAAGATAGATTCGGTCCTATCTTGGTCTAGCAAAATGGCTGAATGAATTAAAATAAATAAATTAAATTAAAAGTAACTTTTGATGGCATGTAATGTTTAATAAAAATGAGTATTATGCAATACATGTTCTAAGGTGGTTTCTGTGAGGTCGCCAGAGTATCATTAACTATCGATATATAATGAATTTATGGGCTCACATTTGAGGAAAATACGTGAAATATAATTATAGAGTAATAGTAGTCTTGATCGAAAACAATAGAAAATATGACCAAACAAACATCAGTATATATTGTTAACAGATAGTAATCACCAGGGGATCGAAGGTGTTCCTGTAGTTGGGAAAGAATATCTATACCATGGTTCCCAAATGTTGAATCTTGAATTTCTCATATTTGTCAATGAGTATACTGGTTAGTCTTTCATTAACCATTATCCAGTTCAGCTTGTCTTTAAAGTGTGAAACAGAACCCAAGGAGATTTCCAATGTTTAGCTATTGTAATTTTTGCAGCCAAAAACATAAAAGTTATCAAAGACTTTTTATTGGTATCGGTGTTGGATATCTTTTTATTTAAGACAGCGTTTAAAGGATCTTTCCTAAGTTTGACCTGTGTTACTGAATATTTGATAGTATATACCCGAGTCCAGGATCTTTGAATATTTGGACAGTTCCACCAGATATCCATCACCGTACCTGTTAGACCACAGCCTCTAAAGCATTCTTGGCTAAGTTGGGGGTTTATTCTATGTAGACAGGAAGGGACCATATACCGGAGTGTGAGAACTTTATATGCGGTTTCCAGCAATGAAATATATTCCTGGAACAGTGGGCTGTAGTTTCCCAAATCGTATCCCAGGTTTCTTTATCTATGGTAGTGTTGAGGTCTTTATCCAATGCCATAACATAAGATAAGGGAGTTTGGGAATGTATGTCAAGAAGTAAACGATATAGGTATGAAATTAAACCTCTTGAGTATGGGTATTTAATGCAAACATTTTCGAAATAGGTGGGATTTAAAGGTGTTTTGTCTTTATTAAATGTAGTGGCTTATTTGTTGGAATTGAAATATCTCAGACGGAGATATAATAGACCAGCTTTCAGTGCCTGATATAGAATAAAAATTATATGTATGTCTGAAGCCATTAGATGTCCATCTTTGAAAAGGTTTGGAAAATAAACCTGGAGGGAACAAAGGATCACCAAGAATGGGACGACCTTCTCTTTGAACACATTAAAGAGACACTGACATCAGAAAATAACCTTTTTTTTTTTTTTTATCATAACATTGTCTTTGAATGCTATTTATAATTTTTCTATAAAAGTATTTGCCTGATGCTTTTACATTACCTTTCTTACTACTCTGTTCCTGTATGAGGGGGCTGCCATATTTGTGAGGCAGGAGTCTGTTAGCATTAGAAACTCTAACTGACAGGTTAAGAAGGGACAGTCAGGTTGGCAAAACAGTCAGGTTTAGTAACTTCAAGTGACAATTACTTACAAAAGCAGAACTATCAGCAAAAAACGATCAACATGACATATGGGTAACTTTTAGGGGCCCATTTACTTAGTTCGAGTGAAGGAATAGAGGAAAAATAGTTCGAATTTCGAATGGTCGAATATGGACTTCGACCATCGAATGGGCTACTTCGACCTTCGACTACGACCTTCAACTTTGAATCGAACGTTTCGAACTAAAAATCGTTCGACTATTCGACCATTCGATATTCGAAGTTGAAGGATTTTACTTTGACGGTCGAATATCGAGGGTTAACGACTGATGACAGAGTTAATTCCTCTGTCATCAGTCGTAAACACACTGCATAATTGTGTCAATTTGCTTTAAATGTATGGCTTTTATTGCAATACAATCCTGTATTTAAGCCCTACTACATGTATAAGACACTGTCCTTTTTCATTTTCAGTTTCCTCTTTATATTCAAACTCTAAATCTTCTCACCAGAAAATTGAACAAGTATATCTTTATAGCTATTACACTGTAAGACTATATTTGATGAATACCTTTCAAAAATGAATTGTTCCAATGTGTTTTCAAATGTTGGCCTTTTTGTGGCCTCTATCCAGAACTGTGGGTAGTGAGAGTAACTAATAGCTGTTCTGCCTTTATTTATATTGTAGAATTTCATGGCATGAGACTTCTGCCATTCTTGCAGTGTTTCATTTACTCGCTCTAACAGATAATACATCATGCCCCTGTTAGTTGAGTCGCCAATAAACAGAATCTTATTGTGGGGAGAGAAAAACAATTTCATAGTTTATTAAGCATTATTTGGTATAAAAGATATATCACAAGACAAGGTACAATGTCAGCTTCAATACTGTGCTTGCTATGCATTCTGAAAGCAGGGTTTATTTAAAATATAAATATGCTCACATTATACTCCCTTCCTATGTTATTACATTAAAAAATAAAGTTGTTATTTGCTGAATACAATACCAGGAATTATAGTGAAAATAATATAATTATGTTATATTTCAAATCAGTAATATCTCCATAACATACACAGGTGGATGACCCTTGTATATAATTGTTACAGTTAAAACTCTTGCAACAGACTGACACAAGCTCATGACAATGTACATAAATATTACTACATTCCTGCAGTTCAGTTTTTATCAGAATTGGATGCTGGCATGTATTAGGGTACCAAGATATCGCCGCATATCTCTTACCGGTACACAACTTTATACAAACAGAATTATGATATTCTTCAGTCTGTCCGATGCAAGAAAACATATTTTCAGAATTCAAACAGTAACCCATATTGTGCTAAATTTAACAAACACCATCATATATTTATGAAATATTTGCAAATTATGAATATAAATGAGGGCCTGGACATGTATGTCTTTATTTAAGCTAAAGTGAACTATGTTTTAAATGCATCAACCTTGTAGAAAATTGTAGAAAAAATTCAAATGATGCTGGAAAGAACTGAAATATTTGTGAATCTGCCACAAGTACTTGGCTATACCAGCTTTTGCATGGCAGTTCTCATAAATGGACCTTTTTGTCCTTGGCAAAGAGATGCAGATAACATCTGAAACATTTGATTCAATGTATTACACAAATATAGGCTATGCAGAAAGTGTTCAGTTTAATATCCCAGAGCAAGGCATGACATGCCACTTACTACAAACATAAGCAAAATACTGGGATAAAGTTCCTGAAATGCCAGCAATCGTTTTTGCTTTTATATTACAATTCAGCAAGACTGCCAAGAAGAAAACTCAATAGCAGGAGCCTGTGTGGAACAATTCTGGGAAATCTCCATGAGCAGCTGCTGAAAATGCTTAATCTTCCCTTTGAAAAGACATATTGGCGGGGGGGGGTGATATGAATGCTAAGTAAGATTTGCACAGAAAGCTTTACAGAAACTATCTACTGATATGAACATTATATAAATAAAGAAAACATAGCATAGAAAACATTTCATTAATTGTTAAAAGAAAATCCGAACGATAGCTTTGAACTATGGAATAAAATATATGGTCTTATATTTGGGCTACTTGCCTCTGTCATATGCGAAACTCTATGGTTAGGTTGTCTGCCGGCATAAATTATTAGACATCTTAATCACAATGTTGAGAAAGTGTAAAGACTAGGGGTAAATTAAATGGCCATATTTGATGTTCCATTAGGCCAATCAAAATACAGCAGCTGGATTAAGGAAAAGCAAGGGGCTTGGCAGCCAACCAGTCAATTTTGTGGTAGTTGATTTAGGCATAGTTAGGGGCAATCGGACATTCTTTTAATAACCGGGAAGCATCAAGCAAGAACAATCTGTGTTATATGATTAGTTTCAAAAGCAGCTGACAAGTTTACTCATGGTGGTCTGTTGGAGATACACAACCTATGGAGTTACCACCAGCTTGACTGATTTATTACACTTCCATAGACAATATTTTGACTTAGAAGAAAGAACAACACATTCATTCATATTGTTTCCAGTATTTCTAATGTACAATTGTATACCCTGTTAGTTTGAGCTATGCCCCATTCACATCAGAGGCCTACACTCAAGAACTCTTTTTAAAGCACTAGGTCACAGACTTTAGGTTACACATTTTTAACATACAGTTATACCAGTTAATAAATATATTTAGTCTACCTTGTACTGTATATAGAATAAGAAATGTACTCCTTCCTAAATATTACAGTTGGTATTAAAGTTTCCTTGCAGCTTGTTAACTGTATTACATAAAGCCTTTGTAAGCTGCAGTATTCATCTAAGAGGTAGATTATAAAACATTATTAGAATATTCAAAAACTAGTAAAGTAAAGTAAGTAAACACTTACCCATGGCATCTGCACTCTCATATTTCTTTTGAGGAGCTTTTACAAAATAGGAGAGTGTGTACACTCCACAAAGCTTGCCAGGGGGAATGATCAATCCACAGTCCTATATATATATATATAGAGAGGGAAAAGCATCTTGAGAAAGGTTCTAGATTCCGAACCGAAACGTTGATGCAATAAATTAATGACTTCCTAATAAAGTAACATTTATATCAACATCGGTGTGCGTGTAAACCTTTGGACTTATATATATATATATATATATATATATATATATATATATATATATATATATATATATATATATATATATATATATATATATATATATATATATATAAAAATATCAGTTATGACTTGATGTATTGTCTATAAAAAAAAAACCATGGTAAAGCATCCACTTATTGCAACTGCATAATGGATTGATTACAAATAGTGCTTCCCTTAACTCTGACTTTAAATGAAAAGTTCAGTCTAACCATAAAACTGGGGCAAAATAATAAAATGTTTCTAATATAGTTAGTTAGCCAAAAATATCATCTATAAGGCTGGTGACTGAATGTCTAATATAATAGCCAGAACACTATTTTCTGCTTTTCAGCTCTCTAACTCTGAGTTAGTCATTGACGTGGGACATAGCTGTTCAGGAGTTTGCAATTGATCCTTAGCATGCAGCTCAGATTCAAAATTAAACAGTTATGACCCATGTTTCCACCCCATCAAGTCACAGATTGGCTACTACCAGGTAACCAATCAGTGGAAAGCAAGAGAGTGTTCTGGCTATTATGTTAGACATCAAGTCACTCTAGCCTTTATACATTACAATTCCTTTAAATAGGCCAACAAAACAAACATTTCTATAGGAATCATTTTGAAGACATGTTCTTAAATAAACACCTGCCTTAAAAAGTTGCTTTATACTAATGAATTTATAGCGGCCACATGCCATGTCTATAAGCTCAGGAAAGGTATACATTTCATTGTTTTCTAATTGTTCACAAATGTATCACAATATATAAAGGGAAATATCTAGAGTACTATTGGGTCTACCGAGTCCCTGCTTAATCTTTAATGCAGTAGCCCCCCCCATATGTAATAAAAGGCACCAAGTTTGCTTAGGAGCAGTAACCCATAACAAAAATATAGACTGTCCTTGCAGCAAATCCAAGAGCACTTAAGGGAGCAAAGTGCACCCCTTAGTTCCTTTTCATGCTTGACTTGTGGCTGAGGCAGTTTTCTGCTCTGCACCACACTGAATTTGAAATCCAGCACGAGGTGCAGCACACAGCACACTTTGCTGATGCAAATCAACATCTTATACCACAATGCAGTGTTTTTTCCCAGAATCCAAGTGTCACAGCTGCAAGTTATGCCTAGTGCAATAGTGCACAATGTAGCAAACTAATTGCTAATTAACTTGCCTGTTTCAATGGTGTCACTTCTAGAGTGTTGCATTAATAGCAGCATTTGTGCAGTTTACGTGGATCAAGTCAGTAGCTCATACAGATGCAACCTACAACCAGGCCAGTTCCAGGCCAAATTTTTCCTTTCGTGGTTAAATGCCCCTAGTCTTGTGGTGTTCTTATATTGATTAATTATAGCATTCATTCCGAGTACAACATTGTCCGGGTATATTCTTTGGAAGCAAAATTAATATTACAATTGGCATTTGAGGGTTAACTTCAAGGAACGATTCTTGTGAACAACTGAATGATTAAATGATTTTGAGACAGAAAAAGACATATGTGGTCTATTGATTTCATCTTGTGCCATATCCTCGGATATTTGTTAATCCAGAGATCCTTCTGTGGCTATTATGGTTTTTTTTAGCAAAATTTGACCCAGATTTGCATTAAGTTTTACATTGTTTACAAGTAACAACTGAGAAGCACGGATATTTTATCTTTGTACATCCACTAACAGTAGTTGGATTTCTTCTAATATATTTGACTCACAATTAAAGCTATAAAATCCCTTGGAAATAAATCTGAGCGGTGTGCTTTCATACTTGACTACAGTACATCTTTTTTTGTTATGCAGAAATGATGTCTTCAGTTCATATCCAGAAGAATTCCATACTTGATATACATATATTATATATATGTGTATATACATGTGTGATTTTTACAATGGAACTAGTAGACTTTACACAATAGGAATGGGGTTTATGGTATTTTGTATAAGTAATCTCTGTAACCCTAAACATGCAATTAGCAATGAAAGTTGTTGAAGCACAACTGTATTCTTGTTTATCTTCAGAAACCAGGACTGACCTTTCTCTTTTCTAATAAAGCATTACTATTAATATGCTGAAGAAACCTTTTGGGGTTAGTCTTAGCCTCTGTCGCAATGTGCTACACATTTCCTATCTTTGTTTTATGGATTGTTGTTTTACAACATTTATTATAGTGTTTATATTCATTAAATGCAGCTCCTGCCCACACAGCCTTGTAGTTTTTAAATGCCTTTCTCTTTATTCCAATTAACTTCTTTAACTCTACATTAAGCAACATTGCGTGTTTCTTGGTGCTTCTACATTTACTTCTTAAGGGAATAAATTGAGAGCATTAATGATTTAATATAATTTTAAATTCCAATCATTGCAGTAAATAAAAATATAAAAATGTGCCCCTAAAAAACTAAATCCCAGATAAAATAGACAAAAATAAATGCACTAAGGGGCAGATTTATCAAAGGTTGAAGTGAAAATTCTAATTTTGAATTTGAATTACAAGATCATTTTTCTGTACTTCTACTAGGGATTAATCCAAATTTGATTTGAATTTGAAAAAAATTAGAAAATTTGAATATTGAAATTTACCATGTACACTCTCTTTAAAACTTTGACTTTGACCATTCACCATCTAAAACATGCCGAATTGCTGTGGGGGACCTCCTAGAACCTATTTGGAGTCAATTGTTTTTTTTTTGGGAAAAACTTTGATTCAAATTTGATTCGAATGTGCTATTACTTTGTACAATTTAAATTAGGACGAATTTGAATACGGACTATTCACCCGTAAAAAAAACTTCAGTTGGTCTTTTTTAATTTGAATTTCGAAGTTTTTTAAATTCAAAATTCGACCTTTGATAAATTGCCCCTAAGTGTACCAACAGTTTACCCTACACACTGAGAAAAAAAGTGGTTTCTCTTAGTTGGTAACACTAAAACACACAGCAGTCATTTCATCAGAAATACCATCCGCAGGGACATTGCCAATTTACAGGTGACAATTCACTAGTGAACGGGACCGTCAATATTGTTCATTCACTCTTGCGAACAGTCGTTACTCCGCAAATTCAGTATCCAGTAAAGTGCAAATTTTACTGAACGTTACCTTTTTCGCCAGAGTCACCTCAGACCACACGAACTGCTAAAATGAAGCTACATGAAGATCTTCTCAATCTTATGTCACTTACATCATATCCTGTCTGCCAGAAATGCATTAAAGTTGTATAAAAACGCTGGCTTCCTTTTTTTAGGTGGCATTGCCTGCAAAAGTTCTAACTATTAAAAAATGTTTTGGGTTAACATTTTTCCCCAGACATGGAATATTTATTTTAGGGTGGGCTCATGTGTAGGGCATTGTAGGATCTCTTTTGTCATCATTCATGTTCCTTAGACATTTGTAATAAAAAGTGGCCACTTCAAGCATTTGCACCAACATCTTTGATAAAGACGTCCATATGGTGTAACCACCCTATTCAAATTGACCAAAGCGTAAGAAGACTAAGTTTCGCTAGAGCAGAAGCGAAAAGTCACCAGTATTCGGCACCCAGGATGCAACTTTGCATTTTAGTTAACTAGGGTAGTGGTAACAAATTTTCACCTGGCGAAGTGTGCGAATCGGTCACTGGTCGACAATTCGCCCTTTAGTAACTCTGCCCCATTGAGGTTTCAATCCCCTATCACTATTTGGAAATACATGGTGAATTTCAAGTACTGTTATAGCTTTTTTCTCTGTACATCTCCTAATTTTATTTCCATTGTATTTGTAGTTTCTATCATCGCAAGTGCACTCCATCAAAAATTATGAAACCATTTTCATTTTCAATGTATGTATAAGCATAAAAATAATATAGAGGGGAAGCGGGATGGTGAGATATAAAATAAAAAATGTAACTATGGAAAATCTAAAGCGATAAAGATAAACATTGAGATGAAAATTCACTCTGTTGCTGGTTGTTGTATAATATAAATACAATTAGTACTATAATGTTCTTATAGGTTTCCCAAGAGCACAGCAGCATGACTCCCTTGTAAATTGTAAGTTAAATCTAATATTAGGACGAGTGAATATTGCAAATATCTGATTGGCTGTTATGGGTTACTGCATATGGCACACTTGCTCACTGTTAGGAAATAATCTATGCATAAGAAAATCCCATTTGCTTTTGGAAATAACATCCAAGGAAGAATCACAAGGGATAAAGCAAAACAAATGCAGTCAGTGGAAGAGTTATGCTGTGAGATTATTTCTTCTCTAAGATCGAAAAAGCATGCTTATAATGACAATATGTTGAGCATTAAGAACCACACTGAAAAAAAGAATAAAGCAATAAGATAAGAAAAACCAGCAACAAGCAGAACAGTATGAAGTAAAACCTTAACATAATCCCTCAAGTGTTTTGAATAACTTCCAGCTAGATAAATTCTCAGGACCTCCAGCACTGAATGTATTAGTGAGTCATGCAAGCAGCACTGCACTCATCCTTTGTATGGAACAGGAGATAGTGGAACTGATGGCTAAATGGCTTTCTTTTCTAAAACACAAATCAGATAATACGGACCCATAGGATCTACAGGAAGAAATATTGCTTGACATTCTAATACAAAGTAACATGATCAAACCTGTATCAACATTAGAATGTTGATGTCTTGGGATATTAATCTCACTGTGGCGATATAATGTTAATACAACTGAATTGGTCTGCTCTCTCTCTATGTATATACAGTATATATATATATATATATATATATATATATATATATATATATATATATATATATATATATATATATATTCCTCTAAAGCATGCAATTCCATCACTACTGTATTCCACACTGCTAATACAGCACCAATGTGTACTGATAGGAAGCATAATTTTAAGCTTGATATGTTAAAAGATACATCTTTATAACCAAAACAATGACCTCCCTAAGCACTGTGAGCACTTACAAGACACTATTAAATATGAAATATACAGGGATCCATTATCTGGAAACCATTATCTGGAAAGTATTGATTTACTGAAAGGCCATCTTCTATAAACTCCATTATATACAAATATTAAAAATTTTTAAAAATGATTTCCTTTTTCTCTGTAATAATAAAACAGAACCAGTTACATAGTTACATAGTTAAATCGGGTTGAAAAAAGACAAAGTCCATCAAGTTCAACCCCTCCAAATGAAAACCCAGCATCCATACACACACCCCTCCCTAATTTCACATAAATTATATATTCCCATATCTATACTAACTATAGAATTTAGTATCACAATAGCCTTTGATATTATGTCTGTCCAAGAAATCATCCAAGCCATTCTTAAAGGCATTAACTGAATCAGCCATCACAACATTACCAGGCAGTGCATTAGACAACCTCACTGTCCTGACTGTGAAGAACCCCCTACGTTGCTTCAAATAAATGTTCTTTTCTTCTAGTCTAAAGGGGTGGCCTCTGGTACGGTGATCCACTTTATGGGTAAAAAGGTCCCCTGCTATTTGTTTATAATGTCCTCTAATTGTAAAGTGTAATCATGTCCCCTCGCAAGCGCCTTTTTTTTCCAGAGAAAACAACATGATCCCAAATAAGATATGATTGATCCTTATTGGAAGCAGAACCAGCTTATTGGGTTTATATAATACAACACGAATCACCCCACTATCCCTTGGTTTTTATCCTTCTAATTCAAGTAGAGGTCTGACTGCAGTCAGTATTCAAAAATTTCACAATATCCAAGGAATAGAAAAGAACCCCCACTTGAACAATCTAAACTAGGGCAGTCACAAAGTATTTTTGACACACTTATTAAAAATCGGTTAAATAGTAAGCACTTAAATAAACACCACTAATCAGTGCATAAGGTTGAATGTAACACTTGTTGAAAATTTATAAAGTGCTGTGCAATAAATTATAAAGTGCAGTGCAATGAGTTATTTATGAGGAGCTCAAAAAGCCAAAAAATCTATAATACCACAGTAATATTGAGCCAATTAATAGAGTGATACCTGAATAGATCACTGATTTCTAAATTAATTGTAATGCTAAAGAAAAATATAATTGATTTGAATAAGTAATTTACTAAGATGAGAATATTAAATTCATTAAATATAAAGTGCTGCAGTGCTGTATGAGTTAATAATCCTTCCTAATTAATAAGGTTCAATTTAATAAATTAACTAGACTGCCATTAAATAGGATAAAAACTAAAATCAATGCTCAAATTCATGAAGAAAGGAGGAAAAGGAAATAAAAGGAGGTGGAGTTGTCCCAAAACTGCTACCTTGTTTGTTCTATCCCTGGGACACCACAAAGATGGAGAAGGCAGAGTAACCGGGACTGTGGTCTCGTAGTTAACTGAGCCCTAAGCTGATTTGAGAGGCTAAAATATCCTATAAAACCACAATTCCACGGTTTCCTGGGAGTTTAGTTTGCAGAGAAAGAGAAAGAGTTGAACCGAGCAAAGATTATTTCCACCACCCTCCACGAAAATGGTTTAACCCCAAGTTTTTTAAATAGTTTAAAAGGATAACCAAGATCAGGAATTTTAACGCCGACGCGCGTTTCGCTATGTTAGCTTTGTCAAGGCGTAATGAAAATGTTCCCTAGGACGCGTGGTTTAAATTACTTCCGCGTCCTACGTCACGTTACTGAGTTCTCGCGAGATCTTACCCTGTGATCGCGCGCGCTCCCACGCTCCCACTAGATCTATCGCGAGGAGTGCGTGTGTCTCCAGGAAGATCTGGTATCCGGAAAGGCCCAGGTCCCGAGTATTTTGGATAACAGGTTCCATACCCGTACTATTACATATGGCACTATTGTTCCAGGCATATTATAGGGAAATTGGAGTAGCACCACCTGAGGCAGTTGTTACAATTGATACAATAGTTGCTAATATTCCACAGATGTTGCAGAGGAATGTTTTCATGAACCAAATTGTAACAGTTCAGAATCTACACCTAGATTACTGACCTTCCAGACTGAAACACCAGACAGGAAAATGAAACATTAAACTTGAATTTTGGAAAAACATGGCATCCTTTTTTACCCCAAAAAGTTGTGGTAAAAAGATTTTTTTTTTTCCCTATTAATTTTGTCCCAAAGCTGTTCCATGTCTGAATCCGAAAATATGAAAACTTGCCAAATTCATGTAAAAGTCAGTGGCAGATGTCCCCTTAAGCTTTCGAATATGTTTTAACCTTCTGTCGATTGTCGATAGCAATAACATTTGCTTCAAATTGCTCCTTTGTTACAATAAGGGGCACATTTACTTAGCTCGAGTGAAGGATTAGAATAAAAAATACTTTGAATTTCGAAGTTTTTTTTGGCTACTTCGACCATCAAATTGGCTACTTCGACTACGACTTCAACTTCGAATGGAACGATTCAAACTAAAAATCGTTCGACTATTTGACCATTCGAAGGTCGAAGTACTGTCTCTTTAAAAAAAACTTTGACTACCTACTTCGCCACCTAAAACCTACCAAGCACCAATGTTAGCCTATGGAGAAGGTCCCCATAAGCTTTCCTTGATTTTTTTGATCAAAGGAAAATCGTTTGATTGATGGATTAAAGTCCTTCAAATCGTTCGAAATGCAGTAAATCCTTCGACATTCGAAGTCGAGGATTTTCTTTTGAGGTTCGAATATCAAGGGTTAATTAACCCTTGATATTAGACCAATAGTAAATGTGCCCCTTAATGCTCAGGGGCATATTTATCAAAATCCAAATTAAAAAAAAAAAAGTCAGACCAACATAGAATCCATGATTGCACCTTATTTATTATTTTAAAAAAAGCATTATTTAATTGGATGGGGGGTCAAACATGAAAAAAATCAAATATCCAAATCATACGGTTTTTCTAGAGTTTTTTCCCCAAAATTGTTCTAGTTTTCAGGCTTTTTCCAGAAAAGCCCGTATTTTCAGAATTTTTGCCTGAAAAGTCCAAAATAGATTGATGTTCAGTCAAATTCCAGCATAGACCACAGAAACTTCCAAATAGGATAGGGATATCTCCCATTGACTTATATAGAACCTCAGTATTTCTGAGATGTTGGATTTTTCGGATTTGGTGTTTTTCCACTACAAATTAGTTTTTTTATTGTAAAACAAACTTGAATACTTCTTCTAATTTTCGTAATTTTCAGGCATCAAACTCGAAAAAAGTAGGTTTTTCATGCAACAATCCAAAAAAGTTGTAGTTTTTCCCAGTCTGATTTTTCGCGTTTTTTTATTGATAAATAAGGGCAAATCGTGGATTTGGTCAGACTTTTTTTATTTAAAAAATCAGAAATATTTGAATTTTGATAAATAACCCTTAGGGGCACATTTAATAAGCTTGAGTGAAAGATTTGAATTTCGAAGTATTTTGTTGGGTACTTCGACCATCAAATAGGCTACTACGACCTTCGACTTCGATTCGAACTATTTGAACTAAAAATCATTCGACTGTTCGACCATTCGATAATCGAAGTACTGCCTCTTTAAAAAATACTTCGACTACATACTTCGCCAGTTTTAACCTACCGAGGTTCAATGTTAGCCTATGGGGACCTATGAGACACCTAGGACTAAGTGCCGGAGGGTACGAAACACGTAAGGTGGACCATGTGGGGTCAGTATGTATCTATGTTTTAACATGTGAATATTAATAAACAATTTGTTTTTACTGGATTCAAGCCTTGGGAAATATACCTTTTGATATAAATATTTTGTATGTAGACCTTCCCCACCACTTTTCTTACATTTTTTTGATCGAAGAAAAATCGTTTGATCGATCACTTAAAATCGTTTGAATCTTTCGATTTGAAGGATTTTATCATACTTCAATCGATCGATCGAAGGATTTGCGCTAAATCCTTCGAATTCGCTATTCGAATTTGGAAGATTTAACTTCGAGGGTCGAATTCAAGGGTTTATTAACCCTCAAAATTCGACCCTTGATAAATCAGCCCCTTAATGTTTTAGGGCTCTTACACACGGGCGTTTTTTCTGCAATTTTTAAATTAACGCTGAACGTGTAAAAATGAATATATTACATTTAAACATTTTTTTTTTGACACAGCTAAGTGTGTTTTTTCAATTCCAAAGAACCCTCTATTCTATTGATAGCCGAACTTGCGTCAAGCGCAAGAAAATGCAGCATGCTATGTCTCAACTAATGCACTGGAAAGCAAATGGAGTAAAATGCAACTCAGAACAGTCATGAGTACAACCAGGCAGAATATAATTGAATCAATTAGTGAATGTGTTCATTTGCGCTTAAACCTGCATTTAAACACACGTTAAATGCATAAAAAAAACCTAGAAAAAATGCAATGCGTGTAAGCCCTTTGTTTGAATAAGGATACAGGTTATGAGATTCTATATTATAATTTGTATTCTCTGAAAATATTCTTAAATCTTGCTGCTTAATGTTATTCTTAAATCTTGCTGCTGAATCTTATTTTCACAGTAATTCTGGCAAGCCTACTACTAGCTGAAATGATGTATAAAATGATTAATTCAAAGGCATAAGATTCAGACCTTAAAAATGTTGTATAAAAAAAAAAAGATAATATGAGGGGAAGCTGTTGTTAAGGGATCAGTGTTTATAGAGATCACAGCTAAAAATCAATTCTTGGAAGACTCCTCTTAAATTGGATTAATATATCACTGGTAACAATACCTTCAAAACCATTTATAACATGAATGAAAGCTGGTGTTGTTTTTGGCCAAAATATGGTGTAGATTTGTAAGCTTGCCTTCTTATTAATGAGAAACTAAACTAAAAGCATATGAACTTTTTCCTATTGATGCAAATGAATTTGAATGTATGCTGTGGCCTTTCTTTCTGTAGTATGCATCATCTAATACATGGTTTATTACAGGTGGCAGGAGTAAACCTGTGCCTGCGTATTCCATTGTTCACTTGAATTAGGTCGCCAACTGCTACTTCTGAAGTGAAATGAATAGCAGGGAGAGCGTGTAAATATCCAACTGCTATGTTCTCCTGGAGCCACAAGGTCTGGGCACGCTGTGTAGATATTTAGCAGTATTACTCCAGCTAACATTAACATCAGACAGTTTCGCCTTTGCAGGGAAACAATTTGCACAGGGCTTCACACAACAGCCTTAAATTCCTGAATGGCTTGTGATTGCTCTCAACAAAGTGTTACAGGACAACTTAACAGGGATTTTCTTGTTCATACTTGTGCACTGGGATGGGGTTAACGCTTTCAGCAGAGGGACTGTGACTGATTAATGGAACCTTATTTAGATCTGGAACAGTTGGAAACCGTATGTACATTTTTCTCCATTAAAACGAAATATATTTTCTTTCAGGAGAGATTCCGTGGAAATGTACTGCTTTACTTTAATGAAACTGTAATCAGTTAAAACTAAAGCAGCATCAGTTGTTATACTGTAAACAAGCTGGCAGTATATACAGAAAAATCCCTGACTCTGTATTCACACACCTGTTATGGTTTATCTGTAATATTAGATGTTGATTAAAAGCACTGCCTGCCTTATTTTATTATTACCTCTATAAGAACCCTATTTATTGGACTGTTTTACATCACCATGCAAATGAGACAATGTCTAGACACAATATTTTAGCTATGGACTGTAACACTTATTGCAATAGTTAGAGCACCATTTCCACAACTGGTAAACAGTATGTAGTTACTAAATCTCAGGGGTACAGTGTGGGCAATAGGCAAAGTTGGTGCCAATCCAATAACTTGCAGTAGTAAATGTCTGATGTTTCATTGGAGACCACATTAGACCAATAAATATTAACTTGAAAGCTATGGTGTGGTTTTCTTTTTAAAGGAGTTGTTTAGAGTAAACATAAAAACTGTGCAAATAGATAGGCTGTGCAAAATAAAACATGTTTTCAATATACAGTAGTTAGTTAGCCAGAAATGCAAGCAGAAATGTAATCTAAGGTTGGAGTGAGTTGATAACTTAACAGCACAGAACACTACTTCCTGTTTTGCAGCTCTCTTGGTTTCCACTAGTTACCAGGCAGTAACCAATCAGTGACTTGGGTCACTCCAGTCTTTATAGATGACTTTTTTTTGGATAATTAACTATATTAGAAACATTTTTTATTTTGCATAGTCTACCTATTTACTCATTTTTATTACACTGGACTGTTCCTATAGGGTTCATAATTTGCTTACCAGGAAGGCTGTTACTAATAAATACAAAAGCAGTTGCCCCAGGCCAACCAGAGCATACAGTGCACCTAAGTAAAGAGGAAGTCACACAGAAACATAAGGACTTTACATAGTAATATTACTATAATTAATTGGTATATATAGCAGAATATTTATAGGGCACCCATACCCCATAACTTGGGGAAGACAATATGAGACCTATATACTGTTGACTCCCAAGCAGCCAAAGGACATGTTGTGTAGGCCCAATGTAGGCCCTTGTTTTTAGGCAGAAGTTAACCCAGATTATGCTGAAATAACTGATGTGACGTTACTTGGTGGTCTAATGGCTTCAAGAGGCCAGCGTGGACGCCCGCAGAACTGATCTTCGTGCTCCAATGCTCACTTCTACTATGCACATGCACACGTTCGCTTCCAGGTTTATGCGCCATGCATCATGATGGCGCAAAGTTTAAATATTTAAAGGGGCCTTGGGCCAATTCTCATTGCCCAACGTAAAGGTCTATTCATTAGTTCCTGGGTGCTATTCTGAGTGTTCTTGATCTGTTCCTGACCCTGCCTGTCCCTGACTTTGTCTTGTCCGCTGCCTGTCTTGACTATCGCCTGTTTACTGACTATTCCTTGGATCCCTGCTTTGTACAGCGATACTGGTGTGTTTGACCTGGCCTGTGACCTTGACTATTCTCTTGTCTTCTGAATCTGTACTGCCTCCCAAGATTGGTTTGACCCGGCCTGTTCCTGATCACACTTTTTGTTCTTTGCTCCGGTACTAGATTCAATCCCCTTGCTTACTCCTCCTGGTTCTCTTGTATCAAGACCTGCCACCATCCGACTAGCGGAGGGCTCCTCCTGAAGTGAAAGGCGGCTGTTATTATCCACTATAACCAGTTTCCAACACAAACCAATCAGCTTTTTTTCAACTTGGTTTCATGCTTTCATTTTGTAGCTTGTAGTTTCCAATTGAAATCACTCAGGTTTTTTTTTTCAACTGGGTTCTTGCTCATTTTGTAACCTATTGTAGTATATATTGTAAACAATTATGGACATTTTAGTTATCACAGACAAAAATAATATACAAACCTGACAAGAATGATTTTAAATAGTTTATGAAGATGTGAGATGTACTTGCTTCTGTTAATAGTATTAAACAACATAAAGTTAAAGTTTGTTTATGCATTAGCTATTATGTCTCTCAGGCTAAATTCCCAGGTTGACTTTATAAAACAGGTTTCCCAACATGTTTACCCATGAGCCGTATTCAAATCTAAAAAGAGTTGGGGAGCAACACAAGCATGAAAAATGTTTCTGGGTGGCACCAAATAAGTGCTGTGATTGGCTATTTGGTAGCCCCTATGTGGACAGGCAGTCTGCCACCAAAACGTGTACCTGCTTTGGTGCCATTGGGAGCAACATCCAAGGGGTTGGTGAACATTTTGCTCGAGAGCCACTGGTTGGGGAACACTGTTATAAAATGTTCCTCTCTTGTGTTCTGTTTGTGTTATTGTAGATTAGAAAGTATTAGGTGGCTGTGGCCCAATGAATTGGCCATGGCCATTTATGTGTTCTTACTTTATATAAGTAAAGCTATATTATTGCAGTAGTATATGACAAAACAGAACACTTCTTTTACAGAAATCTATTGGCGGGTGAGGGATATCGTTTTTTTTCCTTGGCTCTTGATTTGCTTTATACATTTCCCATTATTAAGGTTATTTTTGGTGGGGTGAGCACAAAAACCTTTTAGCTGATGATTGCAGAAAAGCCCCATGTTTTAGAGACCGGCAAGAATTGTCTCTTACAGACACATCAATAGTCAATTAAACAGGCAAATGTGCATCTCCATCTTCAAAAACAGGCAAGTCTCTCTCTCTTTCTGCAGAGACAGGCACATTAACAAGAAAAAGCTCAAAACCAGGTAATACAATAAAACAGAATTTCTAATTATGTGAGTAGTGTGGCAAGTAGGTGTAAAAAAACAGCTCTAGAGCACACAGAGAGTAGCAATTCATAACTGGAGCTAGAAATGCATTAAGATAGGATTAGTCTAGTTGCAGCCAGTCTTTTTCTCAAAGGACTTTATAAGAATCCTTGTTCCTGTTCTCTGGGCTTGGTCATTTAGCTCTCTGACTGTGAATTTGCCTTGAGTTCCCAAGTCCCTTCCTTGAAGGGGACCTGTCACCCAGACATAAAAAGATGTAAAATAAAAAGGCCTTTTCAAATTAAACATGAAATCCAAATTCTTTTTTTTTTATTAAAGCATTCATAGCTGCTGTAAACTTATTTAAAAATGTCACCTGTCAATCAAACATTGTTAGCTCCTCCTCTATGTCTTAGGCATAGACGCGGGGCAGGCAGTTACTTTTACAGTACTTTCCATTCAGCACCCATTCTGGTGCACAAACAAGATATTGAGATGATGCAAGGCCTTAATAACAGTGTCCACAAAATGGCTCCTGTCTGCTTGCTATAATTATGAATTCCCAGACCAAGGTTCAAACAAGGTTCAAATAATTTAGATAGTGTAATTCAATTTATTTTGCTTAACTAATATGATAAAATAGGGTATGGAATATTTTTTTGGGTTGGCTGCCAATTGTCTACTTCTGGACTAACCACTTTCCTGTTTACTGAGCTCTGCCTATTGTTTGGCATCTGTCCTGTCCACTGGACTATGCCTTTTGTCTGAAGCCTGCACTGAGCACTGGTCTCTTGGCCAATCTGCCTATTGTCTGTACCTGTCCTGAATTATGATATGTTATTTGACTTTGCTTTTTTTTTTATATTTATCCTGACCACATGATATTATTAATCAACACTACAACTGTTCTACATAATATCAAGGCCACTGGCTCAGGATTTGGTTAATTTATAATCTTATAACTGCACCTACACATCACACGACTTTATATCTTGTATGTTATTCAGCAAATACTATCCAATCTGCTTTCTGAAAGCCTAAAGTATTACACAACTAGACAATGGACAATGAGTGAGCAGGCAACAGACATCTAATATATTGCTGACCCTGGAGCAGGCACATGGGAGGTTCTCCAGTGGAACAGATAGCTAGGAGAACATCAGAGCAGATACCTAAGAGAGAGTTGGTAGTGATTTGTGAACTGCGTGATAACTAACACTGAAGAGAATAGACATTGGAACAGACATATCAAACGTGATGGCACTAAAGTGGGACATTTGGGAGGGATCCAGTTCTGTAGTAGACAGCTGGAAGAGAGACAGTATTTAAGTAAGCACTTGAGTAAGATCATCACTGGAGCAGATAGTAAGGAAAGGACTGGGGTGTTGGTACTCAAGCAGCTTGAAGCAAAAAGTAAAAAGTTGGCATGGCTATAGATTTCTTGGAATACACCCAGTTCCCATTCATATAATAAGGTTTAGAGGGATACCAACTATAGCCAAAATATGGAAGCATGGAACAGGGTTGATTTTAGAACCTAAATGGACACAGTAAGTGAACAAGTATAAATCAGTAATAAATAAAAATACAGAATTACACAAGAAACAAAGAGGTAAAGGTCAGTGTAGTATGAATGGCCAAATGAGACTAACCAGATGAAAATGTAATTAAGGAAGATGACTAGGAAATCTCTAAAGAGGAGTGGTACCTGCACTAACATAAAACAGTCGAGTTGATATGGAATACAGCTGTGCCTTGCTGACTTGCAAAGATGCACAGCTCTAAGTTTGCCAAGTGCAGTAACCCATAACAACCAAAAGGTGGTTAGACCTATAGCAAATGTTGTTCCTTTTATCATAACCCCATTATGATATAAAATAAGTATACTTTCCAACATCATTCATATTATTTTAGTAGAGGGGGAGGTATTTCAGTGGTATCAGGGCAAAGTGGCAAAATAATGACCACATATTCTTAATACAAAGGCCTCCATAACATTTGAACCAGTAATTGCTACATTAAAACAAACGTCCCTGCATCTTCAGCAATTTAAGTCTCCAGTAATCATATAGTTAACCTGTTATGTGTGTGTGAAGTCACCAGAAAGGTGCAGTAATGGCATGAACATCTCTGTAACTTCTCCTGAAGATGAAAGGCAGGCTGACTTTAAGCTTGTTTACAAACTGTCATTCACTTCAAGGATGAGAAGGACATAAAGTAGCATAAACGATTAGAAATTTCTTCTCAGTGTCTGTTTCTAGAACCCTGGAGCCTCATTTTTTTAACAGCAGTGTCTCGTCTGAAATGAAAAGCTGAAGAATATCTTTGTCAGAACAAAAACTCAGTGTTAAAAAAAGCTGCTTTCTATAACTGTGATCATGACTGAAAATTGCAGAAATGGCCAGTGATTGTGATTTCAAAATGTCAGAACGTTGCTGAACCTTTCAGATTAAATGTTTATCATGCACAGTATTATTCACAGTTGTAGGGGGAAATGTTCTCACTATATTCTGAAATCCACTCCAACCAAATCTGCACTGACTTTTCTCTCCTATTTATCAAGTTTTCCCAAAATTCCATGTGTGTGGAAAGACTCGTGGAAGAAATCGGAATCATAAGATTTTTCGCATTTGCCGCCGAAAACTGTGAATTTTTTCGGATTTGACGCCTGAAACCACAAAATCTTCGGATTATTGAACAAAACCCAACATTTTTATGTTGCTGCTACAGAAAAGAGGATGCAACATTTTTTTTCTAGATTACTTTCTGTTGTAGGTTAATTAAGTTTGGGACACACAAGTCTAGCAGTGGCACCTTAAAATATCATAAGGTGAACAATAATACAAAGTGGATAAATCTCATAGTATGATCTAAACCTTATATTGCCCTTTCATGCATGTTACTAAGACTAAACTACAAGGGGCATTTTGTGGGTCAGACTTTATCAATATTTTGTGGGATTCTACAAAACGTGATCCCCTGCTGTAATGTAAATTGGATCAGACCTGCGTCCGACATTAGGGGGCACATTTCAAAATACTTTGAATATCGAAGTTGAAGTATTTACCGCTTTTCCTTCATTCGTACAATCGAAGGAAAAACAATTAAATCCTACGAATCGAACAATTGGAAGGATTTTAATCCATTGATCGAACGATTTTTCTTCGATCAAAAAAACCTAGGAAAGCCTATGGGAACTGGGTTTTAGTTGGTGAAGTAGGTGGTCGAAGTTTTTTTTTAAAGAGACAGTACTTCGACTATCGAATGGTCATATAGTCGAATGTTTTTTAGTTCGAATCGTTTGAACCTATTTATGATGTTTCGATTTTTTTCTGGACAAATTTTTTGGGGGGAAAACTTGGATTTTTAGAGGAAAAAAACTCAATTTTTTCAAGATTAATTATGCTGCAAAGCTGATAAAAATCTTTAAAGAGACAGTACTTCGACTATCGAATAGTCGAACGTTTTTTAGTTCGAATCATTCGAACCTATTTATGAAGTTTCGATTTTTTTCTGGTCGAGTTTTTTGGGGGGAAAACTTGGATTTTTAGAGGAAAAAACCTAAAATTTTTTCAAGATTAATTATGCTCCAAAGCTGATAAAAATCTTTAAAGAGACAGTACTTCGACTATCGAATGGTCGAATAGTCGAATGATTTTTAGTTTGAATCGTTCAATTCGAAGTCAAAGTAGCCAAAAAAATACTTCGAAATTCGAAGAATTTTTATTCTATTCCTTCACTCGAGCTAAGTAAATTTTTCAAGATTAATTATGATCTAAAGCTGCTAAAAATCTGAATCCGAAGATACTCCAACTAAAACCTGTCAAAATCATGTAGAATTAAATGGCCAATGTCTCTTTAACTATTTGAAGATGATTCTTGCCTTCATGATCTTCGAGAGTTTCAAGCTAGTTTCCATTCGATAATATGAAAAAAGTAAAAAAATAAAAAAGTTGCACAATTGCTGTTTTTTTCGGATAGGTAAATTAAGGGCATTCGGGTTTGGGAGTCAGGAATATACATCTATATATTTTTTATAGAGAGTCGAGTTTTGGTAAAAACCCCCCTAAATGTACTTCAATGAGAAGAAAAATGAGATTTTATCATATCAGATGCAGACTCGGCATACAACATTCCCATCTGACAGATGTCCCTTTTGTAATCTCCAAATTATACCTTTCCGTCTCAGTACCCCCTGGTGGTAGCCTGATGTATATAGTAAATATATTTTAAAATTTCAAATGCACAACTAAGGGGCAGATTAACTAAGCTCGAGTGGATGGTTCGAATGTCAAAAAGTTCAAATTTCAAGGTAAATTTTTGGGTACTTCGACCATCAAATAGGCTATATTTGACCATTCGACTTTGATTTGAACAATTCGAATCAAAACATTTTTTTGGTGGGCCCCTAGTCTAAGGTTTTTGGGTAAGCCCCTGGGGTCCCAGTCCGACACTGCATTGGAATGGATATTTTATTGCACATTTACAAATGTCTGCTGTAGCTTTTTGAACCAACTGAACCCTGTTTACCTTAGTTTTACTGCAGCTGCAGCGAGCAAAAGGTCCAGTAGCAATTTCTTTCATTCCAATTGTTTTCAGAGGGTTTCTGTCTCATTACATTTCAAGCCAAATGAGCAGCAAATTTAGTTTGGCAGGCAATAAACTTTTATTGATATTTACAAAAGTTTTTTCAGCATTTCATTTTCGAAAGCAGACATTTTTACACATTTTGTTTATGTTCACTTAATACTGGGTATTTATGAGACACTAAAAAATCTAAAAAAAACACATGGGCCACAGCTGAAGACAAGAGGAAAATTTGCTCTTTTAAACATAGATAGGCTTGTTTGTTAAATGCAGATGTTATGCTCTTTTTTTCTTTTGACACCAGCTATGCTGATTGTGAATCAAGTAAAATCAAGTAAAAAGTATGTGGATACAGTATGGTGATTACATGAAATGCAATTTTCCATATCAAATAGGACAATATGTGTTCATAGCTTGTAACATCCACGGCTGTTGATAAAAGGCTATCAGTTATTTCACAAATTTGGTGAGTTCTCCTTCCTATTTTCTCTATATTAAGGAAGTTACAGTATTTATCAAAGGTCGCATTTTGATTTTAAGTGGCGAAGTAGTGAATTAGAACTGTTTCCAGGGTTGAACTGTGATAAATCTCACAAATGAGTTAAAATTTGAGTTGGTGGTTTTAAATTTGAAATTGTGAATTTTAACCAAAATTTGAATTCAAATTTACCATTCGAACCTTAAAGTTAACTAAGGAAGTAGGTTAGAAATGTTGTACATTATGTTTTGGGCTTCTGTACCAGCCCAAAGCAACCACAGCCTTTTAGCCCCAGTAGCTCCCCATCTTCTTTTCTGCTGATTCACTGCACATGCTCTGTGCTGCTGTCACTTACTGAGCTTAGGGACCCACTCACAATATACAGTACACATAGGATATAAATGTCATAATATAATGCTGATTACCGTATATACTCGAGTATAAGCCGACCCGAGTATAAGCCGAGGTACCTAATTTTACCTACAAAAACTGGGAAAACTTATTGACTCGCGTATAAGCCTAGGGTGAGAAATGCAGCAGCTACTGGTAAGTTTCCCAAAATTTCTCTAAATAACAGATAGCTAGAATCTCAGCTGCCATAAAGCAGGACAGGACTGCTGCTTACAATGGGGATCAGATAGGACCTGTGCAGCCACTGGGACAGAATGCTCTGTTATACAAATAGCTAGAATCTCAGCTGTACCCCACTTGAGTTTACATGCTATTGCCTTCCAATAGCAGACACCTGTTGCTTGTTGACAATGCACTTTCCCAGAAGCATGGATCACCATGCGGCTTCCATTGCCGCCTCCTACAGACACCTGCTTTGCCCTGTTGGGTTCACACAGCACTACCCCAGCAGCCCTGAACAGATATTACCATTATTACGGTACTTATATGTGGCCCTACTCTCTGCTAGCAGCCCTATACATAGAGCTCACAGGCGGTCTACCCAAAGCACAATGCGTCATGTACAGTTGCAAGTGATGCACCACTTTGGTCTATTAATCACCACAAACCTGCATTCAAATCACCCCTGCAACAGCAGATTTTCCGAGAGAGCCGTGGGCACTCTGCAAAGGTGTCGGAGCATCACTATCTCATCTAACAAGGGAAAGCAGCCGGAAATAGCCGAAGACTTCGGCTTTTAATGGCGCAGAGGATGGGAAGTATCGAACACTTACGGCAATGGAAGAAATGCGCAACATTGAAATAGTCGCAATGACTCACTTCACAAACTATTTCCTGAACGCGTGACTCATTTTCGCTTAGCGCTTCCGTCTTCACTGCCTGTTCGGCCGGGACACAGGCACTACTGGTAGCTCAGAATGGATGCCCTGGAATCGGAGAGCAGGCTCAGAGGTACAGGAGATCTCGTTTATGAGCAGGGGGCGGCGCTGAACTGATTCCCGCTCCCGGCAACTTTATATATATACCACTGTAGTTTCAGCACTGAAAAAGGACCCCCAATAGCAGCCCATTAGCGTGCCTGTCTGTCAGGATGAATAGGTTTAGGTGTCTGACCCGCGTATAAGCCGAGGTAGAGTTTTTCAGCACATTTTGGGTGCTGAAAAACTCGGCTTATACGCGAGTATATACGGTAGTAATTAATACAGATAATTAATACATGGCAGCACAGAAACCAGTACATTTAGCATGAGAATTTAATGATCAGCCTTGTAGCATCAGCTACATTTCTGCTTGATAATTTGTGACAACCCCTAAGTTTAGCTTCTCAACAGCTGCTCAGAGCCCACTGATCATGTCACAGACACTTTCCAAGATGGTGACCCCCTGTGACAAGTTTAAAGTCCTGGAACATTGCTGCTATAGAGAAGATGAAACTTTGAACTGGTGCAATAAGTTCAGTAAATAAAATGTGGCATTTTTAGCCATATTAATTCTAAGGGTTTAGTTCTCCTATAAGTCCCACGAACACCATACCAGACTTCAAAAGAATGGTTTAAGTGTCCCCATTCTAAACCTTATTGTGGTGTGCAAAGTTAGCAGAGACTTTTCTTAAAGAGATACTGTCACCAGAAAATAATCTTTTTTATATCTATCATAACATTATCTTTGAATGCTATTTATAATTTTGCCATAAAAGTATTTCCCTGAAGTTTTTACATTACCTTTCTTACCCCCATGTTACTCTATGAGGGGGCTGCCATATTTGTGCAGCAGGAGTTCGTTAGCATTAGAAACTCTAACTGACAGGCTGAGAAGGGACAGTCTGGTTGGCAAAATCAGGTTTAGGAACTTCAAGTAACAACTACTTACAAAAGCAGAACTATCAACAAAAAAACAATGAATATGACCTATAGGTAACGTTTAATGTAGATTAATATTTTGAAAATACATTTTTAAGTACCAGTATGAATTTACGGATTTAACAGCGGTGTGGCTCCTAATATGGCACTGTTACACCAAAAATACACCAGTGTAAGACAAAACTAACTCATAGACCCAAGCACAAAATTAAACTGTTTACTCTTGCACAGAACAGAATTTTGATCCAAGCATACACATTATAATGTGACTCCCCCAGCATAGAACAATACTGTGACTCAGCAACCCTATTGTACTGTTTTCAATCAATTTTATCCATGCTTTTTAAATTGGTATTTAATACATTCCTTGATATTCATGGATTTAGAGAAAGTGAGTTTAGTTGTGGGTTCAAAAAGCTCTAAAACCACTAAAATGAGAATGTTGATAAATTGGCCTCCAAGATTTGCAGCATACCACAATACAAAATAGGAAAGTGACCCCCATTATATTATGACACATTAACCCTAAGTACTCTTATTATGTGCAGGGCGGGATGCAAAATGCACTCTTGGTTTACCCATATAACCAACAAAAATGTTAATATAGGGACCAGCCTAGCCAAGCAACACATGTGAAGTCTGCAACACTATTTAGTACAAATAATATATATACTGTACTATACATATATATTTATTATCTTAAAACAGTAACTAAGTCTCTTTTTAGATACATTTCGGGGCACATTTACTATGGGTCGAATATCGAGGATTAATTAACCCTCAATATTCGACCATCGAAGTTAAATCCTTCGACTTCGAATATCGAAGTCGAAGGATTTACCGCAATTCGAACGATCGAAGGAAAAATCGTTTGATTGAACGATTAAATCCTTCGAATGGAACGATTCGAAGGATTTTAATCCATCGATCGAACGATTTTCCTTCGATCAGAAATTGCTAGGAAAGCCTATGGGGACCTTCCCCATAGGCTAACATTGGTGCTCGGTAGGTTTTAGGTGGCGAAGTAGGTGCTCAAAGTTTTTTTTAAAGAGACAGTACTTCAACTATCGAATGGTCGAATAGCCGAATGATTTTTAGTTCGAATCGTTCGATTCGAAGTCGTATTCGATGGTCGAAGTAGCCAAAAATATACTTCGAAATTCAAAGTATTTTTCATTCTAATCCTAAGCAAATGTTATTGGTATCGACACACTGAAAACAGAAAGGCCTGTTTATTTAAGGCTGAATTTTAGTGGTGTTAGAGGTTTTCAAAGTGACGATTGAACTCTATCCCCATATAGCAACCAATAAGATGCTTGCTTTTAAACAGGTGACCAGTAAATTCTACTTGCTGATTGGTTGCTATGGGTTACTGCTCTTAGGCAAACTTAGTGCCTTTTATTACATAACACCCTCTTTCTCTTAAACCACAAATGCCATGAAAGTTATTAAAATATCTGAAAATATAAAAAGTACAAATGGAAAAACTGTACATGCAGGAAAAGTCATGACAGACTTGTGTGACAAATCGAATCATGCAACTTTTTCGAATTGTTGCCCGATAACCACAAATTTTTTCAGATTTTCAAATGAAAGCCAGCATCAATCAGCCTAAAACCACTGAAAATCATGAAGGCGAAAAACATCTTCGTGTTGTAAATGGGACATCTGCCATTAACTTACAGGTTTTAGCTGAAGTATTTTCAGATTCTGATTTTTAGCAGCTTTGGAGTACAATTAATCTTGAAAAATTCAAGTTTTTTTCCCCTCTAAAAATGTGGATTTTTCCTTTAAAAAATCGAGCAGAAAATTTTGAGGCTTAATAAATAGGCCCCTAAAAATCAGAATTTTGTAAACTTTTTGCTCATCACTGTTCCTAGCTGACTGATCAAAATTAGATTATGGATAATTAATTCTGAACCAACTGGAATTCAATTAATTTTTTCAAATCACTGAAAAACACATTTTGTATCACAGAAAAATTCACAAAACTAATAAAACAATTGTGCAGAATATCACTAAATTTTTACCAAATACATTGGAGCCAATGGGCAGGCAAAATCACATTTTAGCTCAGCAAACATTTTTGCTCCTCCCTAATCATGAACAATTTTCCCTTATATGTTCATAAACATACATTCTATACAGGTAGGTATGTGCAAGTACAGGTATTAGATACGTTATCCGGAACCCCGTTATCCAGAAAGCTCAGAATGATGGATAGGCTGTCTCCCATAGACTCCATTTTAATCAAATAATCCAAATTTTTAGAAACAATTTCCTTTTTCTCTGTAATAATAAAACAGTTCATTCTACTTGATTCCAACTAAGATATAATTAATCCTTATTGGAAGCAGAACCAGCCTATTGGCTTTATTTAATGTTTACAGGATTTTCTGGTAGACTTAAGGTATGAAGATTCAAATTATGGAAAGATCCTTTATCCAGTAAACCCCAAGACCCAAGCATTCTGCATAACAGGTCCCATACCTGTACTACATTAGAAGATTTTTTTCTTCAAACTTTTTGCAAACATTCAGATGGGTGTTTTATGTGATATAAATAATAACAATAAAACCAATCCCTGCATTGTTTGCAATGTTTCGTAATTACTCTTCTCCGTCTCTAGGGCAGAAACAGCACATCAAAGATTTAATGGTCATATCACTCAACTGCCTTTAAAGTTTGCCAGTTATGTTCTGCCAGGATGTACATCATGCAACACATGTGCTACATTCTTCTGTGGACATTATTCATGGTATATCCTTGTTAATGCTGCAGCGGTTAAAAATATGATACTTTGAAGTCTAAGAAATTTAAAAGACCTTTTAATCCCTTCCAAACAGCAAGTTATTTAAAAATACATCTATGTCATTCTAAAATGTCTGGCATTTTAATATGAATATTAACTTTTTAGCAAAGCACCTGAAAATATTTCCTCTTATCTTATTATTTCTGTAATTGTTTTTTAAATTGTCGTTTTGCCAAAACAATGAAAAGATGTATAAAATATTTCTGTTCTACTATACAGCTTCACATATATATCAACATATATAAACATGTGTATATACATACAGGACATATTTACTGCATACAGGCACTAGGAAAATTGTGTTGTTCATGCATACAGTTGTTTTTCTTGCATCTGACTAAATTTATAGCTATGCCTCTCTCTATTTTTCTGCGGATTGGTAGCCCGTTTGGAAAAAAATGCACTGCAGCACAATTATCTCTCTCTTTTGGGACTTCCAGACTTGCATATGTGCACAACATAAATATTTTCCAGTGCTACAATACTGTACATGTGCAAGCCTAGAAAGCTACAAAGGAGCCTTGGGAAATACACTGGGGCTGCCTAAGATATTGGCAGCTCCACTGTATTACGGTTTGCTTGTCCTTTGAAGTCAAGTTATTTATATTTTTTTGGCCCTTAGTTTGGGTTTGGACAAAATTGTGTATGGTTTACATCATGCGTCACATTTATTTTTTCTTCTACACTTGTCAGATTCAAAAATCTAAATGCTATGTTTTAGGGCTGAACTCCACTGCGCACTTTCATACGACACATCACCATCCAATGACACGCATGCGACATGTCGGATGTGCATAAGAGAATGGAACTTTATGTGAAATCGCAAGTCCAAACTACATCTATCAGACTGTTGGTTGAAAACAGAGCATGCAGCATTTTCATCTGACAGTTGGATAGATGTAGTTTGTACCCGCAATTTCACATTAAGTTCCATTCTCTATTGCACATCCGACACGTCGCATGCGTGTCATCGCATGGCGACGTGACGGACTTAAGTGCACCATGGATTCATTTATTTAAATTTTGAACTGAGCTGCAGTCTTGCAAAAGATATAAGGAATAGCAAACAACAACTGAAAACAACTGTCCCGTCTTGCACGGTCACATGAGGACAAGGCTGTTATCCAGGTTTTATGGAGGATTACATGATTGCTTCCTAGGCAGTTACAATTTACTGTCTGGCTTTTGTTCCACTGATCAATTTTGCTCAATTTTAATACTGTTTATGTATTTTTTTACTTTGTTATTTCCACAACTACATCATCTCCAATTTATGGCAATACCCACCTATCCTACTTGCTGCAATTGAATATTTTTACATTTTATTAATGAGAATTAATTTATGCCTTATAAATGGTGCTAAGGTGATGTCATCAGTTATGTGTTGCGTGACCTGAATAAAAGCACTTGGCCTGCAGAAAAATGGAAAATTTTCTATTTAGAGTAAGGTTCTTAGTGGGGTGCCGCGGGGTCTGTTCTGGTCCACTTTTATTTAACCTGTTCATGAATGACTTAAGGGAGGGTATTTTAAGTAACACATCAGTGTTTGCAGATGACAGAAAACTATTGAGCCAAATTAATTCCAACCAGGATGCGGCATCCTTGCAAGTGCTGAATGATGGAGGAATGCTCTGCTCTGTGCATGGGTCTGTATGAGTACAGAGAAATCTAAAACAATGGGCTGCATTTCTTCCTGTGTTCCCCAGTGGTGAAACACAGAAAAATCCACAGCAGGGGAACACAGTTTGAAATGAACTATTCTGCTGCCTAGAAAAGTCTGTACATTATGTATGTATAATAATAGAAGTGATAAGCATTTTTAACTGAGGCAAAGAAAAAACATAAACACAGGTAAGCTTAATTTAGAGACTTTAAAAAAAAAAAAAAAAAAAAAAAGCAAAACAATTTTCATTTTCCCATTTAGGGCCAAGAGTCAGTACCACTAGTGCAGAGACTGTAAATAGACAGAGTTGCTGTCTTTAGTAGCAATTACGTTTACAAAGAAATGTAAAACCATTGAAATTGTTAAATTCATGTATAATGTATATTTAAAAATTGCTTAGAATTACATTTTCTTTCATTGTGCAAAAAAAAGTTGTGTGTCGTTTCCCTTTAAGCAATGAAGAATCATCTAACATTTATGCATTTCAGATTAATGTGGTCATAAATGGTACTTTCCATAATGCTGTATCTTTTATTATGCAGCTTTATGAAAACGGCTTTGAAGGCCAAGTGATCTGTTGAATAAATAACTGACCTTACCCCCACCGATGCTTACATATGCAGTCATGAATTCCAAGCTTCTCTGCTTAATAGAGCCAACATTTCCTAATGTATAACCTATTTGCAAACATTAAAAATATGCCAATGTGCCAAAACCAGGCATATATACCTGTAAATATAATGGGCATATAGAATGTAAATTCATTCTATTGTGCTTTGTACAATTGAAAGTATTTTATGCATATGACTTATCGATAAATATTACATTATCAGTCTAAGCGTCTGGAGCGTCATCTTGGACATGGTTATTCTTTCCTTGACATGGTCTTGACAGAGCTTAAGAGGGAGAATTAGAAACAGTGGAATTCATAATTGATCAGTCAGTCAGACACTTTATTTTGACCACTGGGCTTAGATAGATCTTGCTCATTGTTGATGGGTCCTTGTATAAGAAGCATCAGTCCTACAGTGTCAAAAGCAATTGTTTTAAGAAGCACAAGCATCTGCATATATTGTCCAGTTTGTTGTAACTGTGTAGCTAAGACTTCACGCAGTCTCATTACAGCAAGAGCTGTCTCCTGGGAGTTTTGCAGAGGCAATTCGTTGCTCTGCATTCAAAGTCATGATAATATGTAAAATATACAGCTCCTAAAGGGCTTAGATACATATGTTTTAAAGTTTATATTTTTTTTTACATTCATTCTTTATATAGATATTGCTTTTCTTTAGTGGTTTTCTTTCTTAGGATAAGGAGCTGCAACAATATCTTTTGCAGACTATGAAAAGTTTCCCAGAAACCACAAAGATGATGATCTCATTTAAAGTCTCTGCATTGCTGGAAGCACATTTTTTTTTAACCCGGCAGACTATATAGAGACTATGGCTTCGATATACACACACACACATATATATTCACACAGATATAGATATATACAATGGCCATACACACATATATACAGTATATGTAGATAAACACACACAGAAACATACAAGAACACAGCTAAACCATTTCCCTATGGATCAAAATGAAAGTATATCTTTCTAACCAGGGCACTGTTTATGGTTCATAGTCACCTACTGCACCCCACCCCTATTTGCCTGGTGTTGCTTCTTGGCCCACCCATCCTTGACCCTCCCTTACCAAATCCACCACGGGTGACAACCCACCAGCCTCCTGAACCAATCAGTCATGGAGTGGGGGAAGCGGCGGTGAAAAGGAGGCCAACCAGCAAAAAGTAGGAACACGAGTCTCTGATGCCTGAATCTAACGCATGTAGATAGACATCCAGCATTAGATTTAAACAGGCTTACTTCAAGTGGTGCACGCCAATTAATGTGTTCACCTTCACATTCTTTCAAACGACATGGAAAAGAGGTAGCAGCACTCCCATCATATAATAAAACCGCCTTTATTTCAGAATTACATCTGGCACAGCAACGTTTCGGACCTCTTGGTCCTTTTTCAAGCTGACAAAGTATAAAACTGCAGAATGTAACTTCCTTAAATACCCACATTAGCGATGCCCTCTAGTGGTTTGTACTTATCCACCAAATGTATTTTAAGCTTAGCAGTAACCATCTGTAACCAATTACAATTACCAGTACACTTTTTAAATACAATGTTAAAGTTCACTTATTTGTTACATAAGGGCTAACTTAGCTTTTTGTTGCTTCAATAGTATCTAGAAGTCACTAAAAGAGAAGCAAAGCAAATGTGTCATTAAAATCAATTTAAAATCGATTTGAAAATCAGAATGCCATAATTATAACAGAGGATACAGTTCATATTCCTTATTCAAACCACCAGGCATTAGGGTGCCAAGCTTCCTGATCCAATTTGCCTCACATTTTAATAGTTGTTTAACCCTATCGCCTCCTCTCCTGGGTCTGGGAATCTGCTGCAAAATTTGAAAACGCAATTGGGAAACAAAATGTCCTGCTTCTATAAAATGACCAGCTACAGGATTTTGTAATATCTTTCTCTTAATATCAGATTTATGTTCACCTATCCTTTCTTTAGCCTGTCTGGTGGTTTGTCCGATATACATTAAGCCACATGGACACTTTATTGCATAGACTACAAAAGTCGACAAACATGTATAATATCCTTTGATTTTAAATATAGTGCCCTTATGTGGGTGGTATATGCTATCCCCTTTGATGCAACTGTTACAATGTTTACATGAGAGGCATGGGTAGGTGCCATTCTTTGTAACACAGAATGTACCCTGTCTCAACGTCCTTCCTGCTCCAACATCTGCTCGCACTAGTTTGTCCCTAAGGGATTGTGCCCTCTTGAATGACAATATTGGTGGATTTTGGAAAACAGGGATCCCTTGACAGGCTACTTTCAAAATATCCCAATGTCTATTGATTATTTTTCCCACTTCCTTTGACAGAACATTATAGCAACTTACAAAAGCCAATCTATCTCTTTGTTTCGGTATTTTCTTTCCAGTCTGAGACATTATTTCACCTTTATATTTCTCTAAGGCCTTCTTAGGGTAACCCCTAGCACTTAGTTTATCCTTCATTTCATCCAGCCTATTCTCCAAAATATTTTCTTCGGATACTATCCGTTTGACACGTGCAAACTGAGATTTTGGTACCGACCTTTTTACATGGGCTGGATGAAATGAAGAATGCAGTAATAAGGTTGTTTTTATCCGTGGGCTTCACCATGCCATGCCCTGGGCATAGAGGCGGGGCAGGCAATTACTTTCACTTTCCATTCAGCACTTCCTATATGTCACTGCTCTCCCCACATTCCCCTGTTCTCTTTAACATATAATTGTGTAACCAGTGCATGGAAATGGCTATGGAAATTCTGGTGCACAAACAAGATTTTGAGATGATGCAAGGCTTGTCTTTATAACAGTGTCCACAAAATGGCTGCTGCCTGCTTGCTATCATTTTGAATTCCCAGACTGAAGGATTCAAATAATTTATACAGTATAATTAAAGTTCATTTTGCTTGACTAATGTGATAAAATAGGATTTTGAATAATTTTTTTGGGTGACGGGTCCCCTTTAATAAAGCCAAAGTGCTAAATACATGCAAGTATTTAATTTGTTTTTAGAATTCAATATGTGGGTCATTTTTCTATCCTACAGTATCAAAGATCATTATATTGCACAGAAAAATGCCTGTCCTACATTTGTAAGATTTAGCTAAGGCCTGGGATGTTAAATGCAAATTGGTATTAAATCTTGTCATGACGCAGCTTTCTCTCACTATTAAGCCAGTACTGTGTATGATCATGACTAACATGCAAAGAGATTAAAAAAATCACTGTATAATATCCTGATGTTTTCTATTGTGAAAGCTTTACTTTATTGGTTCTGCAGTTTTGTTCAGGCACTACATAATAAAAAAAAAACCTCGAGAGATTCTAGACTAAGAGTCCCAGACTGATACACTTGAAATGCTAATATGTTGTTACTCAGCCAACAAAGTGTGTAATATATGTACACACAGTCATCCTAGAGGGCATTCCTGAGGTTACTGTTCATTCCAAATTGTTACTTTTTAAATAATCTACAGATGCTATGAAGAAAATCATAAGAAACATTTTGCAATTTCTCCAGTCCTTTTTAATTCCTTCTAATTTCATGACCTCCAAGTTAATCCCTCCATCACTCTTATTAGCCAATTTAATCAAGCAGACATCAATGTACTGCTATAAATCACAAGCTTTAGTAAGAATATAGGTAATCATCTAGATTATACTTTTGAACGTGATGGTCAGACAGCTACAATATGAATACTAATTTTTCAAAACACACATTCTAGCTTTGATTGAAAAGGAACAAAAGTTTAGTCTTCTTTGTATTTTGTGTTGAGCCCCATCCTGTGACTTGCAGAAGCAGCTGCTGTACTCTTTGTCACATGGCATGAGAAATCCCCAAGTCAGAGGCAAAACTCAACAAAGTATATACCTTCTATTTGAATGCAGATTGGTTACTTTCTTAACTTCAACATGAACACTAGGGGGTTATTTGAACATTTCTCAGTATTTTCTTAAAACCACTTCAACCATGTTCCGGCTTATTTTTTTCACCGTATTTATCAACACATTTTCACAAAGAAATCTGGTGTGGGAAAAGACTTGATAAAATCGTAAAAACACAAATCATATGTTTTTTTTGGATTTGATGCCCGAAAACTTTTTTGCATCATCACCTGAAAACCACAAATTCTTCCGATTATCGCATTCAACCCAGCGCAGATCATCATATATTACAATTGTAAACAGGATATCTGCCATTTACTTCTACATCACCTCGGCAGGTTTGAGCTGGAGTATTTTTTTATTCTGACTTTTAGCAGCCCCGGGGTTCACTAAAACTTGAAAAATGTGAGTTTCTATTCTACAAGAAAAATGTGTTTTTCCCTTTTAATAGTCTGACCAGTAAAAATTGGAATTTAATAAATAACCCTCCAAAAGTGGACTAACTGGGACACAGTCAATAAAAAACAACTAATATAAACTTTTTTGCAGTATAAAATAATTTTTGCAGTAGCTAGATAGCAACAATGATTTCCTAAATTGCTTGGAATCACAAAACAATTATAAGGCACACAAATCCTTTCCTCACAGTGTAAACTATGCTATGAATTGTATACAAAAATATATTATATCGTTTCCCCAATCTCCACAGCCCATTCGCACCTGCCCAAACGTGGCAAAGTTTAAGGTAAGAAATGGACTGGGGAAGGGAGGAGATCTTCTGTACTGTAGTTACGCCACTGGTTTTGCAAGTTTAGAAACCCATCAAGTTCCCATATTTATTGCTGCTGATATGTGAGTGTAAAGGTATCAGCAGAGTTTGCAATGTTCTAAAACCGTATTGTTGTTTTCTATTTATACTACCAATTGCAAAACCATGACAATAAAACAGTGATGAAACTTCAATTTTGTGGGTACTATACAAATGATTTGAGGGAAACGGCAAGCCACAAAAAAATGAATATTTACTTAGCTATTTATTTTGAGAATACTCTAACATCTGCAAAGTATGTATTTTTTGTTGTAAGACTAAATGAAACAGTCAGTTCGAAAGTGTAGTATCTCCTATGATCCATCATAATCTATAAAAGTAATTTAAAGTTTCTATTTTCTAGAACCGAGACAGCAATATGCTATGTGAAGACAAAGTAATATGGTTTTACTGTGAAACAGAACAATATACAGACAATGTTGATGGCTTTATAAATACCATCCTTTATATGCCCCAAGCATATGTTTCCTCTGTGCAAGTTATGGAATCTGTTATGTGTTTCAAAACAATGACATTTTAAACAGACACTTTCAAAATGGAAACAAAAATACGGTAATAGGGATGATATTAGGTGAAATAAACATTATCATATCATAGTAACATGTTTTATGAATGCATTATATATAAATGTATTTAGATATTTCTTCAGTGTGTCCTCAATTTATGGCTCCAAACAAACAATGTAGCAGGTTCACACAGAGTAATTGTTAGGACATCTGTCTCTTAAGGAAATGGCTTTTATTTCAGCCAGCAGGTGAAAAACAGCAGTTTTTTTTTTCATTAACAGTTCAAAAACACAAAAATAGTTTTCAGCAGCAAAAAAATCAAACAAAATACTGTGGGTTTACAGTCTTGTTATCAGGCAGCAATATGTACAGGCACATTGACTTCTATGTGTTAAGTCCTAGAACCTCACTCTCTGGGGCAGGTGTGAAGTGGCTAACACTAGTGACAATTGCTAGTCTTGCCACCTGCAGGAACATCGCCAATTTACTAACAGGCGCAGGAGCCAGTTCTCAAGTGAAAGAGACCTTCACTAGCGGTCATTTGCAGTCTATCACCAGTTGACTTTTCGCTCTTGCCTATTTGTGTTTTTAAAAGTGGAATTTGCAAGTATTTGCACCAACATTTAACATACAGACGTCCATACAGCTTTAAATTTCCTGGCGTATGCAAATTGACCTAAGCGCAAGATCACTAGTGAATTTTCACTAGGCACAAATGAACGCTAGTGCATCTTAGCTATGAAATGGTCGCACTGCCTAAGTACCGCTCGCGAAAAGTCACCAACGTTTGGAGCCCAGGACATAACTCTGCATATTAGTGAATTGACTTAGTCTGAGCGCATTTGCACCTGGCGAAGTGTTGCAATGGGTGTGAAATGGACCCTGGCAAAATTTGATGCTTAGTAAATCTGCCTCCCTATCTCTGTCTCTCTCAGAGTCCAGGGTTTTAAGGGCTATTGATTAGGTCTATATGACTTCACTCTGATACAGTTAGGTACCAAGGTGCAATAATGTTTTGACAAGCTTACTAAACTGAATTCATTATATGGATGTTCTGGTGCATAACATGTTTCTCATATTAATTCAACTGCACTTTATAAGCTGTTTAATGGTTAATCTTATAAGCTATAATGGTTAGTGTTATTTTGCACCAGGTTAAGTAACAGGCAAAACTAAAATCTGCTTCTGTATTAGTTATCAGATAAAACCACTGCACATTATTTTTAAGCAACTTTAAGGTAAAGCTTCAGGGATTGATGTTACAAGGCAGACTCGTAATGCAAGCCATTACCTACAACATCCAATAGTGTAGGGTTGATGGATCTACATTATAAACATTCCCAGAGTTTTCAGCTATCATTATGTGAATTGTATTATAATAAATGTTGCTTCACAAAAGTGGGTATTCATCATATCAAGATTTTGTCTGCGCATTTTATATATATGTGTACCTTATTTATAACAAAGAACATATGCATTACTGAGTTGCTGTATTATTTATAGGCTCTTGCATTGGTATGGAACAATGCTTGTGTTTTTCTGCATTTTACATATAAATTTATTTTGGTTTGACACTGACCTACTTTGACCTGAAGGTACTGACATTGTAGGCAAGATTTACTGAACAAAATAAGATATTGCATATGTGATTGCCTTAAAATGCCCAGTGCAACGGGCCTAAAAATGCAGACAATGAAAAAAAATATGGATAAATGAGTTCATGAGAACGCTAATTTATGGGGCAGAGAGCAGCTAGTGACCTTTAAATAATTTAAAATAAAGAAATAGAAATGGTTTTATACAGTATTCAACCTTTTGACATTAACATATGTCAAGTTCGGAGTTGCAAATGAGTAGCATTACAGGAGCCAAATTAAGCAAATATGTGTGAAAGGACAACAAGAGAGAGAGATTTCTTCACTTCAGTACCAAAAGTCACCATCTTTTTTTCTGCAGTCATATGAGTTTATTGCACTGAGCTAGAAAACTAAACTTGAAAGGAAGAATAAACAATAGATAATTCTGTAACGATTGCAGCAGGATCTTGAAAAAAGTTAAGATTTGGAAGACAGGGCATTGGCATATTTAAATGGAATGAGGAAACTGTATAGCCAGTCTGATGTGCTGTACATAGATGAGTCCTTAACCAGTCTCTGCTTTCAACACCAAGACAGACAAATGACAGAAAGGTGAATCACCCTTATACAGACACAGACAGGAACAGTTTAATTAACATAAGCATTTTAGAAATCTGTCATACATGATAAACTTTTCTTCAAGTCCTAATGCAGACTGTTATGTTTCTAATAGGGATTCAGTCGAATCCTTCTGGGGTGGGGAGGAAAATTGCGTGACTTTTTGTAAGGAATTAAAACATGTTTTCCCCTTCCCACCCCTAATTAGCATATGCAAATTCGGATTTGGTTCGGTATTCGTCTGAATCTTTTGTGAAGGATTTGGGGGTTCATCCAAATGCAAAATAGTGGATTCAGTGCATCCCTAGTATCTAAATGCAGGTATTTGTTAAGCATTCAACTTAAATTATGTATTACCTTTGTCCTGCAGTAAGAATGAAATGTGGCAAAAATTTCATGCATGTATAGATATCAGATAACTATTGCTGAAATTGTTGTACTGTGAACACCAGGGTCAGACTGGGCTGGCGGGACACCGGGGAAAAACCCGGTGGGCCCCTGGCTCTAGTGGGCCCCACAAGCCCAGATCCGCAACCTGGATTTCTTCTGTCTCAGGGCCCCACCTCCGGACCCTGAGGGCTACTGCCTCAGGACCTCCCTTCCAATAAAATTGTCATCGCTCATGTGCGCAAGTGCGCGTCAGTGCGCCCATGTGCATTAGCGCATGTAGTTTTTTGCCGCAACCAAACAGAGTGTGCGCTGACGCGCATGTGCACACAGAGAGGATGGGGAGAGAGGAGGGTTAGCGGACGGGAGGCCCTGAGGCTGCAGCCCTCAGAGTCCGCAGGGGGGGCCCAGAGAGAGAAGCCCCTGTGGGCCCCGGGCCCCTCAGTCCGACACTGGTGAACACACAAAGCAAGAATGAATGAAGAATGAATTATTATTCAACCTCCTAATACTTTTCTTCTATAACCTTTTTATCCTTCAAATGAGCTGCCTCATAAAGGACGTCATTTGGCATGACTTTCTTAAACGTCACTATAAATGCTAATAAAACAATGTACTTCCCATATCTGATAGGGATGATGTTAGTTGTTTGGCAAATGTGTTTGATTTTGTAAAATTAGCGAGAGCAATCAATCCTGCATGCCGGCATTACTAGGAGCCACACATTTCTTATATGAATAGCCTTGAACTTAATCCAGGATTACTCAAATGCATGAGAATTGTTAGACGGTTGAAATCAACATCCCTAGATCTGTCTTTCTGTTGTAACCTTCAACACAGTATCAGCTTGCAGTGAAACTTGAATATCCTAATGGGATTAAACATAAAAGAAAGTTTGAAAAAATCTTTGGATTAGAAATTTAACTAAAGCCTACTATGAGAAAGGCCACACTGCTGTCACTGACCTTTTGCTCCATAAGTATCATACCAGTTGAGCCTGTTTAAGTGTCAAAAGGGAACCCTCACATTTATTTTTACCCTTTTAGTGGGGCAACAGGTGTCAGATTAAAAAAGAACACAATTAGAGAAGTCTCTGATATATTGTGATGTCATTTTATCGTAGAATGTTTTCTAATATACAGTATCAAATATGCACTAATTTCTGGTTCTAGCTTTCAGTTAAATAATTCATTTTAGAAACCAATGACACAGTTGCTAGCATTTCTCTAATCTACTTCTGATCTAAACCATTTAGAATGACTACTAGAGAACCCTGCAATATACACTAGATATAAAGTACATTTATCAAACCAAGTCTACCTCTTTAAAACAGAATTTATTAAATATTGAATTGTAAACACAATTAGGACCATTGCAGATATGATACAGAATAACAATACATGTCCCAGAAATGCACTGGTTAAAGTTCACATTTACATTAGTTGAAGTTGATTGACTGTATAATAAAGTGACAAATACATTAAAATAATGACTTTAGTATCATCCTTTAGAAATACTCAACTCAGCAACAAAAAAAAAAATCGAGGTTGAAGCGATTGAATGGCGCGAAACGTGCGTGGTGTTGTGTATTTGCACCATTCACTCAGCAGAATTCCCATTAACTCTCCTAGAGCAAATGATACAATTTGACTATGGGCCCAGATGAGGCAAGTATTACCTACTTTGTTATGTGGCGTTTTTCACACTGATTTGGGGGTGGGTGATTGCATTGCTGGAGCTGTGTGTACTATGATGTGTGGATACCAACATTAAATAGGGGCAGATTTATCAAGGGTCGAAGTGAATTCGAGGGAATTTTCGAAGTAAAAAAATTCGAAATTCAAAGTAATTTTTTGGATACTGCGACCATCGAATAAGATACTACGAATTCGAATTTACTTTGACTTTGATTCGAAGTAAAAATCGTCTGATTATTCGACCTTTCGATAATCAAATTACTGTCTCTTAAAAAAACATTGACTTCAATATTTCGCACCTTAAACCTGCAGAATTGCTGTTTAGCCAATGGGGGACCTCCTGTGTGTTTTGCTAAGTTGCTAAGTCAAAGGATTTTTTTGGGAAAATCGCACGATAAAATCGTTCGAATCGTTCGATCCAAGTAGGATCAGAATATGATCGCACGATGTATAAAATCCTCCGACTTCGAATGTTGGAGGATTCTATTCAATGGTCGAATTTCGAAGTTTTTCACTTCCTATGGTTATTCAGTAAATTTACTCAGATAAGCTACAGATTGAGTATTTTACCTTCAACTAGACTCCAATGCCCACAATTCCTTGGTTGCTGCATTAAAGGTGTGTTCATCATCTGGCTTCTACTAGTTTGTTTCAAAAGTCACAACCACCAGTTCAGAGAACAGAAGGGACAGGCAGTTACTGTTTTTAAAGGAAGGTGCACTTAAAAAGAACTTGTGACAAGTGAACATTTTAATGTATATACAGCATACTGTTTTTTATTTTATTAAGCAACATTGTATTTTTGGGTTTAGATCCCCTTCTATATGTGAATGGATTTTTATAACAACAATCAAATATTAAGATCCTCCATGCTCCCCATGTGGTTTGCTGCATGGTCTCTTATCTGGTCAGGTCCAGGCTTGGTGTGTTGGGAAGCAATATCTTAAAGATGTTTTTCAACTTTATTTTGAAGTTGGCTTGGATTAATGGGCGTTCAGTTTAAATTTTTGTTGATGACCCCCTTGCTCAGTGGCAATACAACAGGGGAATCAAAGGCATGGTGTTGGTGTTGTTTAGATAAGAAGCGGCGTTGTCCAAAACAAGCATTGGCTAGACTAGCATAGTCTTAGAAAAATAAACTGAGTAAAATAGCATTCAGACAAATTAAACAAATAGCAAGCATTCTGTTGTTATTGCAGCTGTTTTGGCCTCTGTTTTCAGCTAAGTGAAAGTTAAAGCATCATTTAAACATGTAATACAACACATGGCTCTAATACAACCTCTAGTATTACTTTACCTGTACAAAGCCATACATGATGTAATGGTCAAACAACGACAAACTCGGACGCTCTTCTTGGTGTACAGTTATATGATAGCTTCTTAATACTATTGGGTTTGGTTCAGATTTATCATAGTTATCTGATTTATGCCCAAGCCCAGAGGAAAAGCCCAGAGGAAAAGCCACAGTTCTGTAAAATAAAAAGCATTGCCTTACATTGACAACTATTTTTTCCAGTCACATGAAAACATATACTGTGGGCTGTACTATTATTACACATAGAAAACATCTGTCATGGTGTTGGTTTTTGTAGAGTTTATACACTATAACAAAGTAGCTGGATGAATGCGTGTCCAGGCACCATGTTGTCACTGGCAACATGCAATGCCAACTTTTTAATATAAGCTGCCTTTTGTATTTAATTGTAATTCATTGTAATAATCAATTACAAGTTCATTCTTTTTGTAATGTTGAAAGGAAGCCATACCACGGGTGCAGTAAGCAAAGTCATGCTTTTTATCCCATAAAGCAGCATTTTCCAGCATTGGTGCAGTCCCCAGGAACAGTTGTGTCCAATGCATTAAGCAAAATTGTGCTCACACTTTGATGCAAATCAGAACTGATTGTGATAAAAACCTTCTGATTTCCGTAATTTATGAAATTGACTGTGGGGAAATTTGCAGGCGTAAATGACCCCTAAAGTACTTGGTATTAGCATGAACTGCAGGTTTAACTTTGTGTTGCCATTAAAAACTGTGAGCTTTAAGAACTCACTGTCACTGGTTTCAATGTGCATTACATATAGATTGACATACTAGTTAATCTGCTTTAAACTACCCTACTGTTGCTAGCAGAAAAATGTGAATAAACTGTCAAATATAAATGTTTAATGGATATCATAAATTATTTGATTAAAAAATCCCATCTCTTCAATGTCAGAAAGATATATCATGTAACTTGCAAACATAATTAGAAATGATACTTTATTTTCTTCTCTTTAAATTCCAAGAGCTCAGACCACCCAGAATCAAGCATAGTAAGTGACTTTTCAGCCTATGCCCTACATTATTGTCCTGGGATAATTGCACCATTTAAAAATACTTCAGGGAGGCATGAATCATAAAATAAATCCAATGAATTATCCATGTCTTAAGCTGGAGGCAATGCAGAGTGAGAGCTGTTTTAAAGGTACAATGCTTATTTTACTGATAGTTGGTTGGAAAACAAAAACATTTCAGATACTGTTTTCGAAATGTTTGGAACTGCTAAATTAAACAATGCTGAAATATAGCTTACTAAAGTTGGTTACAGAATGAAATAAACATATATTAAATTATGAGCTGCCACAGTGACATAGTGAGCTTGAAACAGTCCTAAGCCAAGTTCAACCTCTGCTAAACCATGTCCTTGTTGATCTTGGGGAAGAAGAGAAACCCCATGCAAGACAGCTGCCAGTTTTAGATCTTGGGATAAAAAATACATCCCGCCCTAAAAATTGTAATTGGTTAATTTCTTGGATTAACAAATATGAGGATTTATTATTATTATTATTATTATTATTATTAGTATGTGACAAATGTTTCACTTAAAAGTCATCCAGTTGTTTTATCAGTCAAATTTGTCATATAATGGTTAGAGGGTATATGACATGGTTATTTCAAAATATGTATTTGGGTGCCAGTGCTTTGTTTGCATCTCTAGCTAGAGTTGTAGGTTTCCATAAAATGAAATGTGTTCTTGACTGGGCATGTCATTTTTATAGCTTTTTCTTCTGTAGCAGCTTCAGAGAGGCATTCACATATACACACACTTGTGCCTTATTATTTTTGGATGTGCACAGTCTGTGCAGTGTGTGTGCCATATTCATCTAGTGAAAACTGGGATGGTTTCCCATGCTGAGATCTCAGTGAATAAAAATTAGCCTCCACTAATTGTTGACTAAATAACCACTCTCCAGATTCCAGGTTCTTATTTTGCTGCCAGCAGCTAAACTTTTCAGCATGTTTTAATGCTTTGCCCAATGAACACAATTGACAAGAAATATATCTGATTTTAAATAAGAATTACAAATGCAACTAAGAGACATTATCTGTGTATTTTGATAAGGCAAACAGAGATACAAGCATAGCCAGAAGCCTAGCTGTCTACAAACACAGCATCTAGGCATCTTTTGACTGCATACTCCAACCATAAAAACTTCTGAAGCCGCCCGAAGTTTCCTTGTGAGGGAAGGCAGTTCAATGAGATTAGTCGCCCGAAGAAGAAGCAATTTGTTGCTGGGCGACTAATTTCCCTAAATAGCAGCGTGTGTCTCTGCCCTAATAGTGAAAATCCAAATCCCACCGTGACTCCTCCATTTACATTGAGTAGATAAAACAATAGCTTATCTTAAGGCAGTTCATTTGTGAAGTGCTGGCTCTTTCTGAAGCCACAAGATCAGGCACAATGCACTGAGATGGCTGCCTACACAAATAGTAAAGCTATAAAAATACACTTGTTGGTTTAAAAATAAATAATAAAAAAATAAACATTTTAAAAAAATCATGACAAAATCCCTTTAAGTAAGAAGCTAAGGTTATGGTTCAGAGTATTTTAATTCCACTTACACCAAATCTATATCTATAAATTTCATGTTATCAGATAACTCATAATCATAGTATACCTTTGTCCTTCCTTCGCTTCGCTTCCTTCCTGCACTTTACTGTCACAGTGAGCAGCCTGTGCTCCCATTTCCACAATTAACAAATCAAATGGTACCTCCACGTAGTAGTCTTTGACTCTGGGGTTAACTTCAGGAAAGAGCACCAGGTGGGGATTGCTGAAGATATACTTGATGTCAGGTAGATCATTGTCATCGTTGTTGTGTCCATTACATCAATGAATAGCATAAAACTGCTGCATAAATCCACTACAACAAATAAGATGCCAAGACAAAATTGTCGCTGAGACAAAAAAAGTCGCCATAAGAAAAAACGACCAGTGACTTTAATGCATTCGGACAAAAAAGTTGCTGAGATAAAAATATCACCCAGTTGCAGAGACTAAAAAAGTTTTCATATGAAAAACGCCCATAGACTTTAATGCACATAAAAAAATGTTGATGCCTATTGAAGGGGACAGATTCGCTAATCACTATTGATGAACCATTACTATGAAAACTGATAATATAAATGTTCACATATACACCATATATATATATTACTTTTTTAGCTATACCAGACAATCAACATTTTTTGCCTTAGGCAAGAACTGCTGAATCTGTAGTGCTGAAAGGGGTGAAAGGGTATTTATTAATTTTCCTTAAATCGTCTATGATTTTATTGTGTTGATAAGAAACCTATAGTATGTTTCTTCTAAAACACAGTGCATTTGTCAGTTTAAATAATTACTTCCATTGGGGCCAGTTTATTTGGATCACCCTAAGTCTTCTTACGACATAAATAAAATGTTTTAATGATGATATTTATTGAATATATGTTGGACCAAGTTCAGTAGCATTTTTTATTTGAATATTATTATATAAAGTATAATTTCTACTGATTTAGTTTTGCACAGTATTAGGTCAATTAAATGCTTTCTCAATTCTACTCTTTGCCTTTACAATCTTTAGCTGCAAAAGTTACGGAATAAGCAGTGATTAAGGGTTTAAAATATAAAATGTTTGAGATAAGTAGTGACTATGACTTATTTTACTTTTTAACTGATCCCGGTCCATTCCTACAAACTGTGTTGAATATTGTAAAATGTTTGTGATGTCACTTGGCTATTATCAAATACAGAGCAATATATGATTGCACCCCTACAGTAGACTAATGAATCTCAAAATTTGGGTTACAGCTAAGTCTTAGCAAGTATGTTTCTAAGAATATCATCAAATCATCTTGTAGGTAAGCTGAAAACAATTTAAATATTATGGATCATCCTCCAACTATCTATTTGGGATCCATAATTTGTTCATACAGTTATATCTTCCAAAATGTTTAACTGTTTCTTCAGTGCATGGTTAAAAAGGTTACTATGTTTCAAAACATACAAGGGTCACACACAACTATCAAATTTTTTTGAGTTTTAACTGATATAGGTGTTTAAATAGATGGGCTCAGGACATACTAAGAACACTGGTGATGTATTTAAGAACTACCTCAATAAATGTTATGCCCAGTGCCCTGCAACTTGTGGAGCGTACAGGTTCTGAAGACCTAGGGGCCGATTCACTAACTTCGAGTGAAGGATTCGAAGTAAAAAAACTTCGACTTTCGAAGGTTTTTTTGGGCTACTTCGACCCTCGACTACGACTTCGAATTGAAGGATTCGTAGTAAAAATCGTTCAACTATTCGACTATTCGATAGTCGAAGTACTGTCTCTTTAAAAAAAACTTTGACCCCCTAGTTCGGCATCTAAAAGCTACCGAAGTCAATGTTAGCCTATGGGGAAGGTCCCCATAGGCTTGCCTAACTTTTTTTGATTGAAGGATATTCCTTCGATCGTTGGATTTAAATCCTTCGATCGTACGATCGTACTATCTGCACTAAATCCTTCGACTTCGATATTTGAAGTCGAAGGATTTCAATTCCCAGTCGAATATCGAGGGTTAATTAACCCTCGATATTCGACCCTTAGTGAATCAGCCCCCTAATGTATCGCCATAGAAAAAAAATCCAGGAAGTTAGAGGAAGAGATACACTGTTACGCATTACATTTATTTTCTGTGTATATTTTAATGGTCCCTACTTTTTAATCATACCATATATGAAAACTGTGTATTTTCTTTAGCTGATTCACAAGTGTAAGACAAATAGTACACTCACCCCTGGACTCAAACTGGGACAGATTTATCACGGTTTGTAGTGAAAATTCAAAGTAAAAAAATTCTAATTTCAAACTATTTTTGTGTACTTCGACTGTACTTCGAATAGGCCAAAATTCGATTTGAATTTGAAAAAAAATTGACTATTCGAATATCGAAATTTATCATGTACTGTCTCTTTAAAACGTTGACCATTCGCCATTTAAAACCTGCCGAATTGCTGTTTAAGCCTATGGGGGACCTCCTAGAACCTATTTGGAGTAATTTTGTGGATTTTGAAAAATCTAAGTTTTTGGGGCAAATCTTTTGATTCAAATTCGATCATATGCGCTAAAACTTTGATTCGAACGATCCGAATACAGCCTATTCACCCGAAGTTAAAAAATTTGATTTTTTAAATAAATTTTGATTGGTCTTTTTTATTTGAAGTTAGGGGAGTTCACAAAAACTTCCATTACTTCAAAATTCGACCCTTGATAAATCTGCCCCTTAAAGTAATTAAAGAAAGAAACTTACCATAACTACAATTCTTCTTTATAATACCTGCCACAAAATAACAAAATTTACAATATTTTAGTCTGTTTAGGCTGCTGGATTATTAGCTTCTAGACTAAAAGATGCCAAGTTTATGTGAGCAAGAACAAAGGTTTTTCTTTCTCCTTCTGAGTCTCTAGCAGCTTGGCAGGGAACCGGCTGGGCTCAATCTGTACCTCCACAGATTCCACAGATTTAACAGCTTCTCTGTACTTGACAGTATTACAGCTACTCGTGCTGGCACTGTTCAGCTCTCTGGGAGACCCCCTACAATTGGCTCCAAAGTCAGGCACACCCTCTCTCCCAAGGATACACTGGGGTGCCCAGCCAATCGGATCGCTCTCCAGCCTGTAACTGGGCTGGATGATGTCACAGGCAGAAGAACAGGGGAAGAATTCCTCTTGTCCCCTACATTAGTGTTTATGGCCTCCAGAATGATGCACTCAAGCTCATCTGTACTTCCACATTGGAATTTTTTTTTAAAATATGTTATGTGATGGTCAGAAAAACACTTGGGACTCTACAATTACTTTTTCTGTTCTACTCTAAAGAGAACTGGTTCTTGCATAGCTCACATTTGTCTCTTTAATGAAGCTCTTATGAAAGGGTCAGTTAGGAGTAGACTTAATTTACCCTTATTTAAACTAACAACAAAACAGTGGCTGTGGCTATTTTTAAATTAAACAACACAGATTACTTGTTGAGCAGGGTTATATGTTTTTGCATGTAAACATATATTGTATGAATTTGTTTCCAAATATTACAGTGCATTTCTGGTTAGGGTTAAGTAAATGCATGCCAATATTTAAAAGAAAAAAAAAGATAAACATTTCCATATGATGTGCAAAAACATTTGATTTTAACCAACCGTTTATGCCATGAATACTTCCAGAAAAATCAGATTGCTTGTATTGAAATGCTGTCTGGTAGGAGTTTCTAGAAATCAAAATAAAATTGCAATTAAAATTTTTAGTTCATGTTGAACAAATGGTTGCACTTTCCTTAGGGGCAAAATACAAACAACTTGATTAAAACCGCTAACAAATAAGTATCATACTGGAGTATATAATGGCAAAATTTATTTTTACAGAAACACAAGGCTTTCTGCTACTGACAAAACTCTTGTGGAAAGGAGCTTACTCTGCTTCATCATTAGTCATTCAACCTACTTTTCTAACTAATTAGACTAATTGATTATCAGGCTGTATTTATTTGGATTTCCCCCTGGAAAGTGGTTTTCAATTAGACAAATGTTTCCAGATTTTTCTGGGCAGATGATTCAACTGACAACACTGTTGTGTCATCACTTTTAGTTTCCATCGAATGAACAGGCCTAATCGTTAGCAGGTCTCTCCTAAATACCCAACTGAATTTTGAATGTCCCATATTATTTCTTAATCATTTCTGGAAATAGTTATATAAGGGTGTGGTAGGTGTAACCCCACTTCAACTTGGAATACACTACAAGGCAGTTGCTGTTTACTGATAAGATATAAAAGCATTGAAACAATAGGAGATGTAAAGTAACAATGAAAAAGTAAAGGTAATCAAAATGTTGGGACATTGGAGCAGATCACTTCCTAAATCTAACAATGAAAAGTCCTGTTTGTAGTGCTGCAATCAAGTGTCTCTTAATGGACTTGGCCCAGCAGATGTTTTGATATATATTTGTGCTTCTCCTGGAGTTTGTACTCCAAAAATATGTCTACTGCTTTGATGGATGATTTCAATGAATAAAACTTTAATTTTCTAGAACTTTTTTGCTAAAAAACGATGAGTGATGAGATGGATAGGGAGCCAGCAGCCAAGGGTAACAGTTTGCAGGTCTTTTTTTTAACAAAGCAATCTTGTCAATTATTCAAATATCTGAAAAGAGTGTGGTCTTGTGATTTATAGCACAAAGTTGGTATATAATTTAATGCACAAAGCAAGGTCATCAGTCAGCTCTATTTGTATTTTGACACATCAACTTTAGTTCACTTCCACTAGGGTTTGATTATCTAGTTAATTATTTTTAAGGATCTACATGTACAGATGATCGTATAGCTCAACTGGAAATAAAATGTCAAACTGTATGAAAAAGTCTGTCAGTGTGACCTGTATTGTATGGGTGTCAGGACTATAACTTAATAAAGTTCCTTTAAAAACAAGTGATTGTATAGTGTCCATTCATATACATTTGAATCATTATTATAAATTGAATGATTTTGTAGTTTAATGGGGTGCCAATATATATATGAATCTTACTGAAAGGAAATTAGAAATCTTCACGCAGCAGTGTAACAAACAAAACTAATTTTACACAATAAAAAGAATTGTTCTGGTTTTCTTCTAATATCTAATAGCAGAATATACATCATGCCCTGGAATGCATTATATGTGCTTGTGAAATAGATTATACATTTGTTATTCTTAGAGCAGACAGACTAATTGGTATGTGTTACAGGCAGCCAATATTTGACTGTATCAATTCAAGTACTGCAAAACTAGGGTAACAATTAATATAACTAGATTTGTACTTCTGCATGATGAAACACATATGCAAGAAATAAAATATATATCTTGATCTTGAATATATGATGCTCTGTACTGCATCAGCAAAAAACAGACTGATTATTCCAAATAAAGATTACATTCTAGATACAACTGGTTAAAATTAAAGGTCTGATTTGGGTTGGGTTTAAAATTTTAATAGAATGGAAATCAGCATAACATAATAAACACAAATACAGATGCCAGCATTTGATTAGCAGAAGCACATTATTGCTTAAACAGTATATATATAAAAAATTATACAAGTTTTTTAACTGTCCCATTTGGCACATGGTTTGTATTACTTTTTGTTTCTGCTAACAACCTCATACTCACTTTATCCAGCTCTGCTCTCTAGTTGTTCCCATTTACACCAATTTATTCCCGCTTTGCTTCTACATACTGTCCAAAAGCCACCCTTTTGGCACAAAATAATTTGAAGTATGAATGTTCACCTTACCTTTGTCATTTTCTAACATCAAGAATTATTTTTTTTTTGAAACTACAGCAGCTATGATAAACATATATATATATATATATATATATATATATATATATATATATATATATATATATATATATATATATATATATATATATATATATAAAACACAATAAACTGCAGCTCATCCCTTTTTATTGGGTGCACGTGGGTGAGGCTTGAAAAAAAAATTACACAAAGTTTGACCCCAGCACTCCAATATAGAACCCCAAGAGAAACCTATTTTTGCACAGCTGAACTGTAACTAGTAAAAAAGACACTTTTAGTTACAAAGTTTGTACAAAATATGCATAAGCTGATGCACCCCGTCAAGGCAGTGTCCATGCGTCAGTCCTACCTAAGTGAAAAAAGTGTTATTTTTGGGGGGAGAAAGACCATACCTGCTTTTCTCTTTATTTAGCATGATCTCTTCCAAAAACACCATTGAATGGGGGTTGGGAGAGCAAGCATTAAGGAGAGAGCCACCTCCCCATACTATAAAATAAAACACAATAAACTGCAGCTCATCCCTTTTTATTGGGTGCACGTGGGTGAGGCTTGATAAACAAATTACACAAAGTTTGACCCCAGCACTCCAATATAGAACCCCAAGAGAAACCTATTTTTGCACAGCTGAACTGTAACTTCAGTTCAGCTGTGCAAAAATAGGTTTCTCTCGGGGTTCTATATTGGAGTGCTGGGGTCAAACTTTGTGTAATTTATATATATATATATATATATATATATATATATATATATATATATATATATATATATATATATATATATATAAATGAAAAGCATAAGTTTTTTCGTCTTTGAATACATATGACACAAAATATTTGTTCTATAGTCCAAGTCTCTGTTCCCAGCCGTTGTGTTGCATCATGTAGCACAATCATAACATCACTTTGACACTGCGTGATAAAGTCAGCAATATGTTAAAGAGGAACTGACGCTCTTAAAAAATACACTGAGCTGTAGCAGAATTTGTTTTTGAATATACCGTAGTTTTTACTATTTCTTCTAGTTTTTGACATAGCAGTCATTTAATAGTGCTCAACCTAATATTTTTTCTTAGAGTAATCAGCACAACCATGATGTGTGTTAGCAAAGCATTGCAAATTGTTGAAAGAGATTATACATCAATTACATCAGTCCCAGTCCTGCTGAAGATTAGTGTCTAAGGTACTTATCACACTCACCATCCACAGCCAATTCACCTGCCAGAATGCTCTTTGAGGAAACCAGAATACACGGAGGAAACCCACTCCTTTCAGAAAGTGCTCAGGCTGGATTCAAACCCAGTTCACTAGCAATGCAAAGGAGAAGTCTACGCTCTGAGCCACCATACTGCTAAAGCCAATTACAGCAGATGAAATCTGTCAATGCGTTGGTCATAGCTGGAAAGCTTTGATCAACTCACCAATAAATTATTAAAGGGGGAAACGTAATAAAATTCGCAAAAGAGCTACAGTTTGCCTGTTGCAATATGATATTTTCAGTTAGGCTTTTATTGCATTGCCAATCTTAATTGTGCATTACAAACCTTTAACACCTGCTTTTGAGTTTCGTTTAATATTTTGTCGCACAAAATGGTTTGCAATTGCAAATTTTATTACATACACTGCAAACATTCGCAAAAGCATTTTGGTTGCAAACTTGGCAAGGAAGTCTTTTAGGTCTTTAGTCAAAAATGGCACAAACATGGTCGCTAACATTCGCAAAGGTGTTTGCAAAAGTTTTTTGCGATAATGAAACATATTACATTCCCTCATATATGCATTATCAATTGTAAAAAAATAAAATAAAACTATTTGTGAAAAAGATATATCCATCCACTACAACTTATTGTAGTATTCTGATTTAATGGATATTTGTAAAAGAGCAGCAGGGGTTAATTGGCAACATTTGGGACAATATTGTTGTCTGTGTAATATTACCCTTAAAGAATTATTTAAAACAGTTTTAAAAATCAAGCTTATTTAACTGCCTTTTCACTAAACAATAAAAAGGCATTGGCACATTTTCAGTGAACCTATTTTTTTAATTAAATGAAAACATATTTCCTTCTTTCCATTCTCAGATAAACATAATGCAGCCATATGTTGTATATATTTTAGCAAAATACAAGATGGAGGGGGGTCATATTTTGCCTTAAAAAAAAGAAATAAAGAAAGCATGTTATTCACCCAGCCTCTTCTTGCCTTGCCTGGGTAAGAAAAGTGAATCAGTAAAAACTGATGCTTAAAGGGGAACTAAAGTCTAAAATAGAAAAATGCTAGAAATGCTGTATTTTGTATACTAAGCATAAACATGAACTTACTGCACCAGAAGCCTAATAAAAAAATGATTTATGCTTTCAAAGTTGGCCGCAGGGGGTCATCATCTTGTAACAATGTTAAACATCTTTGCAAGACCAAGACCATGCACATGCTCAGTGTGGTCTGGGCTTCTGTTGGGGGGTTAAGTTTAGGGATCGTCATAAATTATCAAAACAGTACAAGTCAAATAATATCTGCCATAGAAGCAGATACAGCAGTACTGATTAATAATCAGAATATGCAGACTTTACTGGGTCTGCAGACACAAATCTCTATATGGTCGCTGGCTGCTCTACAGGGAAACAAACAAAGCTGCTTCAGTTCTGGGAAGTAGGGTGGGGGGCCTTATTATTGTTCCCTGCACAGCAGTTAGAGACCTATTCCTATCTGCAGCAGTCAGAGCAAGTAAAACAAAGGGGGGATTTCACTGCATACAGTCAGGTTTCTTATACAAATGGTACACATTTGTTAATTGAAGTATATTGGAGGTTTCTTTTTCATTAATAAAGTAAAAATTAGATTTTAATTTTTTGCCTTTACATTCCCTTTAAGTATAAACAAGGTATCACCAAGGAACAGTTCTTAATATATACAAATGAGAGGAGGAGTACACCACAAGACCCACAAGCTGGGTTGTCCCAAAATATGTTTATCCCAAAAGTGCAGTCAACTGAATTTCTCTGAATTTTATGTTGGGTCAAAATAGAAAAAAATATATATACTTCTGACCAACAAGAATAAATAACAACTGCAGCCTTTCTTGATATTGTCCATACGGCACATTAATATGTATAATTTCAACACATTTACATTTTTCATTCAACTTATTTGTGCTTTGTTTACCATGGTGATGTCATAGTTCTTAAGAACTATACTTGCGTTTTTCATTAAAGGGCCTCCAAACACCATTAAATGAACTAGATGCCCCAATAAGTTTCATAGTACCCTTTGACTAATGTCACATATATGGTAAATAACAATCACACTGTTATCACAGTGTTTGCGTCAAAGAGGAGATTGAAGCCATCAGATAAAGATGAAGCCCCCACAATTTCTTAACATATGTCTCGCTAACATTGATTTTAATAGGAAAAAGGGAAAAACAGTTTATGCTAGAAGTCTAAATAAATCATTACTCTTTTGTAGCAAGAACAGCAGCTGCTCTGACATGCAAGTATATTATGAATATTTCTCTACTTGTGTCTGTAGAATTATGGCTTTACTAAGCAGATATGGCAGCCATTAAGACTTGAACACTCACAATGCTGATGAAGGGTAAGAGTTGTTATTAGCAGACTTGGGGGGGGTACCATAGTGCTTGTTTATATCATTCCCATGCAGTATACTGTATGTGCAATATAAATTACCCAACACTTGCTTAGGCCAGCGTCATTAACATGCAAAAAAAGTTTTTAAATGTTTTATCATTACTATTTATTGAATTATATAATACAAGTGAAAATGCAAAAAAAATATATTTGAGTAGCTTGTAACATGAAACAACAGGAATTGGCTCAAGTAAGTTAAACTTCACATTTCATGGTATTATGAAAGACTTATTTGTAAACCAGAATGCCATGTGCAGAACAATTTTCAATCTAAATCACTTTCATTTTACGAACTATTAATCAAACCCACATGGATGTTGATATGAATCTTCCCCATCTTGAACTTACACAAAAATAATAGGAATTCTGCAACGTTTTCATTTAGTCTATAAGTGGGAACATGTGTAGATAGAAAGATTTGAGCGTTGCAACCTATTTAGACAATCTGTGGTCAAAAGTGAACTTTCATAAAATGCCAGTGCAACTTATTCTCTTTATTATATATTCTTTATCTATTGAAACTGTAGTATTTCCAAACTTGCTCTACTCCTTAATCCTGTAAAACTATTCATTGGTGTAGTACAACTAAACATATCCAGCCTATGTAAAAGAGTTGTGGGTGGACATTCAGGCTACTGTCAGACCAGATATGGGCAGTAAAAAATAAAATTTGGTTCTTGCAGACCACAAATGAAAATTGTCTTGGAGATATTGGTTTACAAACAGATTATTGTATTTATTTTATTTGTGAAACAGATTATTTGCACTGGCATATCATTCTATATTATCTACGGGATCATGGACTACATAACAGAAAAAGGAACTGAAGTTGCAAATCTAACATTGTAATCCATTTATACATTGGAAATGATACACTGAAACACTGAAACATGAGCTAGACACCACTGTTTGTATACTTGTATAGGGGACCCACAGGGTCAATTTTCCCTATTGGCTCAGGAAGTGTCAGTTACTCCCTGCCCTGAGGGAGGAAGGTTTCCCAACTGGTACAGCGATCTAGTGCCTGTTTCCTTAATCTATATAATGGATATATAATGGGATGGAGTACCTGGTTATTTCTCTCTTCCTGGACTCTATCCTAACATGAGGTGGATCTGCTAAGACACTATAGATTCCTCGCTAGCAGCGCTGGCCATTCAACGGAAGGAATACCACTGTTTAATATCATTCGGCTTTATTAGTACACACAGTGCGGAGTTACAATTTCAGTGGGTGTGCTGTGCAAACCTACGCGTTTCGTGTCTAGGTAAACGACACTTCCTCAGGGTTACAATTACATCACGTGTCACAGTGTTTAAATGGGGTCAAATAAGGTCAAAGTGCATATCATTTCAAGACTGAAAGTGCAATAGTGCAATTAATTAATAATAATGTGTATATTCATAAAAATACATCAAGATGCATAAAATCTATTGTTAAAGTGCAAGTGCTTATATTATATATAGTAAATAAAATGATTTGATTTGTATTCACAATTTATGAATTATATAAAAAAGTTAAAAAAATTTTTGGGTAGTTTTACGTGAATTCCCATATAATTATTCATAATCAAAATTATATATACATCCAGTGAATTTAATATCAATAAACATATCTATCTGTCTTGTCTATTTAATTTGTTTAAATTATTATTTTTCCGCATCTTAAAGATAATCAATTTGTTAAAATAAAGATGTTGAAATGAAAACACCCATCATGCAGTTTTTGTGTTGTTATTTCTTAACACGTTCAAGTAGTAATGTTGTAAAATAAATATAATTTATATAATATAATATCAATGGATAAGGTTCTATATTAATTCATAACTTATTTTGTGAATAATATATTTCGTGAATAATATATTCAGAGGACATTTATTATATTAATTAATATTCAAATTCTAGTATTTTTTATTATTTCCTCTTTACCTAACGCTATTACGGAAATTATTTTATTGGACTGTAGAAAAATTCGGACTGTAGTTGTATTGAATGTGGTTTACTTCCCTTAATCAATGAAAAACCTAATCTCACAGTCTTTGTTCAAACCATATGGTACTACAGTCTCCAATAATGACATCCACTTGATTTCTCTCTTAGATAACAATTTGTCTATGTCTCCTTTCCTTTTTCCCAGTCTTACAGTTTCTATAACCTGAAAAGAGATAAAATTCTCATTAGCACTATGTTCATTGATTATATGTGCTGCTATAGCTGAGGAAATGTCAGATCTATTTATGCAGGCTATATGTTCTAATATTCTATCTTTAGCTTTCCTAGATGTTTTTCCTACATATTGTTTTCTACATCTGCATGTAGCAAGGTATATTACATTTGTAGTACGACAATTCGCATATGTCTTATTTTGGTATGTTTGTCCTGTCACTGTACTCTGTATTTTTTTAGAAACATTCATAAATCTGCAACATTTACAAATGTTGGCCCCACACTTATAGGTCCCTATTGTCTGTAACCAATTATTTCTGTCAATTTTTTCGGGTAACATACTTGGTGATATTCTATCCCTGAGGTTATACCCACGTCTAATTGTGGATCCTGTAACTCGAGTCTAGATAAAATCGGGTCTGACTTCAATACCTTCCAATGTCTTAGAATGATGCGTCGTATCTCCTCAGCTTCTAAGTTATGTGCAGTAATAAATCTCATTCTCCCTGTTCCTTGTGTTGAATGTTTTTCTTTTTTACTTCTATAGGTTGAGAGTAATTTTTCTCTGTTAGTTGATACTGCCTTTTCATATGCTCTTTTTATATTATCTGTTTTATATCCTCTGATTAGAAGTCTGTCCCATAGTTCCATAGATCTCTGCTGGAAAGCATCCCAAGTGGAACAATTCCGTCTCAAACGTATGAATTGTCCAGTCGGTATGCTCTCCAGCAAAGATCTCGGATGGCTACTTTGTCTTTGTAGGAGAGAGTTTCTACTTATGGCTTTTCTATAGACATCTGTGTGTACTACACCATCCTGTGAAATAAACTGTATATCTAAAACTCAATGGTGGTAGGGTCACATTTGTATGTAAATGCAATGTTCTTTCCGTTATTGTTACAGTAATTCACATATTCTTGTAATTGCAATTCATTCCCACCCCACACCAATATCAAATCATCGATATAGCGATAATATTTTAAAATTTTTGAAAATTGTGGGGCATGTTCATTAAGAATATGATGTTTTTCTAACCAACCCATAAATATATTCGCGTATGAGGGCGCAAAGCGTGCCCCCATCGCGGTACCACACTTTTGTAGGTAATATACCCCGTTAAACATGAAATAATTATGGGTCAGAAGATATTCCACAGCTTGCATAATAAATTGATTCTGTTCTTGTGTGTATAAGTCAGTTTCTCTTAACCAGTAATATAGTGCATGCAATCCCTCTTCATGTCTTATGGACGAATATAGTGCTGTTACATCCATTGTTACCCAGAGAAAATTTTGTTTCCATTCCATATCAGATATTTTATTTATAGCGTCTCCACTATCTCTCAAATAAGATGGTAACTGGGTAGCAAGTGGCTGTATCAGTTTATCTATGTATTCACTCAGACCTTCATTTAGGGAACCTATGCCCGCTATTATAGGTCTTCCTTTTGGATGTGTAGGGTTCTTATGTACCTTGGGAAAGGTATGAAATATTGGGATTTTAGGATGTTCCACCCAGATATACTCTCTTTCATTCTCATTAAGAATCCCCATTTCTTTCCCGTATTGTACTATTTTATATAATTTATCCCGAAAACACAAAGTTGGGTCTCTATCTAGTCTTTGGTAGTTTTCTTGATTATCTAATTGATTTTTGATATCCAATTCATAATAATCTCTGTTAAGTATGACTATAGAGCCCCCCTTGTCAGAGTTTCTCACCACTATATTCTGATTTTCAGTGATAGATTTCATTGCTTGGTATTCTAATTTAGTAAGATTATGTTTCTTTTGTTTGCATCTTTTATTACTTATTTGTTGATTACCACTATTCTTAGTTAACATTTTTAAGTCATTGACCACCAGGTCATAGAATCTTTCAACAAATGGGCCTCTCTGTTCTATAGGATTAAAATGTGATTTTACTCTCAAGTCTGTGTGTATTATTTTCTTCTCCATACTAGATTCTTCACAAAGTGTCATAGTTAGTTGTTCATTATTCATATTTGTATCTTCATTAATTTGATCTATGGCCTCTAATACATCTTGTGTGAGGAAATTAGTTGTATCATATTGTTGTAATACCTCATTCTGAATTGTATCCTTGGGACAAAAGAAGCGCTTTAAGGCCAATATTCTAGTGAATTTGTTGAGATCAATTATTGTATCTATATACGAAAAGTGTGAAGAAGGGCAAAAAGTCAAACCCCTATTGAGTAACAGTTTTTCACTTTCAGTCAATGTATAATTAGATAAATTGATTACCAAGTCCTCATTAACTTTATCCTCAGAGTCTACTTGTTCTTCCCCAACTTCTTTGTTCTGACTCCTTTTGGTCTGATATCTCTTTTTTCTTCTTTTGTTGGTTCCTCCCCTGGTTCCTCTTTTTCGACTCTTCTTTTCTTTTTCCTCTTCATCTTGTTGTACTCCGGATCTTGTTCTTCTCCTGGGCTCACCTCCAGGTCGCTGTTCGATGTCACTAAAAAAGACACACTGGGAGAGGTACTATCAGAATCTGCATAAGATATATTGTGACTCCTCGTCGTTGGTTTATTTCTTCTATCTGCCTTCAGTGTTGGTTTCATACGTTCCCATCTACCTCGCTGTGTATTCAGTTTCATTCCCCATGAGAATACTCTTTGTTGATCATAATCAGCTTTATCTCTCAAAAATTTCCTTTGTTTGATATCTGTAATCTTGCTTTCCATAGTATCCAATTCCTTCGCTAATCTTGTATTTAATCTCTCAAAATCACTTGATTCTTTATAGATACTCAATTCAGTCTCCAATTGGTTAATTTCATCCTCCAAACGTCCCTGTTCAGATTGATACTTTGTTACCAAAGTCTGCATCAGTTTCAATGAGCACTCTGTGAGGGTATCATACCATTGATCCATTAGATCTTTATCCTGGATTTCAAAGGCTGGAAATTTTTTAAGCCTTAACCCTCTAGGTACACGTTTTACTTTGATGTAATTTTGTAATGTCGTTATTTCCCACCAGAGTTTCTGCTCTTTAATAGATATTTTTTGTAATGTCTTAAATAATGCAACCATATTGGTAGTCGTATCATCATTGTCTGTAACAGAGGGAGGATTATCTGATATGTCTACAACTTCAGGTTCCAAAGGAAATTTTTGAGAGATAAAGCTGATTATGATCAACAAAGAGTATTCTCATGGGGAATGAAACTGAATACACAGCGAGGTAGATGGGAACGTATGAAACCAACACTGAAGGCAGATAGAAGAAATAAACCAACGACGAGGAGTCACAATATATCTTATGCAGATTCTGATAGTACCTCTCCCAGTGTGTCTTTTTTAGTGACATCGAACAGCGACCTGGAGGTGAGCCCAGGAGAAGAACAAGATCCGGAGTACAACAAGATGAAGAGGAAAAAGAAAAGAAGAGTCGAAAAAGAGGAACCAGGGGAGGAACCAACAAAAGAAGAAAAAAGAGATATCAGACCAAAAGGAGTCAGAACAAAGAAGTTGGGGAAGAACAAGTAGACTCTGAGGATAAAGTTAATGAGGACTTGGTAATCAATTTATCTAATTATACATTGACTGAAAGTGAAAAACTGTTACTCAATAGGGGTTTGACTTTTTGCCCTTCTTCACACTTTTCGTATATAGATACAATAATTGATCTCAACAAATTCACTAGAATATTGGCCTTAAAGCGCTTCTTTTGTCCCAAGGATACAATTCAGAATGAGGTATTACAACAATATGATACAACTAATTTCCTCACACAAGATGTATTAGAGGCCATAGATCAAATTAATGAAGATACAAATATGAATAATGAACAACTAACTATGACACTTTGTGAAGAATCTAGTATGGAGAAGAAAATAATACACACAGACTTGAGAGTAAAATCACATTTTAATCCTATAGAACAGAGAGGCCCATTTGTTGAAAGATTCTATGACCTGGTGGTCAATGACTTAAAAATGTTAACTAAGAATAGTGGTAATCAACAAATAAGTAATAAAAGATGCAAACAAAAGAAACATAATCTTACTAAATTAGAATACCAAGCAATGAAATCTATCACTGAAAATCAGAATATAGTGGTGAGAAACTCTGACAAGGGGGGCTCTATAGTCATACTTAACAGAGATTATTATGAATTGGATATCAAAAATCAATTAGATAATCAAGAAAACTACCAAAGACTAGATAGAGACCCAACTTTGTGTTTTCGGGATAAATTATATAAAATAGTACAATACGGGAAAGAAATGGGGATTCTTAATGAGAATGAAAGAGAGTATATCTGGGTGGAACATCCTAAAATCCCAATATTTCATACCTTTCCCAAGGTACATAAGAACCCTACACATCCAAAAGGAAGACCTATAATAGCGGGCATAGGTTCCCTAAATGAAGGTCTGAGTGAATACATAGATAAACTGATACAGCCACTTGCTACCCAGTTACCATCTTATTTGAGAGATAGTGGAGACGCTATAAATAAAATATCTGATATGGAATGGAAACAAAATTTTCTCTGGGTAACAATGGATGTAACAGCACTATATTCGTCCATAAGACATGAAGAGGGATTGCATGCACTATATTACTGGTTAAGAGAAACTGACTTATACACACAAGAACAGAATCAATTTATTATGCAAGCTGTGGAATATCTTCTGACCCATAATTATTTCATGTTTAACGGGGTATATTACCTACAAAAGTGTGGTACCGCGATGGGGGCACGCTTTGCGCCCTCATACGCGAATATATTTATGGGTTGGTTAGAAAAACATCATATTCTTAATGAACATGCCCCACAATTTTCAAAAATTTTAAAATATTATCGCTATATCGATGATTTGATATTGGTGTGGGGTGGGAATGAATTGCAATTACAAGAATATGTGAATTACTGTAACAATAACGGAAAGAACATTGCATTTACATACAAATGTGACCCTACCACCATTGAGTTTTTAGATATACAGTTTATTTCACAGGATGGTGTAGTACACACAGATGTCTATAGAAAAGCCATAAGTAGAAACTCTCTCCTACAAAGACAAAGTAGCCATCCGAGATCTTTGCTGGAGAGCATACCGACTGGACAATTCATACGTTTGAGACGGAATTGTTCCACTTGGGATGCTTTCCAGCAGAGATCTATGGAACTATGGGACAGACTTCTAATCAGAGGATATAAAACAGATAATATAAAAAGAGCATATGAAAAGGCAGTATCAACTAACAGAGAAAAATTACTCTCAACCTATAGAAGTAAAAAAGAAAAACATTCAACACAAGGAACAGGGAGAATGAGATTTATTACTGCACATAACTTAGAAGCTGAGGAGATACGACGCATCATTCTAAGACATTGGAAGGTATTGAAGTCAGACCCGATTTTATCTAGACTCGAGTTACAGGATCCACAATTTGTCTATAGACGTGGGTATAACCTCAGGGATAGAATATCACCAAGTATGTTACCCGAAAAAATTGACAGAAATAATTGGTTACAGACAATAGGGACCTATAAGTGTGGGGCCAACATTTGTAAATGTTGCAGATTTATGAATGTTTCCAAAAAAATACAGAGTACAGTGACAGGACAAACATACCAAAATAAGACATATGCGAATTGTCGTACTACAAATGTAATATACCTTGCTACATGCAGATGTAGAAAACAATATGTAGGAAAAACATCTAGGAAAGCTAAAGATAGAATATTAGAACATATAGCCTGCATAAATAGATCTGACATTTCCTCAGCTATAGCAGCACATATAATCAATGAACATAGTGCTAATGAGAATTTTATCTCTTTTCAGGTTATAGAAACTGTAAGACTGGGAAAAAGGAAAGGAGACATAGACAAATTGTTATCTAAGAGAGAAATCAAGTGGATGTCATTATTGGAGACTGTAGTACCATATGGTTTGAACAAAGACTGTGAGATTAGGTTTTTCATTGATTAAGGGAAGTAAACCACATTCAATACAACTACAGTCCGAATTTTTCTACAGTCCAATAAAATAATTTCCGTAATAGCGTTAGGTAAAGAGGAAATAATAAAAAATACTAGAATTTGAATATTAATTAATATAATAAATGTCCTCTGAATATATTATTCACGAAATATATTATTCACAAAATAAGTTATGAATTAATATAGAACCTTATCCATTGATATTATATTATATAAATTATATTTATTTTACAACATTACTACTTGAACGTGTTAAGAAATAACAACACAAAAACTGCATGATGGGTGTTTTCATTTCAACATCTTTATTTTAACAAATTGATTATCTTTAAGATGCGGAAAAATAATAATTTAAACAAATTAAATAGACAAGACAGATAGATATGTTTATTGATATTAAATTCACTGGATGTATATATAATTTTGATTATGAATAATTATATGGGAATTCACGTAAAACTACCCAAAAATTTTTTTAACTTTTTTATATAATTCATAAATTGTGAATACAAATCAAATCATTTTATTTACTATATATAATATAAGCACTTGCACTTTAACAATAGATTTTATGCATCTTGATGTATTTTTATGAATATACACATTATTATTAATTAATTGCACTATTGCACTTTCAGTCTTGAAATGATATGCACTTTGACCTTATTTGACCCCATTTAAACACTGTGACACGTGATGTAATTGTAACCCTGAGGAAGTGTTGTTTACCTAGACACGAAACGCGTAGGTTTGCACAGCACACCCACTGAAATTGTAACTCCGCACTGTGTGTACTAATAAAGCCGAATGATATTAAACAGTGGTATTCCTTCCGTTGAATGGCCAGCGCTGCTAGCGAGGAATCTATAGTGTGAAGACTGGAGTATCTGGGGCGAATACCCGAAGTCTCGCGATAGCTGCGACCAGGAAGGGAGCGCTGAACGCCGAGGTGAGCTCCGCCACAACCGCTTCTTTAATCGCTTTATTGGATCTGCTAAGAGCCTGAGGTGTTGGTAGGTAGTGGATAGCAACTCTTGTCTTATCATACTCTTAGGAATTGTAAATTATATAGGTTATCATATCAAGAGCACTGTGCAGTTAGTATTCCAAAATGGCACCCACCTAGTATATGGGCCACTAGAAAGGCTATTTCTTATCCATGAGATATATATATTTCAGCTAAGATAGAGCTATGTAAAATTATTAACTTCTTCCAGTTTGCTAATCTCCAAGGACTGCCATGTGCATGCTGTCATCTCAATCTCAACCTTTTCAGAAATAATGTAATTGCCATTTCTGCTTCCCCTCATTCATAGTTACAAAATTACATATTTAAGTTAGCTTGAAATAAAGCCCAAAGTCCATCAAGTTCAACCCCTCCAAATGAAACCCAGCACCCATACATACACACACACTCACACTGACCCTCTGTGCTCTCACATAAACTGCACATACCAATATCTATATTAATTGTAGACTTTAGTATCACAGTAGCCTTTGATATTATGTCTATCCAAGAAATCATCCAATTAACATTAACAGAATCAGCCATCACAACATCATCCGGCAGTGCATTCCATAAACTCACTGTCCTTACTGTGAAGAACCAACTATGCTGCCTTAAATGATAGCTCATTTCCTCAAGTCTAAAAGGGGTGGCCTCTAGTGCAGTGATCATCTTTATGGGAAAAAAGTCCCCTGCTATTTGTCTATAATGTCCTCTAGTGTAATCATGTCCACTTGCAAGCATCTATTCTCCAGAGAAAACAACCCCAACCTTGACAGTCTACCCTCATAATTTAAGGCTTCCATCCCTCTAACCAGTTTAGTTGCATGTCTCTGTACTCTCTTCAGCTCTCTCCCTTTTAAAGACTGTAGCCCAAAACTGCACTCCATACTCTAGGTGAGGCCTTACCAGGGACCTATACAGAGGCAAAATTATGTTTTCATCCCTTGAGTTAATGCTCTTTTTTATGCAAGACAGAACTTTATTTGCTTTCGTAGCCATAGAATGGCACTGCCTGGAATTATTAACTTATTAAATTATTATATATAAAAACCCCTAGATTCTTCTTTGCAAACAAATTTTGCTATACTTTAATATAGCTCTTGCAAACACGGAAACTGTTTCGCGACCACTTCCAATAGTGGAATTCCTTTTTCATATTTTATAGTTTGCGCCAATGTGCACTCAATGTAATAAAACTTCTTACTGAAAAAGTCATTTTGTTTGCTCCAAAGGATCACAACACCTTCAAGCACTTCTTAAGAGTGTGCAATTAAAATTCACAATGCGAAATTAAAGTTTGCAATGTAATAACAGTTTAAGGAACAATATACATTGTGAGATGTGGATTTTTATTCTAATTTGTGCAAATTATTTTGTCTTTGCGACTTTTATTACATTCCCCGATAATATTATTAAACGAAGTGAAGTAGCATTGCCAGACCTCAATGTATCCTGAAAAGATTGGTGAAGAGGTTTGCTAATCACAGAATTAATGTGTTTAGTACCCTTGGATGAATACCATCCAGTCCTGGCCATTTGCTAATCTTTACATGTTCCTGTTAAGCTCAAATATTTTCAAATATTTTCATCAAAGTAGGAACCTTACCATCTCAAATGCTTCCATATGTGTATGTTGTTGTGTAGAACTGAGGAGCATAGACATTTTCTCCCACCTCAATCTTTCAGAATAGGACTAGTCTAACATATATTTCTGAAAGAGCAACCAAATATGTATCAGTATCAAGTATTATTACAGTATCAGTATTCCTCCTCCTCAAAACTCTCAAATGGATGTGTGAAGTGTTCTGAAACTGCCAGGGTACAGATGTGAGAACAGTGTTGTATGTTGCAGACAGGTGGCTGAGGATTTCCCACACCAGTCATTTGAATTGAAGAAGCTGCTCAGATGAGCTAGATTTGTTCTCCAACACCACATACTTCAAGTACATGGACCTTTTTTATAGACAGAAACATGGCTGTGTAATGGGTTCTCCAGTCTCTCCCATTGTAGTTAACTTGTACATGGAGGAAGTGGAAAGGAGGGCCTTACTTACATTCCAAGGAACTACACAGAGTCACTGGTTCAGATATGTGGATGCCACTTGGGTTAAAATCAGATCCAATGAAGTGGCGGCCTTTATAGAACACATTAACTCAGTAGACAATAGCATCACGTTCACAAGGGAAGATGCCCACGGGAACAAACTTGCCTTTTTGGACTGTTTGATATGCATCTAAGAAGGGGGTAACTTGAAAATGGAAGTATACAGGAAACCCACTCATATGGATCAATATCTGTTGTTCAATTCCCACTCAGCTGGAATACAAACTGGGTGTCATTAGAACTCTGCACCACAGGGCGGAATGTGGCAACTGAAACAGAATCCAAGGACAAGGAGCATAAACATCTCAGAGGAGCTATTAAAGCGTGTCGCTACCCAGAATGGGCCTTTGTCAAAACAGCAGCAACCAAGCCCAACAGGAAATAACCACCCAGAGACAAATAGTAGACGAAACATAGTCATCCCATATGTAGCTGGAGTGTAAGGCATGGGGAAGTAAGAGAGTGGAGTAGACTTAACAGGACTGTGTGCTGATTTCAAGATATATAATGTCAAAACAATACAAGAATCATGCTTGCAGTGTAACTGTAATAGATGCTTAGTAATTCTTTAGTAAATGTTTTTAACTTTATTTTAGTTTTTGAGGCATAAATGGTCTATTAATGTGCCTCCTCAAGATTTTCCTGTTGCAAACAACCCAACTTGTCAGTATTGTAAATTACAGACTCATACTCATGAATCAGCCAGGCAGATCAAGTGAAAACTGCCAGCGACTCACAGCAGGAGTGTTGTTCGCAGCTAGAAAAATGTTTGGTTGAGGGAAAAAAAAAAAAAATTATATATATAAAAATTAAATATATAAACAATAGTGGCAAAATAAAAAAACAACTATGATTTAGTTATTCTTTTTATAATATAAACAGTTCTTACGCAACATGAATAGATTTTATATATACCAAACCACTTTTACATATTACAAGCAATTGTAAACAAATATTTGGATTACATTATAAATAAACCCTACCTATACAGAAAAAAGTTCCAGCAAAATGTATAGTGCCTCTGGAATGCTGTTTGATGTACTTTGCAAAATAAATGTAAATGCATCCCTCACTTTCACGTCTTCTGCACAAAGTCCTTCAAACTGGAAATGATCTTTAACCTTGGAATCAATAAATGCAAATATTTATATTTATTATGTAAATAGTATATAATAAATGCAAATATTTATATTTATTATATAAATATTATATATATTTAAAACAGAAAACGTGAAAATTAAAAACAAACAAATTTCTCATAAAAAGCAGTTCCCACTTAGCTTATTTGTGGATTTCAAGATGACCCCTAGTGGTGATAACATAGCATGCTGCAGTTAACTGGAAAAGTATTTATGTGGTAAATCAAATGTTATTCTCAAGAACTAAGCAGTTTTACATGTGGGGATATAAATCAAGCTTATAGCGGTTCATTGCATATTACCCTATGTGAGTTAATTTCATATTGAAGATATATCTTGTATTTCATTATTACCACATTTCATTGTAAATATTGAATATTAAACAGGTCAGCAGACATGTGTAGGAATATGAACCTTAAACATTAGATTATCATTATTTTGAAAAGGGTATAATAATAATATAATAACATATGGATGATATTTTAAAATGGTATATTTTATTCATAAACCTTGTTGATCATTAGATAAAGCATTGTACTACCATTGCTTAAGATACATTGTTCTGTGGCTGGTGTAAATGATGTTTTTATAGCTTTAGATAGCAAATTGACCCATGGCATATCTTTCTGATGCACTATAGACAGACATCTGTTACCATTTCTAACACAAGCTTTTCCCACATGGAAATAATGACCAGTCAACTGTCTCAGAGTTATGATCTGTTTAAAGGAAAATACATATTTTGAGGTATCATCAATTCAGATAACGTTCTTTGTAGTTTTATTTTAAACTGTGGTATCGTTTTTGCCTAAACTAAAGCTCCAAAATATGTTTTGTTAATTTGAGATATAAAAACGCAATTAAAATAAAAATGCAGAAATAATCAAAACCAGGTAAGAGGTGTCATTTCTGAAGTGGAAAGCACAGTACAAAGTGCAAAAAACATTTGTAAACTGTCATTTTTTGCACATTGCACCCAGCTGCCTATCTGCACTGTGCCAGCCCCCAGCAAAAGAACTTCAGAGGGGCCCGACTTTAACCTTATGACCACAACTTGGCCTCCTACCTGCCAGCCCGCCCATCCTCCCTCTCTCTCTCTTTCTCCCTCTGGGCTGCCCTCTCAACTGCGCATCTTCCCTTCCTCTTGGTCACCAACTCATCCTCTCTCCAACTTGGCTGTCCCCCCATGCTCCCTCCCTCTCTCTCTCTTTCTCCCTCTGGGCTGCCCTCTCACCTGCCCATCTTCACTTCCTCATGGTCCCCCGTCCATCCTCTCTCCCTCTTGGCTGTCCGCCCACGCTCCCTTCCTCCCTCTAGGCTGCCCACCCATCCTCCCTCCCTCTTGCCTGCCCATCCTGCCTTCCCGTCTTCCCCTCCCGAGTGAGGATTTCTTTAAAGCTTTAGGACTGCTTTCTCTATAGTTACGCCACTGAGTGCACCCTGCCACAAGTCCCTGTACTCAGTTTTGGAGTTCAAAGACCTGTGGCCAACTTATTAATACAGCTTTGCAACACATGGTGAGCACTATATTCATGAGGGGTGGGGGAGACTCATGGGGTAACTCTTACCCACTCATCATTCATTCATATGCCCAAGTTTGGGAGTAGGTGCACACCACATTGAGGCCCTGTACCTGTTCTGCAGTAAAAGCCAGTTGACTAGAGTGAAAGAGTAATAGCAGGAAGCAGATATAATGCTGGAATTTTTTTCTGAGAGGGGTTATAAGAGGGAAGAATTGTTAAAGGCAACAGTGTTACCCCCACAGGAGTTAATGATTGGAAGGGATGGCAATTCCAATAATTATGGTGATTCGATATCTTTTATTACAACATTTGATAATCATTCATGGAGAATTTAAAAAACTATTATTGGGATAGGATAAGAAATGGTATTTTGCCCCTTTAATCTCTTATAAAAGAAGTAAGGTTATAGGACAGTTAATTAAAAAAATATGCTGGAAAAGAGAGAAATATAAATGTATTGGGAGAAAATAGAACTGTTGCTACTTTTCCTAACAAGGGATATTGTACCCTGAGAGACAGGTTGACAAAGGGGCACACAATCCCTATTAAGGTGTGCCATATTTGTATTATCACAGGGGTAATTAATTGTATTAAATGCCCATGTGGGTTAATTTATATGGAGCAGTCCTCTAGCCAACTGAGGGTGTGGTTAAATGAGTGTAATACTAGTAGGAATTATAATCTAAATACAGTCAGGAAATAAACCAGAAGAAAAACGGTGAAACCACCATAGCTAGAAAACTTTTGTGAATATGGTCACAGTGCACCTACATTGAGGTGGATGGTGTTGGAAAAGGTGCTAAAACATAACTTTATTTTTGCCTTTTAAAATCTGATTTCTATTTCCATTTGCTACATTTATGCTTTAACTTACCTCAAACACAACAGGGAGCAGAGACTCGTATCTAACATCCACAGTTAAAAGCTGAAAACAACATAAATCACTGATAAAACATGTACCGTATATGAGTAGGCTAATTTTATTAGTCATTGAGCTAACAGACTACTTATAACATATCACTCAATACATAACTGTCACTTGTTACATAATCCACAACTAAAACTGCTGCACTTTAATACAATCCAGTTTGCATACAGGTGGTTTAACTGATTAAAAAAATACAGAATGGTACTAGTTTATATATATATATATATATATATATATCTATATATATCTATATATCTATATATCTACATCCCAGATGTCCAACTATATACACGTTACCGAAAATTCACAAGTCTGTTACCTCACCTCCAGGCCGACCGATTATTTCTGCACGGGGGTCCCTATTATCTAACATTGCACGCTATCTTGACACTTTTCTACAGCCACTCTGTTTAGAGATGCCCTCTTACATAGCTGACACCCCGGCTATTCTTCAAATTCTCAACACACTGGGTCCACTCCCTGAGGACACCTTTTTTGCCACACTGGACGTGTCCAGTCTTTATACCATCATACCACTTGAACAGGGGGTGTCAGCATGTAGGGCGGCCTTGATAAATGGACACAATGGTGCTCCACCGGTTGAATTTTTGTGTTCCATGTTGGAATTGGTACTCACCCGGAATTATTTTCGTTTTGAGAACAAGTTTTATTTACAGCTGACGGGCACAGCAATGGGGTCCAACGTGGCCCCTTCCTACGCCAATCTATTCATGGATTGTTTTGAAAAGGAGCATATCCTGTCTAGGTATGCAAATCAATTGTTTCTATATAAGAGGTATATCGATGATGTACTTCTGATCTGGCGGGGGAGCCAAGTTGGACTCCAAACATTTGTTGCCGAGTTGAATGCCCTAACTACTCCGGTCAAGTTCACTTTAACTTTTGACCGTGATACTGTAGATTTTTTGGATATACGAATTTTTCGTACACCTAATGGGGTGGGCACCACATTATATCGTAAGGACACTGATAGGAACACGGTGTTGCATGCGCATAGTTTTCATCCGCCCTCTATTTTGAGATCAATACCATATACACAGTTCTTAAGAGTTTTTCGGAACAATTCTGATAGCGGGTTGGCAAAGCGACAGGCTGAAGAGATGCGTGAAAGATTTCTGCAGCACGGATATCAAAGATAATTTCTTGACGGTGAATTGAAGAAGGCGTTCGAAACAGACAACAGAGGTACATTGAAACAGACCTCTGGAGTGTTGGATAAAGATGAGATCTTAACTTTTGTGTCCAACTTTTCGCCTATGAGTAAAGATGTAGGTACCGTCATTAGAAAGAATTGGCCCATATTACAAATGGATAACAATTTACCATTCACTAAGGTGAAACCACCGCGGTGCGCTTACCGCAAAGGTCGGGCCCTACGTGACATATTGATGGTCACAGACTTACAGAATGATCGAAATACCATTCCATCACAGTCTTGGCTGAAATTCAATAAGTTGGGCTGTTTTAGGTGTAGTGGATGTATTACATGCGGGTTTTTGTTAACGGGTTCTCATTTTTCCCATCCACACAGTGGCAGGAGATATGAAATCAGGCACAGGCTAAACTGTTTGTCAGAATTTGTGGTGTATTGCATTATTTGCCCGTGTGGCTTACATTATGTTGGGAAATGCACCACAGAGTTTCGGATTCGCATGAACAATCATAGATCCACTATACGTACTGCCCTGACATCTGGGAGAGCCGATACTCCACTTGCCAGACACTGTTTAAGTTTTGGACACTCACTTCCCTCCATTAAATGTGTATTAATAGACCATGTTCCTCCACTTAAATGTGGTGGTGACAGGGGGAGAGTACTACTGCAAAAAGAGGCTAAGTGGATCCGGACTCTAGATACAGTAGCCCCTAGGGGCCTCAATGAGATGTATTCCTTGGCTTGCTTCATCTAGATGATATGTTTGTCCATCCTTTTATACAGATCCTACCAATGCTGTACATCCTTTTGAGGATTGTCAGCACAACTTTTTTCAATTTTTTCAATCTCTTTAATTTTTTCAATTTTTCTAATGTTTTCATTTTGGTTCTTTTTTCCTTTTTTTATTCCTACTCTGACCCTGCAGGGATCAGGGATAGTAGATGGTTTTACAAGATTCGGGTGTAATGGTAATGGTGACACAGTGTCACAATATCTGAAAATTGTTTTAATACACATGTTGACCACACTTGAAATGTTTAACTATAAACTGGGTTTCTGGGATGACCTCGGGAATTGCCCTATTCAAGCCAATGAGTTAAAATCATCATTATAAATAACTACCTTAAACATGGACTTATATGGTCCTCGGTGAACATTGATCCCCGGCATTTTGTAGGTAGTATTGATAGGTATGTGAAATATTTTGACTGAGATCCTGTGACAGTTGTACACAATTGAGGGATGTGATTATCCCAGACCTCTGATACTTGGTACAGTGGAATTACAGCCTGACACCTACGCGCACGGTGATAGACCCATATTTTAAAAGGTAAATTGACACTAGCAGTCTGGCAGTGTTTTATATACAGTACTGGTTGCAATAGAAACCTCATTGATGTTTGGGTTTCTTTAAGTTTTAATGTTCTGGATAAATTTTTATTCCAGTTTGGGGCTATACCTTAATGGCATCCACGACAACCCAGCTTATTAAAAACTTCTTTTTATGCAAAGAGCCTTTTGTACAAACACTTGTATGCGGATAATGCCTTGATGGTCTATTATTATACATTTCACTTTTAAGAATGTGGTTAACATTTTTACACTTTTTTACACTTTGTTACACGCGATTTTACCACATATTTATATGCTACTATTGAGTATTGTAATTGTCGCTAAACACTTAAATGATGAGCTTGTTCACTGATATGAATATCTAATTGACACTCTATACTGATTGGTGGAGTTTTGTATTTATACATCATGTGATGACCACTGGGTGTATCCTGACGACGGTTCGGAGAGAACCGAAACGCGTTGATGTGGGGTAGTTTGTAACACTCCAATAAAAGACATTCTTTTTTCAACACAACCGTGAGTGCTCCTATTTGCATCTATTTAATTCTCCTTTGAGGAGCACCCGGGAATCGATTGACTGAGGGTGAGTGCCGGTGAAGCTTCTGTTTATCTATATATATCTATATATATCTATATATATCTATATATATATATATATATATATATATATATCTATATATATATATATATCTATATATATATATCTATATATATATATATATATATATATATATATATATATATATATATATATATATATAATTATAATTATAATAATTATATATAATTTTTGTCCAGGGAACTTTCTGTCTATTGAGATTTCCATCAGCAGAGACTTCTACATGCTGTATATACATGTATATTTAGATACAAATACATTTCCTATATCTTGGCACTATACAAAGATACAATACATTAAAACATAAGTGTCATTAAGTCAGTTCTTTCAGCAAAAATACTACAAGTACAGTATTTACAGTATGTCATAATGTTGTGTCAGGTGGGGCATTGACAGATTGAGGACCTCTTCTATAGTAAACAGTATATAAAAAAATTTCCTAAACAGAAAAAGTAGTCCCTGCCACTAAATGTTTCTATTTAAATTTTCAGTATTTTAATTATTACTGATATGGGACCTGTTATGCAGAATGCTTGGGACCTGGAGTTTTTTGGATAATAGATGTTTCTGCAGGTTGGATCTTTTTTTAAGTCTACTAGAAAGTCATGTAAACATTAAAATGTGGCTAGGAATTTTCCCTAGAAAATGCTTGCACTGACAAATTAATGCTAGCAAAACTTTGCAAGTGTTCAGCTGCTGAGATGCAACTTAGCATTTTTGTGAATTATTGTAATGAAAATGCGTCTGACAAACTGGCGCGAAGTGTGGCTGGTCGTTCACTGGAAAAAATTTGTCCTTTAGTGAATTTGACCCCTTGATTTTGATATATATCATACTGTTACTGTCCCATGAGCTTGCATTTTGTAATGCCCTCATTCTCATCATAGAACAATATGCAAATCCTATTTCCACATGCCTTTTAAACAGAGATTCTTAACATGTTGAAACAAACTATTTCTACTCAATACTGTTCTTTTTGATGTGGGAAACATATTGTGCCTGAAGCAGTCCATGAGGCAAACAGACTGAACAATGTAGCATGGGATCCTGTTTCCATCCTAATGTTCTTCAAAGCAAATGCTTTATGTTTTTTAACCTGTTTTATAAATATACAGCAGAGGGCAGCAAAGAGCTTGTAAATGACGTTCAGAGTTAAATAGTTTTGTTTGTAATTCGTATAAGTGATGTATGAAAAGAGCCCTAGTATTGCTCCATCCCATATGACTGTTACAGAATCACAATTAATTTTAGTTAAATAAGCATAGCATGGGATGATAATGGCAGTACTAGATTTCTACTGAAATAAAATATCCAAACAAAAGTGGCAATATTTCCTTTCTATGCAGAGTGCACTTTGAGGTATATGGGGTTCATTAACCATTTCGTACTTCTGCTTCTCTTTTCAATTAGAAATTCGGAGGAAAAGATGGAACATTAATAGGACCACTGTCAGATAAATGCCAAGTTTCATGCAATTTAATGCTACAGTTGTATCTAAATGAAACAACGAGGAGCATTACCCATGTTGTTTCAGGGCTTCAGGCCTTTAGGGTGATGGCACTCAGAATGTTATTTTGCCTGCACTAAATTGCCTCATGCAAGGGCAATAAAATGTCTTTGCTTTGAAGTCAGTCTGAATCTCCACCAACAATTAGAATTGTGTTATCGGACCAAAGTGTTCTAAAAAGGCAGATTTGAAGATACAGGTTGACTTTAAAACAAAGGTATTTTCAAACATTTTGTTGCCCTCACTAAAGGTGGCCATAGATGCACAGATATTAAAGTACAAAACTTGAATAGTAGGAGAAAAGTCAACCAATATCGCTTAAAGACTTGGAGATCGGTCGGCTCATCAATTGGGCAGGTCAGAAAATTTTGATCAGGCACCATTAACAGTGCCCGAACATCAACAGGGTTTACTGCTGAATCGTCAGGCACAGGTAGATTTCTATTGTTTCTACCTCTATATCTGACAATTCAGCTCTAAGGGGCTTATTTATTTATTATTATTTGTCCAGGTACAGTAACACATAGCAACCAACGAAAATTTGCTTACACACTAAATGCTTGCAGTAAATTTTTCCTGCTGGATGGAACAGTTGCGTCACCACTGGGTCACTATCCACACTTATTTTCTCTTGGGTTCTAGGCTACCAACTAACTATCCTGACTAACTGTAAATCTCAAAGTGAAAACTATTTCTTGCTGTCACTAGCAAACCCTGTGGAAGACATTATTGAGTGGTACAGAAGCCAAAGAGACTGTTAACCTAAGCCATGCCCCTTATACAGGTGTGGGACCTGTTATCCAGAATGCTCTGGACTGGGGGGTTTGTGGATAAGAGATTGTCCTATAATTTATATCTCCATAACTTAAAGGGATTCTGTCATTTGTTTTTTTACAAAATGCATCAGTTAATGGCACTCCTCGACCATAATCCTGCATTGTCATCTGTTTTACAGATTTTTTTAAATTTAATTTTTAAATCTGAAATGGGGCTAGACATGTTATTAGTTTCCCAGGTGCTCCCAACCACAGGGCTGGATTTCTGCCTTCGCTGCCCAGAGGCCGCTTTGCGCCGCAGGGTCCTGGAACCCGCCAATGGCGCACCACCGGGTACTAGCACCCACACACGTCACATGCAACCCACATGCAGGCGGATGGGCGGCATGCTGCACCCTAAAGTGTTGCGTCCTAGGGCCGAGCCTTTGTGGCCTCGCCACAAATCCAGGCCTGCCCAACCCTGTGACTTGTGCTCCAATTAATTTCAGTCACTCTTTACTGCTGCACTGCATGTTGGAGAGATATCACCTTCCTCCCTTTTACCCCAGCAGTACTTCAGCAGAACAATTCAGTTACATTCAGTAGGAGAAACAATATCCTCTCTGAAAACAGTTTCATTGTGAAGTGCTGGCTCTTTCTGAAAGCACATGAGCAAGGATGGCTGCCTACACACAAATATTACAGCTATCTTATTATTACAGCGGAAAAGGAAATTATTTTTAAAAATTAGAATTATTTGCTTATGGATTCTTTATGGACTTTTGGGACATGGCCTTGCTGTAATTCTAACCTAAGTGTTTGATCCTCCACCTTCTAGAACCATAAAGGTATGGGATCTATTGTCTGGAACGCTTGGAATCTGGATTTTTCTGTACTTTGGATCACCATATCTTAAGTCTGCTAAAAAATATTTAAACATGAAATAAACTCAAATAGGGAAATCAATAAAACAATTCAAATTGCTTGAAATTTACTCTATTGGACATGGCATTCCCATAATTCTTAGCTTTTTGGAAATCAGCTTTCTCAGATATGGGATCCCATACCAGTATGTACATACAATATAATTCACTTTCTTCCTGCCAAAAACATGTATCTACTGTTAAGTTCAGTAATGTAACTACCCTCTGGGGGCCCGGGTGCAGGTCCTGCAGCCAGGCCCCCCCATTCCCCTCCAAAAGCGATTTTTGCAGTGGATTCGCTCACGTGTGAACCACCAGAAGCCTTGATGTAGTTGCACCCTTTGTACCCCTGTAGTTCTGCCACTGGTTATGTTGTGGGATAAGAATTCTCATGCCCTTATAAGGAATTGAAAAAGTATTCATAAAGTGGAAGTCAGTGCAAAGTGCAAAAACTGTACACAATACACATTCTTTTGCACTTTGCACCCTGCCTTCAATGCTAGCAGTGTAGCTCGCTCCAAGTAGGAGTTGCTGGTGTTTTGCAGTGATGTCTTCATGAGGGCTGGGCGGGGCAGGCACATAGGCATAAAAAAGTTTTTAGGTCAGTGTTCATAATCATTTTATATAGATCAGAGTCTAAGGATTTGCCCATATACAGCACTCAATCCTATAACTAGTTTCCTATTCTGCTAGTCAGCTTTGAGGAAACTTCTACAAAATTTCATATAGATTGGCTTTTATTACTTTTACCATATCAATGCACTGCACAGTGCTGACGCTTTATAAAAGGACTTGCAATAAATACTGCATCTAAATAATAAAACCTATAACATTTTAGAAAAAATATTAAATTTGATTGCGCAACACTTCAAAATACATCACAAAGCAGTGTACCGAAATTGCCAGTTTTAAAGGAATTGAACTTTTGTAAATGGCAATTATGGAAAATGCTGCTTTCAGCAGTGCAAAATCAGTATTTAAACCAGCAAGCTTTAATGAAATTATTCAATAATACACTCAGCAGGTTTTACAGAGGCAAAGATTAGTAATAATTAGAAAACTGAATTGCTAGAATGACAGCTAAGTGCAAAGCATCATTAACTATCCAGGGCAGTCAGATGTTCTAAAATAGCCTCATTATATAACCACTCTGCCAAGTCTTCATCTTCTAACAATAATAGGGCAATGCCACTGAAATGACAATGATTGGGCATTAGACAAAATGCTGTCAGAAGGAAATAGCAAAGTAATGTGAAAAACTATTTCAGGCTTGCGAACCTAAATATTCTTTGTCCCTAGTGTTTAAAGAACACTAGTGTATGCACTGATGAATTAACAGCTGCACAGTGCCACCAAAATACTATGTAATGTACTTTAAATTCATATTAATTAAATGGTGATAATAGTGATGAGCGAATCTCACCCATTTCGCTTCGCTGAAAATTCTCGAAATGGCGAAAATTTGACAAAATGCATTGAAGACTATGGGTGTTAACATTTTTTTTTGATGAATGTGTATTGATTATGACAGTAGTTGTTTGCTAAATGTAGGGCTGGGAGACTAACTGTATTCTTTAAAAGACCACTATACCTTTACTTTTTCCATAAATATATTATAGGTGTTTATTTATTTATTTGTCTTTTTTTATTTCTCAAAACTTCTGCAAGTAAATTATTGTCACTGCCTTATTGGTACACTAGCCAAAACCTCTGCCTTACCTGTCAGTAACCACCATTGTGTTCCACCCTTTGTAATGCCATTATAAATACCCAGAATGGGGTGGTCTAGCAGCAGTCTGGGGGGGGGGGTGGTATGTTATTATTGTAGGCTTGGTCATTTAGAAAGCACTAGTATTATTAATGGCAATCTCTACTACTGGGACAAATAAAATAGGTGCTCTAATTGCCTGTACAGACAGATCACATAAATGTATGCCAGTGCGCCCTGTATTAAACATAATTCTGCAGGATATTTGAAGTTGTTCTGATAAATAAATTATAAATAGGCTGTAGCTCACCTTTAGTATATGTAGGTGGATTCTCCTGTAAGGTGTCCTGTGTCCACACCCAAATTGATACAGTCAGTGTCACTTGATAAAGGGCCAACGCCCGAAACATGTTGTGGAGCATTTTTCCCCAATAAAAGCACTTTGCAGTCATAGCTACTGCCTTGGATTTATCCTGCTTTCTATTATAATACTGACTGTCCTGTTAAATAATACATTACAATTATAAAATGAGCTTACATTATTTTTCGTTTAAAATACCTGTGAATATTCCTGCTATTTCACAGATTTTCTCTTTGTGGCATAATAGCTGTTGCACTTCCAGTAACATATTTACCTGTAACAAATGAACATGTTATGTAAGCTGACACATAAAGTAACCAGAAAACAGTATCAGTAACAGTTTTTTTTTCATTCAAGGTATTTATAGGCTTTTACGCTCATTTATAATATATATCCACAAATGAATAAAACTTGAAAAAAAAATACATAAAAAAAAGTAAATAAAAAGGAAAGGTTACAGAAATACTTCTTATTTTTAAATAATAAATAAAATATACATTTTTATGACTTGCTTTCTTAAATTAAAGAAACATCAATGTTTTTCCACAGTTTGGACAATGTTATTTGTGGTTGTTCTTACTTTTCCAATAAAAACAATTACTTTTTGGTACCACAGCCTGCACATGTGATATTCTGATGTTTTAACCTTTGTGAATTGTGACCATTGTATACTGTATATAGTTGAGAGATACTGTTCATGTCAGCTGTGTTTTCTATGTTGAAATATCCATGGCCATGATAAGGACCTCTGCTGGAACAGTTCTCATTTTATGAACCTTCTATGCTCCCTATGATTGCAGTTTTATAAATCCCAACGATTTATATATCCAGTTTCCCCTCAAATGAAAAACATGTATAAATTATTAAATTAATATTATATACAAATGTGTATATTATCAAAACAACCTCTTTCAAATTAAATTAAATAATTAAATTCACTTTACTTCTACTCTACTTCCATCTCTACCCATTCTCCATTGTGAAACTCTCACTGATCCCTTAGCCACCAGAGTCTCTACCTTGATAGATCCCAAGACCATTTTCCCCATCCATTCTGTACACATCCCTGCTACTATACATCAGAAAGGATATGGGGTACCCCAACAGACATAACTGAAATCAAGTTCATTGCATAACTCTTTGGCTTATTTACTATGGCTATATAGACACTCTATAGACCAGGGATCCCCAACCTTTTGAACCCGTGAGCAACATTCAGAAGTAAAAGGAGGTGGGGAGCAACACTAGCATGAAAATAGTTCATGGGGAGCCAAATAAGGACTGTGATTGGCTATTTGGTAGCCCCTATGAGGACTGACAGCCTATAGGAGACTCTGTTTGGCAGTACAACTGGTTTTTATACAACCAAAACTTGTCTCAAACCAGGAATTTAAAAAATAATCACCTGCTTTGAGGCCACTGGGAGCAACATCCAAGGGGTTGGAGACCAACATGTTGCTCACGAGCTACTGGTTGGGGATCACTGCGTATAGACACTCTCATCATGTATTTTCCTTTTTAGCAAGAGCCATTCTGACAATTACCTTTCAAACAGACCACTGCTTGCATCCAGCTTTTGTACTACATGGTCAGAACAGATAAAGTACAAATAGACAACCATGTATTTTTTTCATACACTATAGAGATAATGAGAAAAAGAAGAGAAATTGATCAATGCACATTCCCTGGTCCCCTGTCATATTATGCCAGGAGGCTTTAGCATTTGATATTATGAACAGAGGTAAATAGTTAGGTCCACCATATGGGTTTTACCTTGACGTGGTATGGTGGCTTATCAATGTTATGATCATAATTTTGTTACTAAAAAAACCCTGTCTTTGTAAATACATGCATCTGCATAGATTACTTATATGACAGGGGACCAGGGAATGTGCATTGATCAATTTCTCTTCTTTTTCTCTATGTCTGTAGTTAATTTGGCCAGATCAGTAGCACTTCTATTGCATTTTAGTAAATTTTTATTTAGCCATGGAGTGCTCCCACAACCTTTCCTTTTTGCACTATAGAGGTAATATAAAGATTTTTGTTTAATACAAATTCATATTATGAAACCATACCTCCCATCATTTGAAAATTGATAAGAGGGACACACCCACACCCTCTAAATAACATGTCAATTTTGCAAACTTTGGCAGGTTATGGAAACTCTAAACACATTTCTGGGATTTAAGGATCATCTTTTATGTGTTATTACAGTTTTGCTAATGAAGGTGAATTGCGCCTCAGTTCACCCAAGAGACACAATTATCAGTTCACCCAAGAGTTACCATTACATCTAATTGTAGGTGCTAAGTATTCTGGACTCTTTGCTAAAAAGCCTTTTATTTTATTAAGTTTTAGAATCTTTGTATCTTTTTCTGGCTTCAGTGCAGGAGATCAAAGAGAAACCCGGGACATTTCAGAAAGAAACCTAGAGCTGTAAAAATTGAGATTGTCCCACGAAAAATGGGACATTTGGGTTGTATGATGATACCTCTGTTTGAAGCTTCTTAACACCTGTATTCAATATGATAAAAAAGGACTAATATGAAGTATAAAAATTGTTGTGGGCGTCAAAAGAATTTTGTCGCCCATTGACTTCAATGCCTTTCACAAATTTTTTGGGGACAAATTCGCCCATCACTACATGGGAACCGAATGTGTCAAGAACAGGCCAGGTCAAGCCAATCATGCAAAGCGGTGCAAAATCAGAGAGCAGAGACAAGGTTGAGTTCACAGGCCAAGGTCATACATAGGTGAATATATTGAACACGGAGCACCAGCAGTAGTTAAAATCCATATTTTATTAAGTATTCATTAAAAGGTTAAGCAGATCCTATATCCCAACAGCACGCTTGACACGTTTCGTGGACTGAGCCACTTTCTCAAAAGCTCTCAAGGTCATACACAGAGCAGACGTGCAGCACCGAATCAGAATCCAGAGAATAGTCGAACACATGCAGAGGTCAGTTCAGGCAGCAGATTAGCAAAGTCAGGGACAGGCAAGGATCAAAACCGAAAATCAGACTAAGAATAGAAACCCACCCAGGAACTTTTTAGAAACCTTTATGTTGGGCAATGAACATTATGCAAGGAGCTCTTTACATTTTTGAACTTTGCACCAAGCACAATGATGTCATGCGGCCATTCCAAATAAGGGCCTGCTGCCTGCCAGATAATCTACTCACAGTTTCCCTGCTTTACTAAAGGGCACGACTAGATCACTTATCATATAAATTTGTAATTTGTAGCCTTTCTAACTTTTGTAAATCTAGCAAACACTTTTAGAAGCTTCCTAAATTTTTTCTGCTCCCTCTGTGACCGATCAGTTTAAAATACATTACAAGGATCACAGCAAGATTGGTTAGCCCTGTAGGAGATAATAATCAATAATCTTGGTAATAACAAGAAAAAGGACAATTTATTTTCTTGCCTCATCCCTTTGGTTGAAAAAATTGAAGTGAATTATCTAACTGAACAACAAACTCTGACCTGTAACACCAAGCTTGTTAGTATCCTGTCACTGTTGCCAGCACAATTATCCTTATAGAACACATTGCCAAATATTGATTTTCTTTTTTATCTGCATAAAAATATGTTGTGATAGCCAAAACCCAACTAATTTTTAATAACTCTAAGCTGAATTCTCCACATTAACTATTATAATAATAATTGTTGTTATTTTTTAAAACATAGATAACATTTTATAAATTACATAATACTGTAGAATTATTGTATTGACACGATTAACCTTATGAGATAGGATACAGTATATTGCAACATTCACTGACACTGGATATAAAACACTTCAGAAATGCAGTCTTATGTTTAATTTCCAACATTCTGGGGATCATTTTCTGAAATAAAAAAGTTGCTGTTCTCTCTCACTAAACAATTTCCCTTGTGCGCTGGGAAATAAGTGTTTGCACTGTAAATGTGACTTGTTTTGTTTCTGATAGTACTGAGGGCATGTTCCAAGGTAAGCCTGTCACAGACAAATGCAAAGGGACCTACAGATGTGCAGATTCTAAAGGTGGCCATACACTATAAGATCCGCTCCTTTGGCATGTCCCCGATATGCCATATATGCCACGCTATATGGAGGGGGGTAATCTGAACGTTTGGCCCTATGGCCTGAACGATCGGATTACGACAAGTGCAATGGGCTCCGGGAGAAAAATCAAACATTCCCAATCGATATCATGTCCAGATATCGATCGGAAAGACCCGTCGGAAGCCTCCATACACGGGCAGATTAGCTGTCAAATTGGTCTAAACGGCAGATATCGGCAGCATTATCTGCCCGTGTATGGCCACCTTAAGGCATAAGGGGAGGCGCAGGCAATCTATGATTGACAGCTGAGGGTTTTGAAAAAGTTTATAACCATAATTTATGTTTTAGTAAAAAAAGAATTTGGATTTAATTTTTAATTCTTAAAATACTTTTATTATACAGCATTTTATTTCTGGGTGACAGATCCCATTTAAATGTCTGGAAGCAGATGAATAGTATTTTATAATATGTAATCTGGGGTACCAGTGCTCAGGATTTGGAAGTTTAGTCCTATTAAATACTTGAGCCATTTCCTTAACCTACTTAAGCAAAGACAATTCTTAATTCAAAAACCCAGTTTAATATGACATCAAAGCAGATGGCTTCAGATTGTGTTCATTTCTGTAGCCCTATGGGAAGGGTTGTTATCATGATGACTGGCATTTTAAAAACATATAAACAATGGTTTGATACATAGTAAACGTATAGAACAGAGCTAGGCCAATGAGCACAAGCGTCCAAGGCAAAGCCGAAGCATCAGCCATCCCTACATCCTCACCACCCTAAACAATAACTCTCTCCCAATTGCAGCTTTGCAGGCATGTCTACGGTTTTCTTCTGGTGCCGCTTCCTGATCAAAGCTCGGGCTGGATTTAGAAGCAGAAGGGGCACCTGCCTGAGGGTCCTACACCCCAACACCACCACCACCATTGTGCCCTAGGCAGGTGACTCTTTTGCCTTGTTCCAGCCCTAGTTCTGGCCTTGGAATGCATTATATTCTTTAGGAATAGCCACTTGTAATAGGCTGGAAGAGCATCAATGACAACTGTGCAGTAAACTACATTCCACAAAATCTACATTATTCATAATTACTGGAGCACAAACATGTTTTTTAGTAATCATATTATTAGTAGATTACAATCTATAACTGTCCCTACCACCCCCAGTCCTTCCTTTCACATCACAGCTTGCTATAGCCTAGTCATTAGACATGACCTTATGCATTTTGTGAGGAAACATGACAGTTAAGTTCCTTTAATTGTACCCCAAGAGGCAGCTGTATTTGCATATTGCTGGTGTTATGTCCCTGGTGTCAGGAAAAACAAACATACTCCCTGTATACATGGACTGATGACTGAGCAATAGTCAGAGACACCCACATATGGAATGTTCCTTAAAAAAGACAAAAATTCAGTTGACCTCACAATTTTAAAGTAAATAATAATCAGTATGTGTGCTTAAGAAATATTGAATGTTTATTTAAGTAAAGTCAAGGTATAAAAGATTAGCTCAAATTGTTTAAAAAAAAGTTATAGTCCTTTGCATTTTACTAGGCAAGAAATGAAATGCAGTTTTATCATTTGTTATTGCTAATATTTTTAATACATTTTTGACAAGCTAAACAGACCACAGTAGTTATTTTTCTAGTTTCTAACTAAAAATGTTTAACCTCGCTGCAGGACTTTACGCATCATACAGTGACATTAAATCGCAGTGGGTTTAATTTTTTTGATACTGATCAACAGAAACAGTCTCTTTGATACAAAGTAAAATCAGATCTGTGGAAAGTAGTGTAAATTAATTACAATGAAAAACAATATAACTAAAAGTAAGGTATATATAACACACCTAAATCATCACTGGTATAACCAGTAACCAGTATTTCTAAAATCACATAATTAGTTACATCAGTATCCCCTGTGTGTAGTCAAAGGGGTTTCAAGAAATTGTAGTATAAACACATACAGTATGTATTTGTGAGGTCCAGCATCTAGTGATTTAGTATTATGGTATGACCTACACCATGAAGAATAAAAGAATGCTAAAAAACTCTATGAAAAGGTAAAGAACATTTCTAAGTCACACAGTATCCCTTAGAGTTCAGTTAAGAAAATCATTAAGAAATGGAAAGAGTATGGATTATATCCAGGCTATGATGGTATTTTTAGTAGTACCATTTTGACCTCGTGTAAGACAAAACTCAGTAAAGGAAAACCTTTAGAAATAGTCAGGCAATTTATTCATACATAATACCACATAACAGTTTTGTCTGGGTAAGCTGTTTGAGTAACACACAGAATGTCAGCCAAGGACTTACCAAAGACCCACCTCTTGGTCCAGGCGTTATATAGCTTTCAGAAGGCATTTACAGTAATTGTGACAAGGGGTTCACGGAAATACCATACATGGTCTGGCGAGGAGACTTACTGACATATACATTTATACATTCCTGTAAGATGTGCAGTTTTGCAACATAAGAGATTTCTGGTTCCAACTGTCCACAGCCTCGTAAACATCTGTTGGCTAAACATAGCCATTGTGGTACAGACAGCTATTGAGCAACACTTCTGCAAAAGGGCAAACAAGACATGCTGACACTATGCTGACACTCTTCTAAGTAACAGAGTGGAGATAATTTATTTGTATGGCCTAGTATAAGTTATATGAGTGACCATTGTCCACAGTTGACCATTAGCCCTTATAGTCCATCCTGCCTTGGGCCCTATAGCGTTATGGCGTCATAGAGGGTGGGGGTGACAACTATCAACCCTCTGACACTAGCCATTCGTCCGTCTTAGGATTTAGACCGTTCCAGATATAATTTTAATAACATTCCTCATTTGAAACGTTGTAAGACGTTTCACATTAGTAATTACAGGCACAGTAAGAGTGCTGAGAGGACCCCCAGGAACAAGGGAGGTCTATTATAAATGGGACAGTGGTGTACGCTGTTGTGAGTTACAGTTCAACGTCATGGCAGCACCAGTACAGAAGTGCAGCTGAAAGCTGAAATCAGTGAAAAGAAAAAACAGGAAGCTAAGGAGCTACAGATACATCCTGTTTCATGAAATAACTTGGTTAAGTGCAGTTGGGAACAGAAAACCCTATAAAATGACAAAGAATATATAATATATATGTAACATGTTATAAGAGACTAATATAATACTGATTTCATTACTATTGAAAAGTAAAAAATTATTCTTTCTTTCTTTCAAACCTCCCCACATATGGCTGAGAAAAGCTTTATCTTATAGATGTAAATCAAATGAGAGCAGAAGTTGGGGGGAGGTACTTATAGCACAAATTCTAACAGAGAAATATAGACCAAGTATTAATGCTAGGATGACATGGATAGACTTAATGAAACTTTCAATGGAGTTGTTTAACCAGCTATAAAATTTTACCTAATCATTTGGAATAACTGAACTGTTCTATAAAAAGATTACACTTATTGTTGCAGCTCTAAAACTTTGACTATATGACATTCAACAAACATTTCAGAAACAATATGAGTACAACCTTCTTTTTCCTATCAAAACAGATGCTAATCTAAAATCATACTATTTTGGTCAGCTATTCTATTTATTTGAACAACCTCTATGTTTATAGTTACGTACATAGTTAAATTGGGTTGAAAAAGACAAAGTCCATCAAGTTCAACCCCTCCAAATGAAAACCCAGCCCCATACATACACTCCTCTCTACTTTCACACCAATTCTATATACCCATACCTATACTAACTATAGAGCTTAGTTTATTATGGGCGGGACTATTCTTGGAATCTAGACTCTACTCAATACTAATTTTAGCACATGACAGAGTTCTATTATTATGGGGTCTATCATTTTTTTTTCTCTCTTTTTTCTACGTCAGTGCTGTTTACACACAACCGGCTACATATAGAGCTGAGGACCTGGGGCAATAATACAATAATAAGTAATTACAGGAAACTTCCCTTCTAAAAACTGTTTAAACAGATACAATTTTACCTTTGTTGTTTTCATAACTAATCTAAAACTAAACATATAGAGAAAATGTTACATTATCACATTCCCATTGTTCTTATAAATTGCACACAATTTAACTATATCACATTCAATACTGTATGAATCTAAACCTTAAAATTAACCCGTTTCAATATCAGTCCATCAGTTCATTATAGGGGAAGTCCAATCAGAGAGACATCATGGCTGTGGATAGACATATGAAGAAATATTCAACAGTCACTTGTATTCAGTCAATGCAGCAGTCTCTGTACAGTTCTTTTAATAGTTCATAATCAGTCCATGGTTTCGATATTAGGATAGGCAAAAATGTAAAGGCATCACAGATATGAATGGCAAACTTTGAAATGGCTCTTTGTATGCATGCAGAGTTTCTTTCAATGAGTGGTGGGATCAAGGATAGTTGTTCTATTTGGAATGGATTGGAATAATCTCAACAGCTACTGATGGAATTTTGCTCAGATCACCAACCTGGAAACAAAGAGACAATATGACAATATCTGGTGTTCTGGTAATACTGACTTATCTAATGTACTAGCTAAAGAACTCTAATGAAACCACTGTATGAACTGTCAGTAATGAGAAGTGGTTGTACATTTATGATATGAGTGAAGGACGTTTGTTTTCTTGTGGTTAATTCAAATGGAGAGAGTCCACAACACCTGATAGGATTGTTGCAGAGAATTGACAGGACAGCTGGGAGTAAATCCAACCAAATGCTGCCAGTGATTGTGTTGTTGGAAGTGGGATGGTACAAAGACACAACTCCACTTAAGATCAGTGATATTTGCAAATTTGTAACAGAATCGAAAATTTAATTATGTAAACTATCAAATACAACCTGTACTGTTTCCTTCTTATAACAAAATAATATTGATTAATCATAACCAGGAAAAACATTTAACAAGTTCTCTCTTGTACCTTTATATATATTTTTATATTTTTAGCCTAAATGAGAATGACATAGACCCATTTTAGTAGCATCATTTATTTCTACAAATTTGGTAGTGAAATTACTGGTTATCAGATAAAATCAACAATAAATCGAAGTCACTTCTGCATTTTCTTACACTTGCAGACTTGTGATGCAAGATACACAAGTGCAATGATTACGGGAGAATTTTTTCTGTAGCAGCGGCACAAGCACATAAGCTGCATTTTTATGAACTGAAACTTATTTAATTAGAAAAAATAGTAACAACAACAGAACCCACAATATAATACTCCCCTCTTGTTGTACTGCAAATGCAGTACAATAATATGAAATAATAGATTCACATCTGTCTAGAGAACAATGAAAATAATTTAACCTGTACCAATGAGTGAATCGGGTATAGAATCCAACTGCATCAAGTTTACCTTCATGTTGGTGAAAAAGATCCAGATGCAGGAGATACAGAAAAAAATACAGATGAGTATGAAATGGTAAAGTTAAAAATATTTGCTGTGGTTAAAAGTTCCTGAGCCAACGGGCTGACAAAAGAGGAAGTTACAAAACAGTGAGAGAAGTTGAGCATCTGAAATATCGTGCAACGGAGGATTCTGGGAAATGTAGTTTTTATGACAGTACCAGCAAACAGAATCCTTCTTGTTATTAATTGGACTATGAACTAGATTTCCTCTTAAAGGGTGCTGTAAGTCTAATGCACCGTTAAGTACTTCACTGACGGTGATTTATTTGGTCGTCAAGTTTGTCTTCAGAATATTCAGGGGAAGTACTACTATTAATAAGCTTACAACATTCTGAACGATTAGCTCAATAAGAATCTTTATTACTGGGGGCTGCACCGTCTGTGGAACCAAAAGTTCTAAGATTGTGTAACCCTTTGTCACTCTAAAATTGCCAATAGGCACATTCAAATGGCATTTAATTGCTCCTCAGTATCCATATAAAGGACTGGATCTAAGTTTGCTGAGCAAGAAGCAGAGAATAGGTGTAATGTCTCAGCTGAAGTATATGTGAGAAATATCACTTTCTATTGATTGGCAAAAGCCTGCTAGATCTAATAGCATGCAATTTGTATTAAAATATTTACTCTTACACGTATCCTTTATTTGTCACAGTAAAATTTCAAGTTGTGAGGGAAGAATACTATCGCCTTCTTGCCAGGAAAACGCAGTCTTGTCCCCTCCACTGTGACACTTAACAAAGGTTTTGAAACTTAAAATGTTTTGGGCACTCAACTAGCATATCTAGGAGGATTGTTAGATATTCTAAACTGATGGAACATGTTTTTTTTTCAGATCACAAGTCAAACATAATACACTTAGAAAAGAGTTATCAATCTGACACATAAAGATAAAAAAGAGAAGTAAGGTTAGTTTGAGACAAAAACTATAACAGAGAACATTTAAAGAGACAACACTAATATTTCTGTTAACACAAGAAAGACAAGTGGAGTGAATTAACCTTATTCACGAGTAACCCATTCACAAACAGAAATACACAAGAGAACTAATGTTACTATGAGAATAATAACAAAGAAGACAATGTAAGGATAAGATACGAATAGTGACATGATAGTCTAAGACAAAATGACAATATTTTAGTGACAGACACATAGAACAAATATTATATTACAAGAGGTACCTACGAAAACATATAAACAGTAAAGAGAACCGAAAACAGTAAGGTAAACATATTCATTACAGACACATCAAAGTCATATAACCGTCAAGTCAAGTCAAGTCCTTTTCTTTCTAACATACACACAAGTACTGTATTACATTCAAAATATGCTCTAACAGACCTGTAGGATGCAAAAAAGCTTAGCAGCGAGCTATTAACATTGGTTTATAAAACAAACAGGGCAAACAAACATACATATAAACTGGAGTCACCTGCAGGAAAAAAATTATGTTATACTTTTCTCTGTAATTTAGAACAGGCTTACAATTGAGTGGAAAGGGAGAAAATAAGTTTGAAGTTGCAGTTGGACAACACCTAGATGTTTGTATGGCTCTCGTTTTTCATCTGACAATTCAAACGGACAGGAAAGTGATTCACACTTCACACTCTAAAGAATTTCCTTCAGAAAACCTAGTTTTCCGTATTTCTGGCCTGCTAGGTCGCCCCATAAACAGGAACCGCAGAAAAACTCCTAAACAGCAAGCAGACTCTGAGATAGAGCCACACATTCTCTCGTACACCATCACACACATGACAGTTACACTAAAGTTAGTCACGCACTCGGCTAGGCAAACATTCAACATTCATGGATCCTTTTGCATTCATCAAACAACATACAGTACACGTGTAATTTCTATTTCAAGATGTTTTAGACTACACTTCATGATAAGGAATAAGAGACGTACAAAATACAAAAACAGGAAGGAAACTACGGATTCCTATCATGAATGGCAGATAATTTCAGCTGATTAACACAACAATTAACAAAACAATAGGCAAAAGAAGAAGTTAGAAAAAACATATATACCCCACCCAGGGGCACTTACGCGCGTGAATCAACCATCGGGGAGTAAAGCTCCACGGGAAAACCTTCCTGGAAAAGAAATATCCACGGGGACACTACAGACATCCAAGAACATCCTCGGGTACACTCCAGTAGCACAGCCTGGAGCCCTCCATTGCCTGAAAAAATGACTGGAAAAAACTGGATCACGTCAGGGTCACCATATGATGGTATTTTTAGTAGTACCATTTTGACCTTGTGTAAGACAAAACTCAGTAAAGGAAAACCTTTAGAAATAGTCAGGAAATTTATTCATACATAATACCACATAACAGTTTTGTCTGGGTAAGCTGTTGGAGTAACACACAGAATGTCAGCCAAGGACTTACCAAAGACCCACCTCTTGGTCCAGGCGTTATATAGCTTTCAGAAGGCATTTACAGTAATTGTGACAAGGGGTTCACGGAAATACCATACATGGTCTGGCGAGGAGACTTACTGACATATACATTTATACATTCCTGTAAGATGTGCAGTTTTGCAACATAAGAGATTTCTGGTTCCAACTGTCCACAGCCTCGTAAACATCTGTTGGCCATACATAGCCATTGTGGTACAGACAGCTATTGAGCAACACTTCTGCAAAAGGGCAAACAAGACATGCTGACACTATGCTGACACTCTTCTAAGTAACAGAGTGGAGATAATTTATTTGTATGGCCTAGTATAAGTTATATGAGTGACCATTGTCCACAGTTGACCATTAGCCCTTATAGTCCATCCTGCCTTGGGCCCTATAGCGTTATGGCATCATAGAGGGTGGGGGTGACAACTATCAACCCTCTGACACTAGCCATTCGTCCGTCTTAGGATTTAGACCATTCCAGATATAATTTTAATAACATTAAGAGGCCATTCACCAAAACTTTGAAGAAGTTACAAGCCTCAGTGGCTGAGATTGAAGAGACGTTGCATAATGTTGCCTGGGTGCTTCTCCAGTCACTGTTCACAATAACTCATTTGCCGTTGCCTCTGCACTTTGCCAAAAGGCACATGGGAGACTCTAAAGTCTATTGTCTGATGAGGCCACAATTGAGTTTATCAGCTTAAATACCACACAGAAAACAGTCTCTTTGATACAAAGTAAAATCAGATCTGTGGAAAGTAGTGTAAATAATTACAATGAAAAACAATATAACTAAAAGTAAGGTATATATATCCCGTTTAATATAACACACCTAAATCATCACTGGTGTAACCAGTAACCAGTATTTCTAAAATCACATAATTAGTTATATCAGTATCCCCTGTGTGTAGTCAAAGGGGTTTCAAGAAATTGTAGTATAAATACATACAGTATGTATTTGTGAGGTCCAGCATCTAGTGATTTAGTATTATGGTATGACCTACACCATGAAGAATAAAAGAATGCTAAAAAACTCTATAAAAAGGTGAAGAACATTTCTAAGTCACACAGTATCCCTTAGAGTTCAGATAATAAAATCATTAAGAAATGGAAAGAGTATGGATTATATCCAGGCATTAAGAGGCCATTCACCAAAACTTTGAAGAAGTAACAAGCCTCAGTGGCTGAGATTGAAGAGACGTTGCATAATGTTGCCTGGGTGCTTCTCCAGTCACTGTTCACAATAACTCATATGCCATTGCCTCTGCACTTTTGTGAAATCTGATTCAATATATAAAAACCTGTGGATGAAGTCTTCCAGCAAGACAATGAAAAAGCCACAAGTACTCTTAAAAACCATTAAATTAATGACCAAGTCAAAGTCCAGATTTCAATCCAATGGAAAACTTTTGAATGAACTTGAAAGAGGCTGTTCACTCATCATCCTTATGTGCTGGCAGTGCTTGCACAATTTTGCAGACAAATGGGGCATAGTTGCAGTAAAGAATTATATTATATATAAAAGAATGTATTAAAGAATTATTATTATATATAAGAAATATATATTTAAGTAAATATTGCCCTTTTACATCTTTTCCCCATTTTATGATATTCTCTGTGGTGCCTCAGAGATCACCTGACCAGAAATAATGCAGCTCAATCTGTGACAGGAAGAAGTGTGGAAGCAAAAGACAGAATTTTGTCCGTTAATTGGCTCATGTAACTTAACATGTATGGCTTGTATGGTTTATTTGTGTGCATCATGAATCTTAGGGTCCCAGTGGTGGCCCATAATTCTTAAAATGGCAATTTTTCGATTTAGGATTACCCAATGGCACATACTACTAAAAAAGTATATTATTCTGAAAATGGTTTATTTACATGAAGCAGGGTTTTACATATGAGTTGTTGTAAGCAATATATTTATATAGAGACCTTCATAATTCAGGGATAGAGTTTTCCTTTATTATAGACTGAAAGCACTGCCGTGTTGCAAAATAAATTTTCTCAGGGTAATTATTACTAATTTTAATGTGCAATGCTAAATTAGTCTATTTGCACATTAAATAGAAAACTACTTAGACCAAGTTGTAAAACTGAGAGATTGCTTGTTGGTGACCTGATATGATCCAGTAAATATCTAAGCAAAAAAGCATCTCACAAAATAGTCTCATTTAAAACCTCTTATGAAAAACAGCATTGCCATCCAAAAAGCCCTTCATTTTGGAAAAACTGATTTTATGCCATTAAAAGCATCATTTTAGTACATTAACTAGGGGAAATCTTCAAAGCAAAGGATAGTACAAAAGAGAAATGGTCTTTCTTCAAAATAATGCTAATCATATATACTCAGCAGAATGTCTGAGCCTGTGCAAAAGGAAAAGTAATACATTATCATGTCTTTCTTTAGCACTTGAATAAACCAATATGAATTGCATTACAGACTATATACGGCTGGTCAAGATATTGGGCCTTGGCAACGTAACAGGTCCATGGGTATAAAAGAGCCAGTTAAAAGGAAACAATGGTAAAGTACTCTTATATAAAGCAAAAAAAACATACATACAGTAACTTAATGATGTCAGTGGTTCTCAAACTCTTGGGGTTCTAGGAGGACTTAAAACATCGTATGGAGAGGCCCTTCCTATCCTTTAACAATTCTTGCAAAATCAGGATTTCAGTCTTTTATGCATGAAGCATGAAGGACACATTCTCTATCCTTCTTGACCTATTATCTGCATTTTTTTACCATTGTCCATATTCTCCTGATGCAAATTCTTTACTCGTTTGGTATCCGTAACCAGGCTTCGTCTTGACTTTCTTCTTACCTCTCTAACACTTCATTCAATGGGGCAAATTTACTAAAGGGCGAATTTTTGCCAGCGACCTTTTCACCACACTCCGCGCCACTTCGCCAGGTGTAAATGCGTTACCACTAGCTAATTCACTAAAATGTGAAGTTGCGTCTAAGGACCAAACGCTGGCAAATTTTCTCTAGCGTTACTTTGGCTGGGTGAGCATTTCATTGCGAATTTTTGCTAGCGTTCATTTTTGCCTAGCCAAACTTTGCTAGCACTCTTGCGTTTAGGTTAATTTGAATAGGACGAGTACCTAAAAGTTGAATGGACATCTTTAATAGTAATGTTGGTGAAAATGCTTGAAGTGGCCACTTTTTCAAACACGTCCAATCAGCTATAATAAAGACAGAGGAGATCCTCTAATGCCCTAGACATAAGCTCACCCTTAAAAAATGTGGCATGCCCCTCAAATTAGTTTTAAAAAATTCCTCACACATACATATTTAATAGTTTGGATTTTTGAAGGCAATTCTGGTTTAAAAAAAGAAAAGTCACCAGCGTTTTTTACAACTTTAATGCATTTCCGGCATACAGGATATGATGTCACTGTTTTATCCATTCGACTGTTCTGAGGTGGCGAAGTAAACTTTGGTGAAAGAGGTGACATTGAGTAAAATTCATATCTTAGTGAATTTGCGGGGTAACTACCGTTCACCAGAGCGAATTGTCCTCTATGCCTGTTGGTAAATTGGCGATGTCCCTGTGGATGGGATTTCTGGCGAATTATCACTAGCGATGGCCACTTCACCCTTTAATGAATCTGCCCCATTGTCTCTTATGCTAATGAAACCTCATCCCCTGTTCCATTTAATGTAGGGGTGCCGCAAGGCTCTGTACTAGGTCTGTTGTCGTTCTCCTAGAACATTCTGTTTTTGGGAGCTCTCAACCCCTCATTTGGCTTTAATTATTATCTGTATGCTGATGATACCCAAATATATTCATCCACCCATTCATTAACAACTGAAACCGAGGCTCAAATCTCTAACTGCCTCCGAGAAGTCTCCAGCTGCATGAACCAGCACCACCTCAAACTCAACCTAACAAAAGCTGAACTAACCATCTTTCCACCTAAGCCTGGTCCTACTCCTCCACTTACTATCTCTATTGATGACATGCTCATTAACTCTGTCAATTCAGCATGCTGTCTGGGGGTAATCTATGGCTTGCTTTTTTCTCTGACCATGTGAACACTGCTGTCAAGACCTGTCACTTTTTCTTACTCAGTATTGCCAAAATCCATCCCTTTCGTTCACCTGCTACAGCCAAGATGCTCATGTATGCTCTCATCCTATCCTGACTAGATTACTGTAGCCTTCTATCAACTGACCTCCCTAACTCCCACCTCACCCCTCTACAGTCTGTATTAAACACTGCTGCCAGAATTATCCTCCTCTCATCCACAAGAGTTCAGACCCCACCCCAACTGAAGTCCTTATCATGGCTTCCCATGAAACAAAGAATAACTTACAAACTCCTCCTAATAACGTTTAAAGCCCTTCTGTAGCACCTAACTACATCTCAACTCTTATCTCTATACGTACCTGGCCAAATCCTGCAATCCTGCACCCCCCCCTCCACTGCTAATGCTGTTTCCAACATCAAACCCTTCTGTCTTGCTGCTCCTTATATTTGGGATGCCATTCTGAATTTCTCTGGAAAGAATCCTCTCTCAATGTCTTCAGAACTAAACTCAAAGACTACTTCTTGGAGCACTTGCATAACACTAAAAATGGGAACGGGCACTTATACTGTAACCTACAACACTTAATATACCTGGATTTGTGTCTGTAAGTTACCCTTCCATTTAGACTGTAATCTCTACAGGGCAGGGACCTCCTTCCTTTTGTCTCCTTGACACTAAGGACTTACTCTCTATTGTAACTGCACTTTATAATTTGTACTTATTACAATGACCCCCCTGTTTCTTCAACCATTTATTGTTCTGCTGTACAGTGCTTTGCCCTCAAGGAGCGTTATTCAAATAAAAATAAACATATGTACATGCATACAGTTAAAGACAGTAATAACAGTAAGGTTGTCTCATTGATACTGAAGAATAACATATCCTGTTCTGAGGATCCCCACAGCTTCTCAGAGTCGGTCTCAATCAAAATATTATAAATAGGCTCCAGAAATAGAAAGCATAACAGAAGTTACATTTCTTAACAGTCAGCATATTGAAAATGTGGCTTTTGTTCACTGACACATCATGTTAGGAATGTGTGTAAATGAGCTGACATTTCACTTGAAATCACCAGAGGTTTTTTTTCCTGAAGTCTGTTATTGCTGTTCTCATTTTCTGCCCACAGACTGATTTGCATGGTCAATTAACCTCTCAAACCCCTCAAAACACTTTTAAAGAACCTAAAGTATAAAGTCTGTTACATAAACATACATAATTAATGTTATTTTCATAGGATATAATATGGCATGCATTTTTTTTGATAACTGTAAATTATTGCTTTAAAGGGATACTGTCATCAGTTAATAGTGCTGCTCCAGCAGAATTCTGCACTGAAATCCATTTCTCAAAAGAGCAAAAATATTTTTTTATATTCAATTTTGAAATCTGACATGGGGCTAGACATATTGTCAATTTCCCAGCTGCCCCAAGTAATGTGACTTGTGCTCTGATAAACTTCAATCACTCTTTACTGCTGCACTGCAAGTTGGAGTGATATCACCCCCTCCCTTTTCCCCTCCAGTAGCCAAACAAAACAACAATGGGAAGGTAACCAGATAACAGCTCCCTAACACAAGATAACAACTGCCTGGTAGATCTAAGAACAGCACTCAATAGTAAAAACCCATGTCTCACTGAGACACATTAAGTTACATTGAGAAGGAAAAACAGCAGCCTGCCAGAAAGCATTTCTCTTCTAAAGTGCAGGCACAAGTCACATGACCAGGGGCAGCTGGGAAATTGACAACATGTCTTGCCCCATGTCAGATTTCAAAATTGAATATTAAAAAATCGGTTTGCTCTTTTGAGAAATGGATTTCAGTGCAGAATTCTGCTGGAGTAGCAATATTAAAGGAAAACTATACCCCCCAAACAATGTAGGTCTCTATAAAAAGATATTGCATAAAACAGCTCATATGTAAAATCCTGCTTCATGTAAATAAAACATTTTCATAATAATATACTTTTCTAGTAGTATGTGCCATTGGGTAATCATAAATAGAAAATTGCCATTTTAAAAAATAAGGGCCACCCCCTGGGATCGTAGGATTCACTGTACTCATAAACATACCAACAAACCATACATGTTAGGTCACATGAGCCAATTAACAGACAGTGTTCTATCTTTTGCTTCCACACTTCTTCCTGTTACAGTTAGAGTTGTAGTATTTCTGGTCAGGTGATCTCTGAGGCAGCACACAGACCATCACGAAATGGTGGCTCAAGGCAAGAGATGCAAAAGGGCAATATTTACTTAAATATATTTTCCAGTTTGGTAAGATTCTTTAATATGCCACTTAATATGATATGAACTATCTGTTGCTTAAGTGTTCATTTTGGGGGTATAGTTTTCCTTTAACTGATGCGTTTTGAAAAAAAACATGTTTTTCGATGACAGGATCCCTTTAATGTGAAAAACCACATATACCAGTCACCAATGCAAAATGACTATACTATGATGAACTTAAAGCAACTTTCTAATAGGATAACATTTATATGTCCATTTGTAAGGAGGTGAAATCATTATATTTCAGAATCAAAAATCAGGCAATATTTAGTTTAGCAATCAGGGGGCACCAGCCAGTACAGTTGGCCTGATGGAGGGGAGAGGGGATTTCTACTTTAGGAGTTTAGATACTTCCTTATTGTCATAACATCATCAGCATGTGAGACAGACATTTCCGAGTCAGGCCAAGTGGGTATCTGTCCCTTGCTAGGGCTACAGAGTGATTGATAGGGTAGCCTGCAAAAACAGCCCCAATGACGAGAGAGAAATTGGGGTAGAGCCTCGGGATGATTGTGCACCAGTTAGGAATTGTTAACATATAGGACTAGGTAAGTGAAAGCCAAGTGGAACTGTAGTAAGACAGCTCAAGTAAAGCTTGGCCCCACTTCCTGATGATATTATGGAGAGTCAGTGGAAATTGGGAGGTGAAAGGTTCTTTTAAATAGCCTTTCCCTGCTTTGTAGGCTAGCTAGTAAGCTTCATATTCATAACCTAAATGAGTTGCATGGATGTTAAGTGGCAGCAGTTTGGGGTGCTACAGATTTTGTTAAGCTCTGCAATTGTCAACAGATGACAACTCCTAATGACTATTAAGGTCTAATAAGGTAATTAGTGCCAAACCTTGCACATGCCATAATTACGATTTTCTTTGGTCCAATGTTTTAAAGTTTGTAAAATAAAATGTAACTGTGCATTAACATTTACAAATATTCAATACACTTATTCCTGCAGTAGCTGGTTTCAACTTTTCATTGGCAAAATGACATATGTCATTTGGCCAGGGGTACCCAAACTTTTGCATTCAACTGTATGTGTTACACTGTGGCTACTCCACTGCATGATAGCAAATAAAAACATATTGTTTAATATAGCAATAACCACTAACCACTTAGTTTTTAGGTGGGATATATTATAATATCTTCTGTGTTTACCAGGTCTAGAAGAAGAACACACTGCATTACATACATGAGATATAGACATACATATCAGATTGAACAGTTCAAAGTTATTCAGTTATTGTTTAAATCATCACAAATTACTGCTAGGACTGCATCTCCCATTAGTTTCAAGTGCATGTGTAAACTCTGAGTTGGCAAAAGTTATTAATACAAAAAACAGGGATCTTGAAAACCTGGCAGAGACCTTTCTATCATTTTGGTCATGACTTAAGTGAAGCTGAAGATGGAAGAAATAACTTGCAGCCAGGCATCTGTGGCTTATTACATCACTCCAGAGATCAAGTAGCTTGATGGAAGCAGCATAGTGGCTGCCAAGTGAGGAAATTATTTTCAGTATTAGTACAGATGATAGGTACATTTTAGGAGTCAAATGACTGGTTTGTATTGAGTAAAAAAAGCTGTTACTTGCTTAGAAAATGAAAAGGGCAATGCAGATTTACTGTAGGAAGGGAAGTAGTGCATGATCAGCTGCAAGTGATGAAAAGTAGTTCCAGGTTTATAGTTCAGGGACAACCCTTATTTTAACTCTTTTAAATGCAGGAACAAACTCCTGGCATGTTTATTATTTATTGACTTTATTTCTCTATTAATGAAAATAAGACATTATATTCACAAAGAAAATGAAAATGGCGAGATACCTTTTATGGACTAAAAGACTTATTTGCTAATGCTGGGCAATTTTAAACCAGAGAAGTACCCCATAGGCTTGCTTTTACTACCCTGTTTGTATTAAAGTGACAAACTGCGTAAATAGTCTATGCAAAATAAATTTAAAAAAATTCAGTATAGTTAGCCAAAAATGCAGTCTATAAAGGCTGCAGAGAATACATCTTACATAATAACCTGGATACTGTTTTCGCCTTTGCAGCTCTCTAACCTGTTGCCAGTCAGTAACCAGTGACTTGACAGGTGGCCATATGGGGCATAACTGTTAACCCTCCCTTCAAGTTGCTTACTAAGTAAGTGTTTAGAAAGCTGCAGGAGACATTATTACACTTAATAAGTACATTAGAGGACATTATAGACAAATAGCAGGGGACCTTTTTACCCATAAAGTGGATCACCGTACCAGAGGCCACCCCTTTAGACTAGAAGAAAAGAACTTTCATTTGAAGCAACGTAGGGGGTTCTTCACAGTCAGGACAGTGAGGTTGTGGAATGCACTGCCGGATTATGTTGTGATGGCTGATTCAGTTAATGCCTTTAAGAGGTGCTTGGATGATTTCTTGGCCAAGTATAATATCCAAGGCTATAGTCTATAGCTAGTATAGATATGGGTATATATAGTTTATGTGAATGTATGGAGTGGTCATTGAGTATATGTATGGATGCTGGGTTTCATTTGGAGGGTTTGAACTTGATGGCAGTTTGTCTTTTTTCAACCCAATTTAACTGTCACAGGAAGGGAGTAAAAAAACAATATAGCAACAAAATACGGCTTTAGCAGAATCTGAGGATCAGAAGCCAGCTTGGGCAAAGGGAAGTGACATAGAAAGGGTTTTAAAGAGAAGGTAACCGATCAGAAAGAGGCATGTGTGATGGACAGGATAAAGTTCCTCTTGTTTATACTAAAACACACACTGCAAACACTGGTGAGATCATTGCACACTGTGTGACATCACGAGGCAACGTCACTCCCGACGTAATGCGCATGTGGGCACTGAAGGAGACGTATGGACCGTCCGGCCAGTGTGCCCAAAGGTAAGAGGATGCGCTTGACTGGCAGGGTTCCTTATAGCCGTGCAATAGAATTACTTTTACACATTTTTCTAATATCATTGTACAGTACATAGAGAAAGAGAAAATTAACAGAAAATGTAAGTCAATATATAATTTTTCAGCTTAACTGGGAAAACCAGCATTTTTCATGATACTGTACTTTTCAACTTGTGAATGCTGACCAAATTTAAAGAATGATAGTACTTTTCACCATTCACCTTGGTTTATAGTCCCTTTCACACCCACTTTCACATCCTTAATATCTTCTGAAAGGACTATACTTCCAAATGGATTAAGGATATCTTTATATAAGAAGATCTTTCTGGTAGGCCTAGACTGTCTCTTTGTATACTCTCTCCAAGCTAAAAAATAAAATTTAAAATGTATAACATTAAAATGATTCATGCACAACTTATAGCATCAACTGCAAAAGTTACTAAATTATTAAAATTATTTATATTCTAGAATCAAGTTAATAGTATTACAAAATCCCATAGATGTTACTACACAGAGAAAAATATGTTTTTGTTGTTTCAGCATTTGGCTGTGACAAGGTATTGCATAGATTGGTTATAGGATTGGCAATTTGCTCAAATATGTTCACTTTGATAGATGGGGTGCAGTAGACCAGAATGAGAGAGGTTAATGTATATTCGTTTAAATGTTATATGGCTGGTTATGTCAACCCCACTTTAAACCTGCTGTGAATTACTTCCCCATTAATGCGGTTATGCAATAGAATGTGCTTACTTTATGATTTCGTTAGGGAGAGTCACCTAAAGCATTAGGCACTATTAAAGGAGAACTAAAGCTTAATAAAGAAGAAAGGTAGAATGGCTTCATGTTTTGGGGTTCTGTCCCAGTCCAAGGCAACAACAGCAGGGAAGTTATGTGCTTCCAAATATGCCCCTGTAGCCCCCCATCTTAATTTCTCCTGATTTACAGCATTTGATCTGTGCAAATGTTACCTGAACATTTAAAATATACTTTATATATATATTGAACATATAAGTCACTATATAAGGCTAATTTCTCATTACAGCTCAGAAATCAGTGCAATTTGTATCAGAAGTTAATAAACAGCCCTATAGCATTAGCTTCTATGACTTTCAACAAATATTTCATGCAGTTATCACTGAGCACCAATAGATAGTAAATAGATAGAAATAAATAGAAATAGTAAATAAATAGATAGTAAAGTTAATTGGCTTATTTCAGATGTGGCCTGCCTTGTGCCAACAAAGTGTAACAAACTGCATTTGTTTGTGTATAAGGAGCAATAGGGGAGGAGTATAGAGGATTTAGCACAGGAATTCAGTTGGTTGAACATTTGCACCCCTGAAGCCGAGCTTTTCAAATTGTTTAAAGGAGAAGGAAAGGTCTATATATAAATTCACCAGTAAACCCTCAAAGTAATGCTGCTCTGAGTCCTCTGTCAAAAGAAACACAGCATTTCTTTCCTTCTATTGTGTACACATGAGCTTCTGTATCAGACTTCCTGATTTCAGCATAAAACTCCAGGGCTAGGGTTTGCGCATGCTCAGTTTGCTCCTCTCCCCCTGGCTTTTCCCCCTCCCTTCTCTCCTCCCTGCTGTAATCTGAGCCCAGAGCCATGAGTGAGCATGGAAAAACTCAGACAGGAAGTGATGTCACACCAAGCTAATATGGCAGCTGCTATCCTAAACAAACAAAGAGCGCGTCTAAAACTGTTTACTCAGGTATGGTAAAGCATTCTGCAGAATAAATATCGTTTTACAGCTTTCATTATTGTGGCTAATCTATTGACAATAAACTGCTTTGGTAGCTTTCATTTTCTTTATTGAAACAGAGCCATTACTAGCTGGTTATGTTCTGTAGCTGTATATTTAACACACTTCAGCTCAGATACACATTAGAAATTTTTCCACATACCTGTATATAAAAAAGTGACAGGTGCAATATAATCTATATTTTCATATATTACCTCTTTAGGTATAAAAAAATCAATGATAAAGGACGCCTATAAGAATATATAATGTATTTTTCATATATAATAACAAATCATTCATTTAAAAAATTGACAATAGCTTTAAAACACTGTGTTTTCTATGTTACTCTTTTGAGAGAGTAAAGTTATTTTACATAACACCAGCATCACTTTCTTATTCTGTAAATTTTGGGATTGTATATAGAAACTGTGCTGGATTACTAAAAATGAGATCAGTCCCTTTCCCAGCGGCAGGATGCAGCTATCTATTTCAGCTGGCTACCATGTACATTTTTGTAAGCAGTGGGATGTGTAAACTGTTTTTGGCCTGCTCAAACTGATCATGAATTGTTATTACATTTTCAGGAGCGGAGGAAGAATCTGTAATTTACTGGCTAAATTACTGGCCATTGCAGGATGCTAGAACTGCAGTTTCATAATATGTACACATACAGACTCACAACCTGGGTTTTCTGGATAAGGGGTCTTACTGTGCTTTGGATCTTCATACTTTAAGTTTACCAAAAATGTAATAATAATAAAAATCCAACAGGAATGTTTTGCTTTCAATAAGGATCAATTCTACCTTAGTTGGGGTCAAGCACAAGGTAATGTTTTATTATTATTATCAACATCATATTATTATCATTTTTTAAATGTAGAATTATTTGTTTAAAATGGAGTCTATAGGAGATAGCCTTCTCATAATGTGGAGCTTTCTGGATAACAGGGGAGGTTATTTAAGAAAAAAATTGAATATATAAAACTCAAATGAATGTTACCGAACCGAAAACTTGAATCGTGTTAGACTAAACTTGAATAGATTTTTGTCTCCAAAAAACTTGAATGTCAGGAAGGCTGTTAACATCTTCAAATGGGTCATTGGACCTCTCCCATTGACTTATACAGGAATTTGGCAGGTTAGGTGGTGAATAGTCTAATTCAAATTATTCCCAGGCTATAGGTTAGATTAATCTCGAAATTAAAATTCGAGTTGAGTTTGGATAATTCAAAATTCGAAATTGAGAGTTTTGACCAAAAAAAAATTAAAATATTCGAATTTGAATTTACTATTCGACCCTTAATAAATCTAACCCATAATGTAATGAATTTGAATCAATTGGAAGCTTCATGTCTCTAGCCCAGATCTACCGTCAAATCAAAAGGAATTGTTAGGATTATTACACTGGAGAATTTTACATTATAATGATGATTATAATTTATTGAACCAAGCTTTATTTCTTAAATACAGTCAGATTCAAAGAATTTCATGATTATTGAATATTGAATGGCCCAACAGAGAAAACAAGTATTTATGTGAGATCATTCAACACTGCTAGCTGATTTTTGAAAAATGTGCTCCAAAGTGTACATGCAAATAGAATCTTAGAAAAAGTATACATACATCATAATTTATGTGTATATATACTCCACAGACATTCAGGATACTCGGTTGCAAAAGTAAAGGACGAATCTCAAATTTTACAAAAAATACTCACATGACAATGCATAACTGTACATTTATATATCCAGTAAACAGAGAAAAAAAATATACTGATCATTTATATATTTAGTAAACATAAAAAAATGTATATTTATTTGAAATTGTATCCATAATAACAGTGTTGAGATTTCTATAATATTTACTAAATCAAAATAACATGATGTAACATGCAAATAATGATAAGACGTGATGCACTGGTGTCTCTTTACAATTATAGGTATGATGCCATGTGTGCACCAAGTGGCTGTTACTGTAGATGCCATAGCAGCAAAATGGCACTGTAAAAATATTTAGTAACGAGGCATACACCAGGGCTTCCAAACTGGACTGCAATTGTTAAACACTAAAGTGTATGCTTTCCTGACAATATATTAACAAGGGGAGCTTTGATAGGCTTTTTGGGTGCAAGTTTAATACAAAATAAGTGTCTATAGGAGATAGCCTTCTCATAATGTGGAGCTTTCTGGATAACAGGGGAGGTTATTTAAGAAAAAAATTGAATATATAAAATTCAAATGAATGTTGCCGAACCGAAAACTCGAATCGTGTTAGACTAAACTTGAATAGATTTTTGTCTCCAAAAAACTTGAATGTCAGGAAACTGCAATTGTTAAACACTAAAGTGTATGCTTTCCTGACAATATATTAACAAGGGGAGCATTGCTAGGCTTTTTGGGTGCAAGTTTAATACAAAATAAGTGTGCACGCACTCCTGCAGCCAAGGCATTAGAGGTTAAAACTTGTAACTTTTATTCCATCTTGTTAAAAGATATGCGTACTAACGCGTTTCGTATCAAACGATACGTAATCATAGGCACTTGTTAGCAAACAACCGTTACAAATATTCAAACTTAATTGAACGTCCGAGCTGACCTTACATAAGGTACTCCTTACGGACTCAAAAGGTAAAAACAATTAACTCTTAATGATCAGGAAATAGAAAAAGTTACCACTACAAAATGTCATAAATTTGGAATACATCAAGTTTGCGTCAACTGACTAATACATGTCTGTTATAATGAAATCATTCTCTTTACATAAATACAAATTTGATACAAATTTTTTAACCTCTACAAAGTTTTAACCTCTAATGCCTTGGCTGCAGGAGTGCGTGCACACTTATTTTGAATGATTTGCATTGCCTAAGCTACGGGTTCGGGGCACGGCACCCGGGCCATTTGGCCAATTTGGTGACTGTAAGCTCTGCTGACCTTTAACAATATTGAATTGTTCACCCTTCAAGTGACGGACCTGGGGTTTGGACACCCAGGTCACCCTTTCCACTCAGGTGAGAGTTACCCAGTGCCTGGCCTTCCGTCACTGAATGTTTTATAAGCAAGATTAGAATTGATGCATTTTGATAATATTTAATTGGTCTTGAGAGGGATTAGAGCCAGCAATTTCTTCTTTTTTTGTATGCGCAAGTTTAATACTACCAGTAGTTCATTACAGAGTGACTGCAATTTGCCAGTAAGGAATGTCAAAGTCATATGACTTTAAGGCTAGGGATGTAGCGAACTGTTCTGCTGCGAACTATTTCGCGCGAACTTCGACCGTTCGCGTCCGCCGAATGTTCGCGAACGTTTGGGAACGTTCGCATTTTGAGTTCGCATTCGATTCGAATACAAGTCGTTCGACCATTCGAATTCCTTCGACCGCTAAAAATCGAACGATTTCCATTCGTTCGAACGATTGTAAGCATTCGATCGAATGAAAAGCATTCGATCGAATGGCTTCGATCGTTCGATTCGAATGAAAATCCTTCGATCGAATGATTAAAATCCTTCGATCGTTCGAATCGAACGATTTTAGCGGGTGTTCGAAGTTCGCGAACTGTCCGCGAACGTTCGCATTTTTTGCCGGTGTACGCGAACGGCGTTCGCGAACACCAAATCGGCAGTTCGCTACATCCCTATTTAAGGCTCAATGAATTTGCTGTCCCTAGTAAAGGGTAACTGATATATGCTGAGCAACTGGGTTTTTGTACAACTGTGATTATACTCAGAGTTTTACTGGATGCCTTTCTCACTACATAAAAAAACAAAGCAGTTACAGTACCCTGTTTTAAAGTTCACTTACAAATGTGAAGATAGGGTAGTTATAAATCCTATTGATTTGGAATCTGGTTCAGGCTTTATGTTTGTGGCATGCTAGTGCCTTGTTGTATTTGATACCCCTTGTGGCCACAGTGTGCCATATAGCCAAACACATGACATGTGCTGGCACACAGGGAAACTGAGATACTGAGATAGTCTCCAAAGTAAAGCTACTATGATAAGATGAGTAACTGAATTCACCTTGAAATTCAGGTCTGCAGTACCTAAGAATAGTGCTTCCTCTCTGGACCACTCCCTTACAGCTATTATTTGTGCTTTATACCAGGTTTTAGCTATGCTTCATGTTTGGCTATTCTGCTAGTCTATGCATATATATTATATTAGATGCAGTAACACTCAACTTGTTGTTACAATATATAAAAGATAATAGAATATCTTATAATTCTTAACTTTGTAAAAATATAGGGGGTCTGTTTATTAACAGATGGATTGTATTACCACTGCACATTGCAGAGAAATTGTTTTCTTAGAGGGAGGATGCTCAGGTTTACATAAAAACATTATCATGAGGAGATTTATATAGGCTTAATGCTGGACCCCCTTGTAATTGGCATATACTCCTCACTACCCTTTCTCACATTCCATATTAAGGGAATTCTCGCCCTACCTATTTCCCCAACCAACTAATTATTAACTCTAAGGGGCAGATTTATCAAGGGTTGAATTTCAAGCGTTAAAAAACCCTCGCATTCGACCCTCAAAGTAAAATCCTTCGAATTCGAATTCAAAGGATTTTAGCGCAAAATGTCGATCGATCGATTTTAGCGCAAAATCTTTCAATCGAACGGTAAAATCCTTTGAATCAAACGATTCTAAGGATTTTAATCGATCGATCGAAGGATTTTTATTCTGGGGACCTGCTGGGGAAGGTCCCCATAGGCTAACATTGCACCTCGGTAGGTTTAAAGTGGCGAAGTATGAAGTCAAAGTATTTTTTAAAGAGACAGTACTTCGATTATCGAATGCTCGAAAAGTCAAATGATTATTACTTCGAATCGTTCCAATCATTCGATTCGATCGAATTTGACCAATTAAATGGTCAAAGTACCCAAAAAAATACTTTGAAATTCGAATATTTGAATTATTCACTCGAGCTTAGTAAATCTGCCCCCTAGTGTACATTTCTGTTGTTAGCATTAGTCTGAACCAGATATTGCCCAATATTATTATCCTGCTGTTGATATCAGTGTTTTATATCTGTTAAGGTGTATTTTTCATCCTGAAAGTATACATGGACAATTTTTTTGAAAAACTGCAGAAATGTGAGGTTAGGTGATACCTTTTATTGGCTAACCGAGTAAGTAAAAAATTATGTTACAGTGTTTGAAACTGTACTGGAAGACATTTATACATACCAAGACAGAGAAGGGTTAGGTTTACAAGGGATTCAAAAGTGGGAAAAACGTGAAAAGACAAGATATAACAAATGGCTCTATCTTATCTACTTCACAAATCCATATCTGACTGCAATAAATAGACTACAAAAGGAAAATGTGACATACTTTTATTAATAAGCCTTCCATAATAAACAATTAAGCTTCATTCTGCCATGGATGCACATACTCGTGCAATTAGCACCTTGTTGTGAGGTGAAGTCAGCCTAAAGTGATTTTCTTTAGAGGTGTAAATTGTGCTTATTTATGCTTTTCTAGGTGTCATATCTCTTACATATTCTAGGGTGTTGAAATTCCTCATCAATTTGAATTTCCACTACTATTCCCACTACTGACACTCTTGTTGTGTCCTGAAGTCACCCATTGATATTGTGACGTGAAGATCTTCGATGCCGAAGGTATTGCTGCAGACATGTGCTGCCACTGGGGCAACTGTGATGTCATGCTTGATGTTGAACTTGTGGGAGTTCATCTGTTGGCGCAGTGTTTGTCCTGTTTCTCCCTCATAGGGTTATATTTATCACAGAGTGAAGTTAGAGATTACCACAGTTCGCTAGAGTGAAATTCCGCCATTTATTTCTATGGTATTTTGAAAGGCATATTTTGTCTGGAAGTGGAGAGCATTTGTGTGTATTTGAACCCACTACATGGACTTCCATACTGTTAGTATGTACCTGTTCCAGGCATTGCATAGATGGGAGTTTCTTTTTTTTGTTAGGTTTAAGTGATACTGACATAAAAAAAAACACTCTTTAAAATATTATTGGGCATTAAAAGTCATGTCAATCATTCACTGCTGTTGCAAGTACTTGTTACTTGCAGTTACTAAATGTGACTGTTTTGCCAATCTGATTGTCCCTTCTCAACCTGTCACTTAGGTGGTTATTTACTAAACTCAGATTTCTTTCTGGTTGGATTTTTAAAGGGGAAAAACACAATTTTTTTTGTTGGAAAAAAAAACCTCAACATTTTCATTATTTATTAAGCCCAATGCTGTTAAAAGTCAGAATAAAAAAGTACTCCATCTCAAACCTCCCGAGGTCATGTAGAAGCCAATCACAGATGTCCTGTTTATAATTGGAAGATATCATGATCTGCGCTGGGTTTTGAGTAAATGTAATGATGAAATATAAAAATGTGCAGGGGAATTTTTAAGAAAATAGTGATAGGGATTTAAGTAAATAACCCCCCTAGAGTTTATAATGCTAATGGACTACTGCTGCACAAATATGGCATCCTCTTCATAGAGAAACATATTGGAATCACATAGGTAATGTAAAAGCATGGGGCAAATACTTTAATAGCAAAAGTATAACTAGCATGTAAAGACAATGTTTTGATAAATGTAAAAAAAAGTTTAATTTATTGTGTCAGAATCTGTTTGTTATTTCTTTATCTTCTATAGTATGGATCATTGCTGTAAGTATTGTTGATGAACTCTAATTATTGTTCTAATCTAATAGATAGCTTAGTCATACCCTATATTCATAGCAGAAAGTTAGGATATTTTCAGGTTTTGAGGATTAACCCTGTATTTAATTGCTGATATTTGTACTACTGCACTAATCTGTTTTTGAATTGTTATTATGCTTTGTGTATTGCACTATACAATTGTAATTTGCATAGCAATTTATCTTAATGTGTATGGAGCACACAATGCTCAAAAATACATTTCTGGATTTTATTTTTTAGAACATTCAGTTATACCCTCCTTTTATGTATTTAGTATTTACCATTTTGCACATAGATGCTGTTATTAGTTCAACTTAAAGGCAAAGGTTCTCTCGTTTAATGAATGCATTTCTTTATTCTAGAGATAATTCAGGTGAACGCTGAAATGTTTGTAGAAAATGAAAAGTTGTATGTAAGCTTCACTGTAAGGTGTGGGGGAGCTGCAAATTAATCATTTGGATGCTGATGGGTGCATTACGCCTGAGTGCATCTCAATAAAGCGGCAGTGTGCACACAAGAGCTTATTCAAGTAAATTTATGTTGCTCTTAACATTTGAAGAAAACACATTGTTCATTATAACAAGTATTATATCAGCCTAAGGACCTTGGGGTATTCCCGTCAAATGTATGTATTAAATGGCTCACTATAATGCATCATCTCATGATAATGGCCCATACACCAATGTATTTTCTTTAATTTATCTTGTACTTGTTGTGTTGAACAGAGGAAAGATATGAAAGTTCCCTATCAAAAAAGTTTTAATTTCATCATGAACCAATTAACCTGTCTATTTATCTTTTGCAGTGTGGTAGTTCGGGAGTAAACTGGAGGATCCAGATAAATAATACAAACTCCTTGCAGATGGTGCCCTGCATAGAATCAAACTCAGGACCCCAGCACTGCATTGTAACAGTGCTAACCATTGCACTGCCATGCTGCCCTAAAAATATTATAACTTCCTTGTTGAAGAAATAGGACTATCTGTAAGCATAACTTTTGCTTGTTGTATTGGTTATGGTTAAACTGTTAATAAAGTATTTTTTTCCCGATTTTCTGGTTCTTAAGAACAACTGTTAAAGGAGGAAAACATATTTTATGAAATTACTGGTCTACTGATAACCGCCGCTGTATAATGAATCTCTCTCTATCTGTGAATGTGTGATGCTAGTTTAAGTTGGAAGAGGATGGAAAGGGGTTCGTTTACACAGAGATCATCTCAATTCACCTTTAAGTTAACTTTTTAGAATGTTATAGAATGGACAATAGCAACTTTTTAATTGGTCTTCATTATTTATTCTTTATAGTTTTTTTATTATTTGTGTTTTTCAGCTGACTCTTTCCAGCTTTCAAATGGGGGTCACTGACCCCATCTAAAAACCAAATGCTTTGTAAGGCTACACATTTAGGGGCAAATTCATCAAGGGTCAAATATCGAGGGTTAATTAACCCTCGATATTCGACTGGGGAATGAAAATCCTTCGACTTCGAATATCGAAGGATTTTGCGCAAATACTTCGATCGAACGATCGAGGGAATAATCGTTCGATGGAATGATTAAATCCTTCGAATCGGATGATTCGAAGGATTTTAATCCAACGATCGAAGGATTATCCTTCGACCAAAAAAACTTAGCCAAGCCTATGGGGACCTTCCCCATAGGCTAACATTGAGCTCGGTAGCTTTTAGGTGGCGAACTAGGGGGTCGCAGTTTTTTCTTAAAGAGACAGTACTTCGACTCTCAAATGGTCAAATAGTCGAACGATTTTTAGTTCGAATCATTCGATTCGAAGTCGAAGTAGCCAAAAAAACACTTCGAAATTTAAAGCATTTTTCTTCTATTCCTTCACTCGAACCTAATGAATGTGCCCCTTATTGTTATTGCTACTTTTTATTACTCATTTTTCTATTCAGTTCCTCTCCTATTCCGGTCTCTTATTCAAATCAACACATGGTTGCTAGTGTTATCTGGACCCTAGCAACCAGATTGCTGAAACTGCAAACTGGAGAGCTCCTTAATAAAACACCCTATTTAACCCAAAAACCACAGATAATAAAACATGAAAACCAATTACAAATTGTCTCAGAATATCACTCTCTACACTACAGCATACTAAAAGTTAACTCAAAGGTGAACAACCCACTTAAAGAGTAGAACAGCAAAGCCACTTGTTTTGGCACACCTACACAAGAAATAATAGAGATATCAGAGGTCAATAACTACCTGCAAGCGGGGTGCAAAGTGTGAAAGGCAGATGCAGTCTACCATGTTTTTTGAACTTGGTGCCCTGTGCTGCAAGTAGAAGAATTGCTGCAGGTCTCTGTGCTCCAAAAAAGACAAAAGGGTAGATCAAAGAGTGAAGTTAGAGATCTCCACAGTCCACAGAGTGAAATACTGCCTCACTCCATTCATGTCTAAGGGATTTTCAAAGGTGAACTTTCACTATTACCCTTTAATAAATATGCCTTTAAAAATTACATAGAAATTAATGGAGAGAGGTATTTCACTATGCGGACTATGGAGATCTCTAACTTCACTCTTTGATAAATCTACCCCAAAGAGACTTGCATTAGAGGTGGGCTGCAGGAGGTATGTAGGCACTTGTGTGTCTTTTAGCACTCTTGCTAAAGCATCATACAGAATTAAGATAGCAGATATGTGAATGGTTTTGTTTCTAATTTACCTGTAAATAAGATATGCTTTCTTAAAAATAAATTATTTATATTCAGTAAACTATGCATTTCACAGCTCAAATTATTTTAACAATTGAAATAAGGAAATAGACTGGAATTCATTTTTGTTCCCTGTTCTCTGTAACATGAGATCCATGTAACTACCTCATTCCCATTCAGGGGCTACCAACTTCTGTTGCTGCAAGTAAGTAGCACGGGGTAAGCCTTCCAACACTTTCCCCGTTAGTTGTCCTCCTTACACAAACAGCTCACTGTGGGTTTCCCTACAGAATATAGTGTTAAGTGCAAAAATATCTATTGAAATCAGAGACCATGTCTGAATTATGCGACTTCATGAATGCTCCTTGAAATACAGTGTGAACCATTATGAAACTCATTTCCTTAATTATTTTCACTTCACACACAAACTACTGGAATCCATATAATTTTGAAATGTTTTAATAATTTTTCTTTTCTTCCATCATTCATGCTGCTACTTTGCCTAACTAAACCCAAAGCAAATGATACAACTATTCATAATTATAGTATTCATTCTTTACAAATCAACCTTCAAACATGTGGCTACTTTAGTTAATATATATCCATTGAAGACTGTGCAGCAAATTCTGGAGAGAATAGTTTGAGGGTTCCTACACAACTTTTGGTGGTGGGTCAGGGTAAATATGAAAAGCAACACAATTATAAAAGTCCGTTAATTACTAAAAAAGGGGAGAATTACCAGCCCCTGCAAGGCTCACATCTAAAACAATCTGTTTAGCATTAAGGCTTCCATGTGTCAGTAAAACTCAAACTATTAAAGGGGACCCGTCACCCAAAAAAATAATTCAAAATTTTATTCTATCACATTAGTCAAGCAAAATTAACTTTAATTACACTGTATACATTGTTTGAATCTTGTTTCCTTCAATTTGGGAATTCTTACTTATAGCAAGCAGGCAGGAGCCATATTGTTATTAAGCCATATAGTTATTAAGGAAAGCCTTGTATCATCTCAGAATCTTGTTTGTGCACCAGAATGGGGGACCCAATGTCCATTCCCATGCCCTGGTTACACAATTAAAAGGTGAAGAGAACTGGGGAATGTGGGGAGAGTAGTGACATCTAGGAAGTGCTGAATGGAAAGTGAAAGTAATTGTCTGACCCGCCTCTATGCCTAATGAGCTTACAAACAGCTATGAATGCTTTAATAAAAAATAGAAAATGGATTTCATGTTTAATTTGAAAAGGACTTTTATTATACATATTTTTGTGTCTGGGTGACAGGTCCACTTTAAGGAAACTCCAGTAATTTTTCCTCCACAGGAAGAAAAGCTGAGGTTGTTAACTTCCTATTCCAAAAGCAGCTCCACCACACAGCTAGAAAGGGGTTTGTACAGTATATTTAGAACATGGAATAGTGATAGAGATGACAAAAGCTGTTAATCATCCACAATCTAACCTGTCAACTTGGAATGAGGACATAGACAAACCATAATGTATCTATTGTATCTACTGGTAGCCATAGTGTTAAGAATACCATATATGTGGGTGTAATGAAAACCATTTTTCAAATCTGAAGGCAAGACCCACTGCTGGAATCACTCATTCAACTTCTAAATGTCTGTCGCCTAAAATCAGACTCCACCTACTTATAAACAATGTACTAATGTTACATGAAATCAAAAACACCTACTTATGCCTAGCAGTGCACATAACCAACTTTATGTATTTAAAGTGCAATAGAATTAGAGCATTTGTCATACTGCTTTATGATCATTCATTGGTGTTTTGATTTCGGACAAATCTCACCTTTGATCAGAGGGTTTATGTGAAATTGTGAATTAGTTTCAACAATCTGCAATCAAACTCAAAAAGAGAATATGGCAATATCACTATATCATGTTTTTTTCTTTGGTTTAATAAATGTATTGCTTACCTCCTGCAATCTCCTATATAAACTGATTGTGGCACAGTCCTCTTTTTTTGAGGTTTCGTTTAAATCAGCTGCATTCATGTCACTTGCATATTTCCAGGATGCCCTCCTCCAAAGAAGGATCAGACTCTGATAGAAAACACATGCTGCCACAGCCAGACCTATAACTGCAGGGCCGGGACAGTAACAGCGTCTAGCAAAGAAGACAACAGTGGCACTAGGTCTGGTATCTCATACTCAGGAGTAAAGAGGGTTCCAAAAATATTCCATACTCAAGGATGACCTGTAGTCCATGATGATGTGATAGTAAAGTAACAGTGCAAGAAGGTCATATTAGTGCCATAATCCAATCTTCTCATGCTAATGAAGACAGATGAAAATGAAACCAGAAGCAACATTTTCTGAATCTCATACTCCTGGTGGCATCTAGGGTGCTTTACTTGCTTTTTAATGCACACAGTAAAAAATGTTCTTCTTCTGTCATCTTTTCAGGATTTTATAAGTCCATAATGGCTGTCAGTTGCTTTTGTTTCAGTGCAAACAATCACAAAATTTACTTTTCCGTCTGCATTTGGCTGAAAAGTTCAGTTCACTTCCAAAGTCCTCTCACTGTTAGCTGAAATGTTTTCTACATCCCTTGGTGTGCTGGTGATGTATGCACTCTGCACAATGTTGCAGTCTGTATAACACAAACCCAGCACACTCACGTACACACACACTTGCAAAAGCCCTCTGAATTCACTTGCACCACAAGCACTGGAAATGAAAAAGCTTGTTTTCTTACTGGGTGTGGTTTCGTTTCATCCTTTTAACTCTGAGCAAAGAATTTAACAACTTAGAAACTCTTACACATGTAACTGTTTTAGAATATTCAGTAAAACAGATGTTGGAAGTGAAAAAAGTTTGCACTTGCTCTCTTACAGATTCGCCAGCAAGTCCTTAGTTCTTATGTTCTAGGTGGATTGAACATGTCTAAAACTTTTATGAGCTATATTGCAAAATCTCACCCAAATCAAGAGAAAATATGTCGACAAAGTTTTGCTATTAAACAGTTTTATAGTCTTTAAGCCAATAGACCCTTTATTCCATATTGCTTACACTTCCTTTATGTGTGTCACATCATAAAAAGGACATAAAACCAACTACACACACACTTCAAAAAACAAGACCAGAGTTTCGTGTATCAGAAAATAAATTTTGAAATACGTTGAAGTGAGCAAATCCAATCTCCATTTGTTCTCAGGAATGATATTATTTTGCTTTCATTATGTTGGGTCTGCTGAGAGCTTAAGAGAAATGTTAGCAGTGTTAAACTCCATTGAGTCAACTAAAATCCAAACTGAAATTAAGTTGGATGTGTAAAGATTCACCTTGATGGACTTGATATGCAGGTGCATCCAAGTATTTAATTAACTTTTTGCAGTTATATATAATTTTAGTGGATACATAAGAACAAAAACAAAACAGAACAACTTTTTATTTATGCATATATAATTAGTCACATATGTAACAGTCTCATGTTGACAATACCGATCAGAACATTATAATAAATGTCTTACATCAGCACTTTTTAAGTTCATAATCACAGTTTCTGATATACTGTTTGTAACAATATTCAAATTACCAATCTCAGGTTTGTAGGTCCTATGAAAAAGAAGAATATTTATAACTATAACAGTAATACTAGAGGTAGTAATATTTACTCATATTAGGTGGTCAACTATGTTTCAATTACATAAAAGTAGCATGTGGTAATAATATTAATTGTGGTGTTAAGATTACCAGTTGCCATTAATCTCAGTGCATATTTTTACCTTTTTTCTCCCAGAATGTATGTAATACAGGGCATTCAAGTGACAATGTTCCCACATGACCCTCACATCTCCAACATAGATTATTAGGTATGAGTCTCATTTTATAAAGTTTATCTGGGGTCCTCTAGCATTTATTTATTTTCTATGCTAACAATATCACTTTGAGACAGATTTCCTCTAGATAAGAACTGTCTGCTATTTGCTTTAAAGGAGAAGGAAAGGCTAAAATTAAGTAAGCTTTATCAGAAAGGTCTATATATATATATATATATATATATATATATATATATATATATATATATATATATCAAAAAAGTCCAGACAACTTGCTTGTGCATCAAAAAAAGGTTTTTATCAAGCAAGTAATGAGTACAACGTTTCGAAGCTCCCGCTTCTTTATCAAGCAATGAAGATTTAAATGACATCACATCCTTTTAAAGCTATCAGTTCAAGCCACTCCCATGCGTGGGATGTGGTTAACCATGCAGTACACATATACCAATGACCATACAATGAAACAATATAGTATAACTGTTAATTGGACCATAATAGCAATAACGTGTAACAAAAAGAAACATATTGGTCAAGGATAACAATGTGTAAAATGTAACAAGAAGTTATAAAGGTTATAAGGACTATACGTGATGACATATTCAATTAGACCCAACCTCCCAAGGTAAATATATTACAGAGGTTAATAACAATCACATGAAAGCATATAGATCATACTCTCTGTTAAGCCCCTTTGGGGACAATGTTTGCAGTGTGTGTATCCAAAATTTTTCTCTTTTTTGGAGTTGTAGGAGTCTATTGCCCCCCCGGCGAGGGGGGGCAATAGACTCCAAAACAAGAAATCTGAGGGTAGCCACAGAATGTCGTGCTGAGTGGAAATGGGCTGGTACTGGTAGTTTTAATACCTCCTTTCTGATCGTGGATTTATGTTGACTGATACGGTCTCGTATGGGTTGAACTGTCGCCCCCACCTATGCCAACATCTTCATGAATTTCTTTGAAACCATGTATGTATACGGCCACACACTGTACAAAGAAAATTGCCTAAAATGGTGGCGGTACATCGATGATCTGTTGGTCGTTTGGAGGGGTGACGTTGGATCCCTACTGGAGTTTAAAACCTATCTAGACTCTTGCATTCCAACTATTGGGTTTACTTTAACACATAGTGAAGAATCAGTCACGTTTCTAGACACTACTGTATATCGGAGAGATAGATCCCTGTACACCGATTTGTATGTTAAACCCACCGACCGTAATAACCTATTGAGGTTTGATAGTGCACATCCAAGGGCTAATATTTCCTCTCTCCCTAGATCGCAGATGCTACGCGTTAGACGCATAGTTATGGAGGAGGAACGGCTCTCTTCCCGCTTGACAGAGATGTCCACAAAATTCAAACAAAGAGGGTATCCACGGCAGATGCTTGCACAGGAGGTGATGCGTGTGCAAGGACTTGATCGTGAGTCCACCATACAGGACAAATTACCAGATAGGACAAAAAGTCCTCGTATACCATTTGTACATGCTTACCATCCCTGTACTAGAAAAATTCACCATGTAATTTACAAACATTGGCCCTTACTACGCACAGCATACCCGGATATCCCAGAATTCCAGGAACCTCCATTGTTGTCCTATAAACGGCCACGAAACCTCAGAGATAGGCTAGTGAAAGCCGATTTGGGTACCCAACGGGTTAATACACAAAGGGTCTTAGCACCACTGACAAATGGTATGTTTCCATGTGGCAGGTGTAATCAGTGTTCAAGTGTCATACGCACTAATGCATTTACCCACCCACATACAGGAAAGAAGTTTGAATTGCGGGGTCATTTTACCTGTGATACTGAATACGTGGTCTACATGCTTAAGTGCCCCTGCGGGCTTGCATATGTTGGGGAGACAGTTCAACCCATACGAGACCGTATCAGTCAACATAAATCCACGATCAGAAAGGAGGTATTAAAACTACCAGTACCAGCCCATTTCCACTCAGCACGACATTCTGTGGCTACCCTCAGATTTCTTGTTTTGGAGTCTATTGCCCCCCCTCGCCGGGGGGGCAATAGACTCCTACAACTCCAAAAAAGAGAAAAATTTTGGATACACACACTGCAAACATTGTCCCCAAAGGGGCTTAACAGAGAGTATGATCTATATGCTTTCATGTGATTGTTATTAACCTCTGTAATATATTTACCTTGGGAGGTTGGGTCTAATTGAATATGTCATCACGTATAGTCCTTATAACCTTTATAACTTCTTGTTACATTTTACACATTGTTATCCTTGACCAATATGTTTCTTTTTGTTACACGTTATTGCTATTATGGTCCAATTAACATAGTTATACTATATTGTTTCATTGTATGGTCATTGGTATATGTGTACTGCATGGTTAACCACATCCCACGCATGGGAGTGGCTTGAACTGATAGCTTTAAAAGGATGTGATGTCATTTAAATCTTCATTGCTTGATAAAGAAGCGGGAGCTTCGAAACGTTGTACTCATTACTTGCTTGATAAAAACCTTTTTTTGATGCACAAGCAAGTTGTCTGGACTTTTTTGATATATATATAATTTGTCCTTCGGACTAGGTCACAGACCAGGGTTAATCTCCACTCCATTTTGTTGATATATATATATATATATATATATATATATATATATATATATTGTGTACACATGGGCTTCTGTATCAGACTTCCTGTTTTCAGCATAACCTCCATGGCAGGGCTTGAGCATGCTCAGTTTGCTCCTCTCCCCCTCCCTCCTCCCATCCCTGCTGTAATCTGAGTTCAGAGCTGTAAGTGAGCAGGGGGAGACACATGCAGGAAGTGATGTCACACCAAGCTTACTGTATATGGCAGCTTCTATCCTAAACAAACAGAGACAATGTCTACAGCTGTTTACTCAGGTATGGTAAAGCATTCTGCAGAATAAATATAGCGTTCTAGCTTGCACTATTGTGGCTAATCTGTTGGCAATAAACTGTCTTGGAGCTTTCCTTCTCCTTTAATGCATAGATCATTGTAATTTATTGTTTAATTAACATTACCATATACTGTATCTGCTCATTTTTAAACTCTGCCTACAAACCACTTTATTAGATGAAAATCTATGTCATTCCTTGCGGTTTTGCAGATCACAAAACTGAATGAAGTGTGCAAGAAAAGGTATAAATCCAGTTAATTAAACAAATAAGCCATTCACAGAGGAAAGAGATGTTTTGGTTTTATGCTGAATTTATGAGTTTCAAAGTCATGATGCCCAGTAACAGAATGAAATGCAATTGTTGGCCAGTTCACTTAAGTTGTTATGCCAAAAGGGTTTGTATTCAAACAACCAAAATACACCTTCACCTTGCAAGTTTCTCAATAGACTCATGGTCAGTGAGTAGTTACTGTAATGTATAACAAACTGATTTGAACAAGATTATTTTAAGAGCCAAATAAGAGCCAAATACCATAGCTCAAGTAATCATTAATGCAAAAATAAAATCTGCTTCCACTATTTTGTTGTAGCACAACTGGTGACTATAGCCTATTTTTTTTGTCCAGAAAAAAACTTCTTTACTTTGAGTTGTAGCCTATAACCAGGCCCACCCTCAGACATCAAAGACCCTCATTCTATTTAGTTGGTCAGTCTTTTCTCTCCTGGGGAAGGTGCTATATGTGCATAGGCAACAAGGAGGTTTGGTTACCCTCTGGTTGCTGTATTCTTTTTAATAATATAGCACTTTTGCCCTTTAGTATGTATTGTTTATAATATTTGCACAATATACTCAAATATTTGGATTTTGTTAGTGTTTTACAGTAGGAAATTGGTATGTATTTTCATATTATAAAGCACAATGCAGCTGTGTTTTGGAACAATATGTCACTACATTTTATTTATTATATATTTAGTATGCATTGTTTAATGCACTCATATATTGTTATTTAAAAAAAAAATACACAGTTTTGGAACGATCAGGGTACATTTCACAAAAAAAGAATAAAGAATCTAAGACTCAATGGTAGCTTGGTTCTTTGAAATGCAACAAACATTTTATTTTATTAAGATTTACAAAATTCCTATTATGATCATAAAAAAACAAAAAAACAATGGATGTATAAAAAGGTTTATAGCTAAAGCAGTACCTAGTTACATTTTATATCGTCAGAACATCACATTGTTCAACATGAGTACAAGAAATAGGGCATATTTTATAATTTTAATCATGAAAAGTCTACAGATTTTTAGACTGCATCTCCTTTATGTCTGGTCTCCTTGTGAGATAGTTTAGATTACAATAATACAACCCTTTCACTGCTCTGTATGTTGTGACACAGGTAATCTAATCAGCACAAGCCCTATTTATTGCACTCGTATTTAACACAGCGCTTGCAGAGACAAAGCTGATTTAATCCTAAAAAGTAATAGGTTATCATAACATATCCCAATAAATATTTTGAGTCCTTATTTAATTCTCTGCTCAGAAATATAATCCATAAATAAACTTACTGAACTTACTGCACATCCATTAACTGGCACTAAAAGTTGTTTTCCACTTTAAGCACAGTATATATTATAATTATGCACAGTATATATTATAATTATGGGTGCAATATCAACGATTATTCTTCATACACTTCAAATAAGATCAGCACTCACAGGTCTTAAAAAAATTAGAATTTTTTTATTAATACAACATTTCGGCTGACTCAGCCTTTTTCAAAGGAGTCAGCTGAAACATTATCGTTTTATTAATAAAATGTTTCTACATTTTTTAAGACCTGTGAGTGCTGATCTTCCTTATAAACAGTGAGTTTGGCCTCGTACTTTTATATGGTCATGAAACTACTCGGTAACTTATAATATCCTTATATTTTGCAAGAGGGGGTACTTTATTCACTGTATATATGGTTTTAACAGTCCAACGCTTCCAAAATATCTACAACTACATCAATTACATTTTTGGGGTTTCAATTTTTAGCCAAGAGCTGGACAATCTGCTCTGGGATCAAACACTAACATATATTTGCTAGACTTGATGAGGTCGCAGTAGTTGCTCTTAAGACAGATGAACTTTAAGTTTCACACTATAAATAGGTTTCATACAATTTTGTTAATGCAAACACCCAGAGTTTTGTACTTTTTTTTTTTATTCCAGCAGTGTAGAGCCCCACACATTTCGTGGTTTTTAAATAGGTTATCCTAATATAAAACACAGAGAATCCCTTTGTTTTGAAAGAATGAATTCATGCACTCACGTTCCCAAATGCAAACTAGTGTTACTCTAGTTAGGGCTCATTATAGCCAGAGGAGCTGCCCACCAGGTCCTAACTATAAACCTTTTTCACATATAGAGAGTGAAAAAGGTTTATAGTTAGGACAATAATGACAATAAGGATGAAACCTGGCTGTAGTTGGAATCTAATCAGCAACTATTAATAGCTGGCAATAAATACATATAAACGTTGGTATTTGGTCTTACAGCTGTACTGAGTTCTTTGCAATGTCTGTGGTGTACCTCTACAGCGATTGACACTGCTTTATATGACAATAAATGTGAGACCTTGCAAGTAGACTTTTTAAAACAAAAGTACATTATTTATCATAGCTTCTTAGGTTTATGAAAGAGAAGGGGTAAAATAAGAAAAACTATTCCTAAAGTGCACATACCTTAATGTCCTGCCTGCATGTATTCTGCCATTTCTAACAAAACCTCTTCTAGTTTATAAATTTCCTTCCAGAGAAACTCCATTTCCTGAGCTGCATACATTAATCTGAACACAGAACAAAAAAAAGGATGTTTTTTTTTACTGCCAGAGTAATTACTATTCATGGATTGCCCAATCAAATAACCATATACACAAAAGAAGGGTATATGCTTATTAATTATGTGCCAGATGACTATATGAAAATATAAAATATTTATGGCATTCTTTGAAATGTACAAGGTACAACCATAAACAAGCAAGCTAATGGAATGTAAAATATACTTTATTGATGAAAATGAACAAATAAGTTAAAACTATGATGTTAAACTATGTTACAACTGTATTGAACAGCAAATACTGTAAATGCTAACAATGTTAATGGCAATTGTAGATGAAATTCTAATGTGCCCGACTCCTACTAGGATCAGCAAAGTATAAAATTCATACAACCACTGTTGTATACACTGAAAAAGGGACATGCAAATATAAGTTGTTTGTAATAAAGATACTTTAAGAAGTTCTTGCCTGGAGAATTGTGTTGCTGTTTATAGATTTGTGAGGTGTAATTTCATTATTTCTGGAGAGCACAGAGATATTGAATTGAATGGGTATGAGTGCAGGTAAAAAACAAATGCAGCCATTCATTAGTGGATGATATTCTCACTGGTAGAAATCCCCAGTGTGCCTCAAAATTGTAGGGTAACAACACTACCATCTCCCTCTCATGGATAAATATTGCTTCAAATTTCAAAATGAGATACAAAATGCATGCATAAATTACCATCAATTATAATTATAACACAGCTATAAAGAATTTGCACCCTTGTGTGCTTACACCCTTCCTCTGGACAGATCAGATGGTCAGAATATCCAAACCGCAGTACCGCTTATATTATATTTATATATGTATGGATAAATTATATATTATTATGACAATCAACAATATATATAACATGTTATAATCCAAACACCCCAATTGTCACACCTCAACATTTATCCTGAAATGATTTGTTGGAAAACAATGCATGCATTTTACTAATAAGCATTATAATAATCCTAGGCAATTGTGCTGTCCAAATGGTTGTTTAGACTTGAATTCAGAAAAACAATTCTGTAGAAGGGATTATTTTGGTTGGCAATATATTTTTAGTACAGTTTAAATATATACATAGAATATGTAGAGGGAGTACTGCAGAGTGGGGTGAGAATTCAACATAGCTGGGTTATAACTGTAACTGGTGGCCATATATGCACTTTGTTTAGTTATATTTCAAATTAAGCACAATATTATATTTATTAATAAATGCCAGTAGCTAAAACGGGTTTGACCATATTATTTTGTACCACACCATCTTGAAATATACCTTGTTTCATGGGTGAGTTTTACCTGTGATTAATAAGAATACTTTATGCATTACTGATGCCTGACCATAGCTGGGCTTGCACACATTACAATTGGCATGAGCAGTGTTACATTTATTTGCTGTTCAGCTACATCCTATAATATTCCTACAAGTTTCTCCTTTAACCATTTAATAAAATAAGTTACTTACAGATAAAAAAATAATTTTTTGTATGCTCTTGTACATTAACTCCAGTAAATTGTTCATTTACATTCATATTATGGAAGAAGGACAATTTGTCAAAAAGCAGGTGGCACTGGAAGTCAAATTCAACCATTTCCTATAAGGAAAACAAAGTACACAAATGCTAGTATAATACCATAGAAGGTTCATATAAACATAGAAGTTTTATGGTAAAATAAGCAAAATAATACTGGGAATAACCTTTCAAAACTCCTCCTAAGAATGCCTGGTTATTAACAAGGCACTAACGTGTTTCATGGTTTATTTTGGCAGCCAGCATGCCTCTACTTCCATAAAACTCCATTGTGGACAGAAGAGTTATTTTTATTTTAATGAGACTGTCAGTTCAGGCAGCACTAGTGTGGATTGTAGTTTGAGAGGTGAACTGGATAATCAGAAATGTAGAGGTCACTCAAAATGGTCAGAACTTTTCATCACAGTAGGATGACCTTCCAGAGGATCATTAGTGTAGCAGACTTAATACAAATGAGGACACAACTCTCTTTATAATGACAGCAGCCATTCAAAAAAATAAAAAGGTACTGTAGTATTGCAGAAGATTCAAAAGCTTGCTTTAGTAGTGGGACTAAATTGTGATTATTTTAAGGATATAGGGGACTCAAAGCAAGCTAGGTAGCTATTTTAGCCTCACTAAGTATGTCAGGACACTAGAAGATTAAGCAACTTTCCCAGGATCACAAGGAGTTGCCATAGGGAAGCCAACCATGTTCTTTAATATGAGATTGCACGTCATTTAACCTCTAGGCCAACTCCTCCTTTTAGCCGCTGATCTGTGCAAAAACAGATTCATTGTGGTGAGTAGTAAAATATCAAATGAAAACAAACGGAAAGGCATGTAATTAACTGCATGTCCTGTATAAGTACTTCAGATGGCCCCTTTGATTGCAGTTTATGCCTACAGTCATGGCCTGCAATAGTTGTTATATGATATCCCAGACTGACTGAGCATAAGTTATCTGGGGCTTGCACCCTAGATCTAAAACCCTGCATCCAGAATTTGATATTGTAAATGAAAAAGAGCTGTATGCAAGTTTCCATTTGAAGAAATACAGTGGTTTGGGGATTTTAATGAGGATTTTTACATTTATAGCCACAATATCTGTTCATATTTGCAGTTTCTGCCAACATGTACTGGGTAGAAGAAGCATTACTTTCCAAAAGCCCATCCTTTCCTGGTGTTTATCTTGTAGAGGACTAAAAAATTTAACAGATGAACTTTGTTGACTATAAGCAGAAGGCTCAAAATCTGCATTTAAAATAATCATCTACAGAAAATTAAAGAAAACATACACATTAGTGCCAAAACTAAGTACCGTATATACTCGAGTATAAGCCGACCCGAGTATAAGCCGAGGTACCTAATTTTACCTACGAAAACTGGGAAAACTTATTGACTCTAGTATAAGCCTAGACACAACTACAGCCCTGTCTCCCAGCAGCGCACATTCTGCCAAAGCGACCCCCCAGCGATCAACCGGACTTCTTTGCAAAGTTGATGGTGACAGAGAATTGCCAAACGGATTACTGTGTGCATTGTCCCACTGTCCCACTACCATGTGCAGAGGGTGCTGTTTGATATTTCCATCACTGTTAATCTTTCGTATAACCAACAGAGGGCGCTGTGTGATATTGCAGTCACTGTTATTCTTTCATATAACCAACAGAGGGCACTGTGTGATATTGCAGTCACTGTTATTCTTCCATATAACCAACAGATGGCGCTGTGTGATATTGCAGTCACTGTTATTCTTTCATATAACCAACAGAGGGCGCACTGTTATTCTTTCATATAACCAACAGAGGGTGCTGTGTGATATTGCAGTCACTGTTATTCTTTAATATAACTAACAGAGGGCGCACTGTTATTCTTTCATATAACCAACAGAGGGTGCTGTGTGATATTGCAGTCACTGTTATTCTTTCATATAACCAACAGAGGGTGCTGCGTGATATTGCAGTCACTGTTATTCTTTCATATAACCAACAGAGGGCGCTGTGTGATATTGCAGTCACTGTTATTCTTTCATATAACCAACAGAGGGCGCACTGTTATTCTTTCATATAACCAACAGAGGGCATTGTGGGATATTGCAGTCTCTCCCCAAGTGAACTGTTGGCATAGGAAGTGACTGCAATCTCAGCTACTCGGGTCGGGTACCGCTGACCCGAGTATAAACCGAGGTAGACTTTTTCAGCACATTTTGGATGCTGAAAAACTCGGCTTATACTCGGGTATATACGGTAGGTTAACTTTTAAAGGTATACATTTTGGGGTATATAAAATTTTTTGGTTAGCCTTTAAATCTTTGAGAACATATCCATACAGTACATAAATCTTCAATTTATTGTACTTTCAAAAGGCTATCCATTCTCCACAAATTTGAATCATATACAGAAGGTTGCTTGAAATTGTATTTCAATTTTTCCATTGAGTCAAATACAGACAGTGAGTTTCCAGGCAGTAGCTGCTTATGAAGTGACAGGTCTCCACAGGTTAAGAATTGCCTTTGCTAGGAGGGGTGATGTAAAAAGAGACCTAGCCCATGGATATTTTTTTTGGGGTAAAGCCACTGCAGGGAATCACAAGAGGATAAGAAACAAATAACAAAATCAAGGAAAGAAGAGACCAGGCATAGGGATTTCCATTAAGAAAATCAAGATAAAGTGTATGGGACTTGGTCCTACTATCAAATATCAAGATAACAGAAGTAGTGTAGTAACATGGTCAAATGGTTGGAGTAGTTGCCTTAAATGGGGTTGATCACCTTTAAACTAACTTTTAGTGGACTAGCAGTTGAAAGTCTCACCTAGTGCAGTAATAACCTATTTTACTACATAACCCTATAAAGTGGGTAAAGAGGCCATGGCTCACAAGTAAGGAAAAAATGTAGGCTACTCTGCCCAGGGCATCAGAGGCATGCGTGGGCACAACTTTTTGACTTCTGCGCTGAGTATGCAGGATCCCAGAAAAAAAATCATATACAGTAGGCATTGGTCGTTGCTTAATAGTGATGTCAAGCCTTATGATCTACCAGATGCACAAATATACACATACCTATGAGTACGAGACTATTTACAGGCAAATCAATGGTTGGGGAAACACCGGCCCACCCAGTTTGAGTCCAAATGTTGGACGCCTATATACAAAACCAAAGGCACCACTATAATATACAACCTATTGATAAAGAAACATGTGGATGAGCCCCCTGCCCTCATTGAAAAATGGCAAACAGATTTACAAATACCTATATCAGTAGACCTTTGGAATCAGCTTTTTCAGCAAACCTCTAAGTTTTCGAAAGCACTTAACCACCATGAACTAACATTCAAGATTATGTATAGATGGTATATGACCCCGGATAGGATACAGCAAGCCTTTCCACATTCATCCAACTTATGCTGGAGATGCCAACGTGCTGTGGGGACGATGTTCCATATTTGGTGGGATTGCCCACTAGCACAAACCTACTGGCACAAAATCCGGGACTACATCCACCAGTTTACAGGCATACTCACCCCATTTCAACCTGCAATGTTCTTATTAGGCTTGGAAATCCCCAAGGTAGACAGGAAAACCAAAAAATGGATTATCCAAATACTCCTAGCAAGTAGGAGCCTTTTAGCACGCTATTGGAAACAAACTGTTCTACCCTCCACTAAAGAAATATCCAAGGAGGTTGAGCGCATCCAACTATATGAACGAGTATTCTGCTTTTGCCAACAAAAGGCATTCCAATGCTGAACTAAGGAGAATTGCAACTATCCCCTACAAATCTTTCTTTATGTTGAGGTATTATAGTTATGAAGCTTTGTTGCAACACATTTATGGTGTATACTGCATCTCTGAGTGCATCCACTTATATTTCTTACCGTAATTTTATGTGGTAGCCAGATCTCCTTCCCCTCCCCTTCTTCTCTTCTTTCCTCTCCTATTTCCCCCCTTTTATTCTTTAAAAATTGGTTGTATAACTGATCGAAAATGTTAATAAAAAAAAAAAAAATAGTGATGTCAAGCCTACATTATGAGACTGCCCATAAAGAGTGTAAATGGTGCATTAGCTACAAAAAGGATGGTAAAAGCAAAGTTTGTATTACATAGTTGCTTATTGCAGGTTGCTGTTTGGGCTGCCAGAAAACAGTGTCAGTTGTGCAACTGCTATGTACACTTCCATTTCCAAATAATAAATACAATTATACACAGAGAATCCAATTCTTTAAGTAAGGCTTCCACAGTAAAATACCAACTGCTTACAGGGCACATCTGTGGGAGATGGAAGCCATATCAAGCGAAGGTTGACTAACATTTTTTCCCCTTTGCATACTGAAAGAAAATAGAATTCTAAATGACTTTCCAATATATAAAATTAATGACATTCAGTCTGTACTGTCCTTCTCAGTTTCTAGAACTATAGAAACATTTATTGGAAATGGACTATTCTACAACCAAGATTGCTGCTCCGACAATGACTTGCACACTTCTGTTATTTTAATTTTTCACATGCACACTTAATCATAGTATATGACATGTTAGTATAGAACAAGCTAGTATATTGACTAAAGTCTTAGCTGGAGGGGAGCAGACTACTGATTAAATGCAATGTTATGAGCAGTCAGTTAAAAGAAATAGCACAACACGAGTGGGATGGGTGCCATATTTTTAATTTAACTTTGAAATAATAATAAATAGGGGTTCCCGTCAGATAAAGTACAAAACTATTCATATTGAGAAATGGTCATGGTGGTTATTAGTGTAAAAACAAAATGGCCTATACAGACAAGAAATCTGGTACTTGCCTTAATCAATAAACTGTAAGAGAAATCTAGGTTTGCACACGGTTTGCATCCAGTTCACATACCTTGAACAGACAACATTTATTCTTTAGGCATTCCTAAGGAATAAACAAAGGCAAAAATCATATATATGGTCAGCTGAGCTATGAGGCAGTATACCCGCTGCTCAATATGAGTTTAGTGCACAAACTTTTTTGCCTGTTGCTAGGCTGTATTCTTTTTTTACTGTTTTATTAAAGAAAAATCTATGGTGTTATTTCTTGAGCTAAACAGTGCAAAAGGAAACAAACTAGCTTCAGTTTAATCCTGATTTTTGCAACCAACTTTGGAATAAGAAGAATTTCTGATGAAGTGATTTCATGTGTGAGGTTGTCACTAGACACTGGTAAGGGACTTGTGGCTGTGAGGAACAGCTTAAAATGTTATCTTTGTTTTCTGTTCTAAGCTATTACTGCCTAATAAATAAAAGTAATAATAAATAAAAGTAATAGTAAATAAAAGTAATAATAAATAAAAGTAATAATAAATAAAATTGTTTGCACTATTGGGCATTCTCAGATTGAAAGATGGCTACTATATGCTGAAACTTTATAGGCGGTTGTGAGTACCCACCGTTGCCATCTACTATAGACAATATCTTTTAGTTCTTGGTAAAAGGGCTAGCATCTACTTAAGTATAGTTTATTTTTCTCTCATTTGGATTATAAGGCTAAATAACCAGGTTTTGTTCCTCTCTACTCCCACTTTATTTTTGGTACCTATGGTGTATGACTATCATTACAATCCTGCACCATTTATACCTTTATTGCTCTCTGTTAGCTTGAAGTGCTGGAGTTTAACTATTGAACCAATCTATTTGGAGAATACAGGGAGTTGTAGTCTAGTAACATCTGAGAACCAAAGGTTATATTTTTGGTCAAATGGTGTATATGAACTACTGCTAAATATTCAGCATGTAATACATAATCAATGCCAAAGTGTCAGTAATTGCATTCTGTGTATCATACCTTATTTGATAACACGTCACAAAATCTTCTTAAAGACCATGACCATAACTATTGGCGCTAGGTTATTAACTTGGGACATGTTCTACTAACAGCTTTGAATAATCTAACATAGGTATAATAATGGTTACCATTTGGTTGTTATGACTTACAGCACTGGTGCAATGCTGTTCTGTGTTAGGGCTCTAATTACATGTTTGTGTGTAAATTTAAATATTCATATTTCCAAAGCTTACTTAATTAAATAGATCTGACAAAAAAGCTGAACTACACACAAGTAAATTATTTTAAAGCACTTATCTTAACAAAATTCTTACTTGTTTATCCAGATATTAAAATCCTATTTTATCACATTAGTCAAGCAAAATGAACTTTAATTACACTGTATAAATTATTTGAATCTTATTTCCTTCAGTCTGGGAATTCATAATTATAGCAAGCAGGCAGGAGCCATTTAGTGGACACTGTTATTAAGACAAGCCTTCCATAATCTCAGGATCTTGTTTGTGCACCAGAATGGGGGACCTGATGTCCATCCGCATGCCCTGGTTACACAATTAAATGGTAAAGAGAATGGGGGAATGTGGGGAGAGCAGTGACATCTAGGGAGTGCTGAATGGAAAGGCATAGAGGGAGTCTAGGGAGTGCTGGATGGAAAGTGAAAGTAATTGTCTGCCCTGCCTCTATGCATAAACCATAGAGGAAGGGCAGACAATATTTGATTGACAGCTGAGATTTCTAAATGAGCTTACAACATCTAGAATAGAATCCAATAGAAATTGGATTACATGTTTAATTTAATTTGAAAAGGACTTTTATTATACAGCTTTTGTGTCCAGGTGACGGGTCCACTTTAAAGCATTTGCCTCATTTAATATATCACAAACTAAATAATGTATAGGAGAAGAAATGCGCCAGCACATATATAGGAGTCATAGGTTAAAACTTTGTCAGGGAACACTAATTAAGTTAATTACATTATTAGCTTAGGTAAGCAATATGTCTACCTGGAGCAACTGCAAACCAAAGCATACATTTAGGTGCTAAACCAGCATCATTTGGAATATGCAGACATTTATATAACAACAAAATAAACACTGAACTTGCAAGCTGCTATACCCACATTTGGAACGTCAATTAAAAAAAAAAGAGGGAAGGGAAGCCTGAGAATTGTGTGTACAAATAGAGTAAGGGATGATGAACTGCACTCAAAATTTCAATCAGATTTTGTGGGTCAGACTTTATCTGATCCACAGAATCTTGTCATGCATTAGAAGAACAACAGCAGGAGAATATGTTGCATCCTGCATAATCTGATCCCCCTGCTGTAATGTAAATTGAATCAGATAAAGTCAAACAGTGTGTTTTGTTGCTGCGTCTACATCAATGTATTTTATCTTGTTGGATGTAAATGCAGCATTCCCTTCTGATAGACGTGCCTTGTCAAATGGCGTAGTTTACACATCATATTTTTATATCAGTCCCATTCATTTTTGAACCATGCAAATACACCCAACAAGAACTGCAATTTAACTCCAAGAACTGCAATTTGACTCCAATAATTCTCTTATTCAATTATAGTTGATTCCACTTTTGTAATACAATCTGAAAACAACTGAACTGAAAAAAGTGTTTGGAAGGTGAACAACCCCTAAGGTCTCTTACACATGGGCATTTTTTATATGTTCGAGGCACAGGTTTGTGTATACCTAAACACATTAGCTTATTGATTTCATTATATTCTACCTGGCTTTACTCATGAGCATTAAAGGAACAGTAACACCAAAAAATTAAAGTGTTTTAAAGGAATTACAATATATTATACTGTTGCCCTGCACTGGTAAAACTGCTGTGCAGGCTTTAGAAACACAACTAAAGTTTATTTAAACCAGCAGCTGTGTAGCCATGGGGGAAGCTATTCAAGCAAAGGATACAAAATAGATAACAGATATGTTCTGAAGAAACCTATTGTATACTACAGAGCTTATCTGTTATCTGCTGTGTATCCTGTGCCTTTTCTACTTTTTCTGTTTGAATGGCTGCCCCCCATGGCTACACAGCAGCTTGTTTATATAAACTATATAAGTGTTTCTGAAGTAAACACACCATTTTTAGCAGTGCAGCACAACACTACATTATATTTCCATTACTTTAAAACACTTTCTTTTTTTGGTGTTACTGTTCTTTTAAGAGTTATAGTTTATTCCATTCACTTTTCATTGCGGTTATTTGGACGAAACTTTTTTTGCCCTTGATGTGTGTTCACAAATTCACTTATGTAGATTTTACAAAAAAAAGGCATACAAGTGCAATATATATGCGTTTTTATGCATTAAAGGTGCTTTTCTAAATGCATAAAAAAGCCTGTGTATGAAGCCTTAAAGAAGTGGCAATACTTCCAGACAATGTAGACATGAAAGTTTAAAGCTATTTGCCATGAGGTGTAGGTTTATACATTACACATTACAGCACACATACATGCTAAATTACATCAGCAAATAAATGATCAAAGCTCTTTACAGTTAAAGCTGCATAATTGTCCTGTCAGGTGATCTCTAAGGCAGCACAGAGACCATCACAAAATGGTGGCTCAAGGTAAAAGGGCAATATTTACTGATATTTATGGCAATTTGTAAAGATCCTTTAGGGCTCTTCCACACAGGTGTTTTTCCTGCATTTCCTGTGTTCCCCTGCAGTCAGTCTTAATGCTTTTCTCCTGAGGGGATCACAAGAGGAAATGCAATCTATTCTTTTATATTAGGCTGTACTCACACAGACATGCAGAAGCAACATGCTGCGTTCCACCGGCGTTCAGCACTTACATACGTCCTTGCACAGTACAGTCCAATTTAAAAAAATAAATTGAGTTTCCCTTCAGTGAAAAGCATTAAAACTGACCGAAGGGAAGTACAGGAAAAAACAACTGTGTGGAAATGCCCTTAAAAGGCCACTTAATATACTATACATTAAGAATCTGAAGGTATAGTTTTAATGTAGGATGCACATTTTTTATACCGGAATGATATAACATCAGCTTTATCTGCACTAAATATCATTTGCCACTTGATGCCCAGTTTACCAATATGGCTAGATGTTATTTTTTATATCCACTGCCTTGAAAAGTGTTCAAGACCCTTGACAAATTCTCACTACTGAATAACACAATTAAAGGAAAACTATACCCCCCAAACAATGTAGGTCTCTCTAAAAAGATATTGCATAAAACAGCTCATATGTAAAATCCTGCTTCATGTAAATAAACCATTTTCATAATAATATACTTTTCTAATAGTATGTGCCATTGGGCAATCATAAATAGAAAATTGCCATTTTAAAAAATAAGGGCCGCCCCCTGGGATTGTAGGATTCACTGTACTCACAAACAAACCAACAAACCATACATGTTAGGTCACATGAGCCAATTAACAGACAGAGTTGTGTCTTTTGCTTCCACACTTCTTCCTGTTACAGTTAGAGTTGTAGTATTTCTGGTCAGGTGATCTCTGAGACAGCACACAGACCATCACAAAATGGTGGCTCAAGGCAAGAGATGTAAAAGGGCAATATTTACTTAAATATATATTCCAGTTTGGTAAGATTCTTTAATATGCCACTTAATATGATATGAACTATCTGTTGCTTAAGTGTTCATTTTGGGGGTATAGTTTTCCTTTAAGGAAGTTTGTTCTCAAAGAACTGAAACTGAAAACTTTTTTTTTTTTTTTAGTTTATATCTGAAAACAATGTAAATATAGCCGGATTGTTGCTCTTTTTTAATATACAATTCCTTGCAAAATATTACAAACCCTTGACCTGTTCTCAGATTGTAATGAATAACTCAGGTCAGAAGGTATCCAATATACTTCTAAGGAAGAACTAACCTTCTGCCATCCATGATGATATTGCCTTGTGAGAAAATGAAATCCAAAGCTGCTAAAACAAAAACACTACCAGACTTTGGAATGTATGGGTCATGACTTAGGTTAAACTAGAGGAATTAAAGATGAGGATGCATTGCTTAAGCATCAATATCAGCAAACCTAAACAGACTGGACTAGGACACTTTCAATCAAGAGAACACACCATTTACTATTCAGGCCACGAACAAGATAGCCATTGAATAACAATGATCAAATGGTTAGAGTGTGAATGGTGGTCCTCTGAGCATTTTTCTAATTTACATACATTTTCTGTTTTAAGTAGTTTCTGAGATATTTGCAGTTTTAGACAAATTAGCTAATTAGCTCTCTTTGAAGGCCTATTTATGATACTGTGTAAAATATTACCAGTGTTGTTGCCCATAGCAACCAATCTATTTTTGCATTTTAAATGTTAACAATGTTAGCAATGGTGCAAGAAAAGAGAGAGAGAAAAGGGGAAATAGTAGCATGGAGATGGTATTGCACCAAAGGGGTGATATGATAACTATGTATAAATATATAAGGGGATCACAATAATCTCTCTGTTTTATTTACCAGTAGGACTTTCCAGCTGACGCAAGGTCACCCATTCCGATTAGAAGAAAAGAGGTTCCGCCTAAATATTCGGAATGTTTTTTTTACAGTGAGAGCTGTGAAGATGTGGAATTCTCTCCCTGAATTAGTTGTACAGGCTGATACATTAGATAGCTTTAAGAAGGGGTTGGATGGCTTTTTGGCAAGTGAGGGAATACAAGGTTATGGAAGATAGCTCATAGTACAAGTTGATCCAGGGACTAGTCTGATTGCCATATTGGAGTCAATTCTGAGGCAAATTGGAGAGACTTCAAATGGGTTTTTTTGACTTCCTCTGGATCAACTGGCAGTTAGGCAGGTTAAAATAGAGTTAAAAGATTGAACTTGATGGACGTGTGTCTTTTTTTCAACCTAACTATGTTATTATGTAAAGTAAACGGGCCATTTCCATTGTCAAAGGATGATTTTTTTTTGCATAATAAAGAAGCTGGAGATATCACAGTATGGTGATTGAGTCCCAAGTACTCCAAGCAGGCAGACCAAAGGTGACAATATCCGTGGAAAACTTAATGCATCTGCAATATAATATACGTCTTTCCAAAATTGCTGAACAAGTGGACAGCTCCAGAAGACATGCATGAGCCAATTTCAAATTTGATACACATTTCAGAGGCTTGAGGGTATAATGCATTTTGGATATTCTCTATGGTGTAAGATAGACCTGATTCAGGAATTTTGTTTGTATATACTGTATATATCTGTCCCTAACACATATTGCTATGTCTGGTTTCGTTTAATAGCATCTTCCCACAGATCATCTGTAAGGTCTGGTATATCCCTTTTTCATTTCTCTCTAGGACTATGGAAATGTGTTTGAGGTGGCTAACCACAGAATGGTATACTAGCCCAAAGTATGGGAAGCTATGCCCAAGTGTAAATTTTTGAGGACAGTGACCTGGTTATTGGGATGAAGTTCACTTCCTCAAACCTTTAACAGTCCTTTAATGACTATCCTCAGATATTTGAAGGACTGTACCACCTGGAGTCTGCCAATATGTGTTGAGTGATCAGGGGGAACGAGCTCTATGGGGAAGATTACAGATTTGGCTTGGTTCACACATAGACCTGAGTAAATACCAAATCCCCCCCATCAGTAGAGCAGCATATCATCTGCATACAGGGCAGCCATCGGGGGGGACAGGGGGGAGAGTTGTAGGGGGCCCGAGGGGGGGGGGGGCCAGCCACATCGCACTTTCTTGATTAGCCGAGCCCTCTGCTTTCTTAGAGCTGCTGACATCGGGAAGGCAGGGCGGAAGCACAAGGGGAGGTATCTTCTGTCCATTACTTCCCCTTATTGGTCACTGAGTTTAAGTCCCGGTTGAGTTGCTCATGAATTGGATAGCTGAGGTTTGAACTTCTCCTCCAGCTCATCCAATCACCATGCAGCTTTACCAGGACTTGAAATTCTGTGACCAATAAAGGAAGAAAATGCTGTCACTGGAAGAAGATGCAGCCAACTGTGCTCCCCTCCTCCCTTCTGTAGTTGGCAGCTCACTGACAGCAGGTGGGCCACACTAATGAAGTGTAACATGGCAGGGCCCCCCTAAAGATAACCCTTTGTGGTCCCTGTTGTGTGGTGGGGCCCTGGGCACCAAAATGTTTTTTAAACTTCTGGGGGGCAATTTTTTTTACATGGACGTATTAGAGGGGCCCTGGCCACCAATTTTCTTATAACGTGGGGGGGGGCATGCCACAATTCTTTCCCCATGTGGGGTCCTAGCAACCAATATTTTTTAATGGGGGGCCCTGACCACAAATTTTTTTTTCAATGGAGGGGCCCTGACCACCAATATTTTTTATTAACATGTGAGGACCATAGCCACCAATGTTTTTTTTTGTGGGGTGGGGAGAGCGGACCTGCAGGTGGGGCTTGTGGTGGGCGCATCCCAGGAGATTTTTTCGTATGGGGCCCTGCGATTTCTGATGGCGGCCCTGTCTGCATATAGTGATATCTTTTCCGTTATTTTGCCTACCTGTAGGCCTTTTGTGTCTTGGGAATTCCTGATCAAAATGGATAATGGCTCTATGGCCAGGGCAAAGTGCAGGGGACATCCCTGTCTCATCCTCCACCCCAGCTGAATGACTTCAGAGAGCTTGCCGTTAACTAGCACCCTAGCTTGGGGATCAGATTAGAGGGCCTTTACCCAGATCACAAAGTGTTTTGCCAGTCCAAAGCAGTGGAGGACATAAATAATCAGATCTTTGCTTTTGCTTTCTTTCTTTATGCTTTTTGATTGCTTTGGACAATATTGCCTGTAATTTTTTACACAATGTTTTACACAGCATAATTAATAGGTCCCTAACTTTCTAAGCACTTCCAGTATTTAGTTAATTCTAGGGTTGCGGACTCCCAGATAAAAAGCCTGGTATTAGCAATCTAGAGGTTAAAGGGGTTGTTCACCTTTGAGTTACCTTTAGTATGACGTAGAGAGCGATATTCTGATACAATTTGCAATTGGTTTTCATTTTTATTATTTGTGGGGTTTTTTTTTAGCTATTTAGCAGCTTTCCAGTTTGCAATTTCCATTATCTGAAGTGATTTAGATTCTGTAGGCTTTAGTTCCTCACATTTTTATACAATCGTTTTGTTTAACCCACTGAATTAAAGCTGAACGTCTGCAGTTCAACTGCATCTGAGTTGTTTCATTTAAAAAAATCATTGTGGTAATGTACAGAACCAAAATTAGAAAAAAAGTTGTCTGTCCAAATATTTATGGACCTAACTGTATGAAAGGCAAAGTTCATGTCTCCTTTTGTTTAAATGTGCGTAATTCTACAATATAAGAAAGCACTGTAATAACTGTCACTTACATAAGACGCAAGCTGCATAAGGTGACAAAGGAGATTATGCTCAATATTTTCCAAACTAAGACAAAATATTTTGCACACATATATACAATGTGCATCACTAAGAACCCCAAGGTCTGGGACACATTCTAAGACTTGCCCGTTTAACAGTGATACTTTTATGGCAGTAGATTGTCTATCATTATACCAGGCTATTACACTATTTTACTTATATGTTAATTTTGTTTACACAGATAAATGACATTACAGCACAAAGGTTCACAGAGCTCAAGAACGTGGTTAGTCCGTGGTGCCCTTTCTTTGTTGTTAAATTTCCGAGTGGAGTGTGGGGTTGTGGCTCCTGATGACAGCTGGAGTTTGAGACAAAATGCCAAATAAAGCTATTTTTCTTTATTTTTTTATCGAGTCCTGTGAGTATGGTACTCTTTGGTCTAGTATAAAATAACACAAAACTACACCATTACATGTCCCTAACAGATATTGCTATGTCTGGTTTCTTTTAATAACATCTTCCCACAGATCATCTGTAAGGTCAGGTATATCCCTTTTACATATATGCTATATAAATATATATATATCCATTCCAAACACTAACATTATGTAGAAACACATTCTGAAGCAATGACAGCTTTGAGCATTTGTACCACTTTGCCCACTGTACCAGAATGATTTTTGAAACAATCACATTAGAAAAGTGTAAATTATTTAAAATAAAGATATGGGCTTTCTTCACTAGGATTTGTTCAATAACTGGGATAATTGTTTTAAGGACCTAAATATTTTTGCTAAATAAAGCCATGTATACATATTATGTGCTGCATTACAATATACAGCTATAGGACCTGTTACCCAGAATGCTGAGAACGTTAGGTTTTCCAGATAAGGGATCTTTTTGTAATTTGGATCTTGATACCTTTAGTCTACTAGACATTGGAAACAGAACCAGTCTATTGGGTTTACTTAATAAGGATTAATTATATCTCCGTTTGGATCAAGTACAGGGTACTGTTTTAATATTACAGAGAAAAAGGATAAAATGTAAAAAATTTGGATTATTTGGTTAAAATGGAGTTTATGGGAGACTACCCTTCCGTAATTCAGAGCTTTCTGCAGATTCCAGATAATGGATCCCGTACCTGAATCCTGTAAAGTAAAGCTCCAAAATGTATACCCCTAATATTAATGCCAGCATGGTTTTTGGCTCTGCAACTGTATGCTACTAAAGAAAGCTCATTATGCAGGTTTTTTCCACAGGGTTTAAAGACAGTAAGGGGGGCTAGGGATCAAAATACCATTATCTGTAGTTGTATAGACATCTGCCATATAGAATTAGGACAATATGTGAATAAGATTCACTAAATTTTACTATATCTGTCTTTTATACATCTTCCTACATCTTTCCCTTTATCCATTATTATTGGTTGGCAATGTGTATGCAAGAAAGCACCACCCTGTTTTATTCTTTTAAGCCAATCCAACAATTTCCTTCTTCGTAGTTAGACAGCAAGTTTATATTAACAGTTTAATAGATTGTGTTCCATATGTTCGTAAACAAGGATTACAGATTAAATGTTATTTATTTTTGCATGGTTAAACCATAGCTGAAAATTTGCAAGTGCAAGGGATATGATTACCACAGCTATACAACAACTTTGTGCTACACAATAACTATTACTTCTGAGTTTGCTTCTCCTCCATAGGAAAACTGCAAAACTCCCACTGCACTATTAAAGAGCTATTACAATTATATATGAATTAACAGTTAAAAACGAATACGAACTGCTAAAAATTCACCACAGCATTTGTTCTCCCTTAAATAACTACATGATGTATTCTTACAACATAACAATTTTTCTATTCAGAAGAATATGGTAGTGCTAGTCCTTTATTGTCTAGTAGTTTTACTATATAAAGAACTACTTGCACAGAAAAGTAACATTTGGTACAAAACCCTTCACATTAATACAAGACTACACACACTTTTGTGTAGCAAAATACAAGTACTAACATTACTGGTTTAAACCTTACATAAAGTAGATTGAATTTACATTTATCCAAACACTTGGACACCAGGCCAGCAGACTAGGTATACTTTTTTTCAGCCAGCTGAAATGTTTCTGAAGGATGCAGATTGGTAGCTTACAAATTACAAGTCAGCATTTTGCAGTAGAGATTTAACATTTTTATATTTAGATATGTAACAGCCTGGAATTCCGTGTAAGCGACACCTTTTTAATATATAATATTCACAAAATAAAAAATGTATTGAAATCCTATAAGGACAAAATGTATTAATAATGCCCAGTGTAGTTACTAACTTGTGATGGTGGTCATCACCATTGATATTGTGGTGCTTAATGGATGTTACATGAAAACAAGCAACATGGAACATGAATGGCAGTTTACTTGTCAGGCAAGACAGAATGGGTGTACTCTGTATATTTAAAGTTCATTTTGAAACAATACTAGGAATGTTATTTATGTCTACTGCCTCTTCTCTTCATTGCAGCTGTACACTGGGGGCAATACCATTTGCCTTTTGGAGCTTCTGATAACCCAACACATCCATAATGAAACCATTCGATTGGGCACTGTAAAAGAAATACATATACAGAATATTAAATAAATAAGAAGTACACAGCTCGTAAACGAAAGAATTGCCAGCTTTTTACAGCTTTTACAACTGATGTGTGTACTGTTTCAATATTACACAATTTATTAACAACTCAACTCCAATTTACAGCCAAATGTAGAACCAGCACCATATAGTATACATTACTGCATACAAAATGAGGGCTTTTTCCTTTATCCTATATCTCCTTTAGCAAAAAAATCTATCTTACTCAAAATGTCTCTCTTACGCAAACTGAATTCTAACATTCTAGTTGAGGTTTTGAACAAGTTGGTAAGTGTTTATTAAAAGCTGACCAGAAATTGGCTCTCTACATACCCAATAAAAGAATGACCGCTAGCAGAATCCTCTTCAGCGTTTGTGTCCAGAACAGTGTGTCAGAACACACTCGGCAGATTTTGACAAAGAAACGCAAGACTTTGCATTTCAAACCAAAATCCACTGCGTGTGTTCAGTGGAGCCAACACAAAGCTTCCAGATGCAAAGAGAGAAGGAGATTCTGCTGGTGGTTGTGGGATAAAAACGGCCTACGGATTTTAGCAGGCTGATTTCAGACCGGTCTCGGCCTAGCCTTAATGGAATTCCACAGCAAAAAAAGTGGTACTGAAGCTAAGCTTTTAATCTACTTTTAAGGCTAGTGATATGCTAAGATTTCGGGGAGATTTAGTCGCCCAGTGACAAATCGCCTCTTCTTCGGGCGACCCAACCACCCCCGAAAAGGATTCCCGTTGACTAGAATCTAAATTGCCGGCGGGATGGCACTTGGATTGCTTTGTTTTTGGAAGTAACCCGAAGTTGCCTCACAAGGATTCCACGAATCTTAGCGTGTCACTAGCCTTAATAAGTTTCCCTTATAAACTTCTGAACAAAACATCTGCAGTAGATCTCGTGGTTAATTTTATGATAAGAGCTGATGTAATGTCTAGCACAGTTCTGAAAATGGTTTTATTTTTGTAGGCCATCATACAGTTCTGACAAAGATATTCCTGAAAGGAAATGAAATAATGACATGAAATGATTATATGTTGTAAATATTTGAGTACTTACATCTTGGTTGTCACAGCCTACCATTTCGCCATATGATACCTAGCAAGAAATAATTGCATTCAGTGTACAATAAATAACGATTTTTGTATGGCTTAAATATATCCAGTATCAATGGAAACAATATTAAGCATTAAAAGTATGTCACACTAATGAAACAAGTACATATATTCTATAAATTAAGTGTTTGCTAAAATAATAAAAACTTCCATTTGCATTGTAACTACATTTTTGAGAATTTTACCTGATTGCAGATACAATAACGAGGCTCATTAGGATCATAAGTCCAGTCAACCTGGCTGTTAGTATCAGACTCTGGAATAGCAGCAGTTTGCTGATGAGACAATTCAAGTGCTAGAGCAGATGATGAAGAGCATGATGAGAGAGAAGAGGAAGACGACAAAGAGGAAGACTGCTGGCCCGCAGATTTGTTGTTGCTCCTTGAAATACAAAGGCATTATTACAATAACAGATGCAAAAATTGTTGTACATTGCAATTAATAAACTACAAGTTTCAAATATAACACATCAAAATATTTAGAAAAAGAACATTTAAATTCTCTTACTTTACTATACTCTAAGTATTTTATCAGAATGATTTCATTACTAGCAGAAGAAATTGCCATGCTGGAGGGATTATATTGTTTTATTATTCTGAAAGTATCATACACCTTTCAGCTCTAGCTTAAAATATCCTAATAAATATCCCATAAACCTATGACCTAAAAGGTCATTTATCTTTGGGACTCCAAGTAATCACGAAGCTTCCACACTTATTTAATACTCGAAAATGAATCCAACCTATTCTGCATCAAATACTCTTTACAGCTCTATAAATTCTTCTACAAACAATGGTTAAACGTGAATTAACAGATATCAATGGAGAGCAAGGTATCGCAAAAATAAAAATATAGAGCAACTGACTAAGAATTGCAAGGTGAATTGTAATCTGCTATCTGAATGCATTTAAATGTATCTGCTCAGCACTGTTCCTTCAAAATTAAAGCCAAAGTAACTTACTTGCTTTTTCTTCCACTTCTTGAATCTGTGGTTGCAGTTGATGTTAATGTCTGGGTTAATGTTGATGCCAATGCTGAAGATGAATAGCTAGCTGAATCTCTAGACAAGGAGATCCCAAGCTGAAAGTCATTGTTTTTAAATGCTTCATAGCTGGCTTTTAGGCTGGAGGTTCTTCTGCCTTCTTTCATCTAAGATACATTAAATGGACACAAACAAATGTATTCTGATCGTTTGTATACTAATACACAATTGCATAATTTACACATGACTCTCGTCAATATACAATATTTACCTGTGCAGTTGCTTGAACTGCCTGAGCTGCTGCCATGGTAATTGCACCTGCCCCAGCTCCAGTGGAAAGGGAACTTATATTATACGAGGTCAATGGCTGTGAAGAATTCACATTGTAGACATTGTTGGTAGAAGACGAAGACAGATTATTTCTACAACCTATACGATGAAAAAATATATTATAACCACAAAAAAATACTTTGTTTTTGTTGCTTGTGCTTAAAAAATGTACACATTAAAGGAGAAGTAAACCCAAAACCTCCATCCCACTCCACCCCTCCAAGATCCCTTCCGGCAGCATCTATTTACATATGTCCCTGTCTGCTGACCTGCAAAAAATCTACAGAATTTTACAGGTGAATTCAAAGGGACCATATTCTTCTGTCTTTTGATCCTCTGTTAGACCCGCAGCACTGATCTTGGAGGAGCACACGCAATTCAATCTATGTCCTGAATCAGCCTCTACTGCGCATGCTCCAGCAAGACCTATATCACCATCTGACGAAAGAGGATTGGAAGAAAGGCAGTGCCTTGCATAAGTATATTCCCCTCCACCCAATAATTATATAAGACAACCTGGGATTTGTTAAAGTAGAAGGTTGAATAGATGGTGCAAAATACAGGAAAAAAAAAAAAGCAAAAGAACTAGTTTAAGTCTGATAAAAAAATTTGGAAAATTGAAACTCTCTCAGCAGGACATCAATCACAAGGAAATGTTATACTGGACTGGCTCAAGGACGAAAAGGTGGATGTCCTGTAGTGGACCAATTTGAATACAGAATTGCACAAGCGTCAACCAATTTATCTAACCAACAGAGAACTAGGAGAAACTAAGGTGATTGTAGGGGAAAAGACTAAGGGGAGTGTTTATTAACATTGGAGATAAATATCTCCGTTGATGTTTCCCATAGCAACCAATCAGCAATTAGAAGTAATAAATCACCGACAAGTTAGAAAACAAAAGCTAAGATCTGACTGGTTGCTATGGGCAACATCACCGGAGATATTTTTCTCCAATATTAGTAAACATAACCCAAGGGAGGTTTTTACTTGTCCAAGGTACAGTAAACCTCTCTGATGCTTATCAAGGGAATGTAAGGTGCTCAATTAACCATACTCTCTAGAGACTTCTAGTGGAAATATCATGGTTGTCATGTAATGTGATGTGATGTAGCTATGTTAACATTATCTGGGACAGAAAGAAGTGAAATTGTCTCACAGAAGTGCACAATTTTAGATTTTCCCTAATCTATTATGAAGAAATTTACACACTTGCTTGTAATGCAGTGTTAACCAATTCATAAACCAATAATACCTTGTGAATGAAATATACCTGCGGTGTTCTCTTTTGAAGCATCTGAAGTTAGAGTTGACAACAATGCTTCAGATTTGAACTTTTTCTCTGGTACATGATCTGTTGTAGAATGATGAGATGATGGATTGTGTTTCCGCTCTGCAGAATAAAATCCACAGGCTGAATCCAAATTTATTACATTTCAAATAAAATATTACCCATGATCCTAGAAAACATAAGCCTGCCTGGGTTCCTGTGACTGAAGCAAAACACCAAAAACCTCTGACCAAGATCCAAGGTTCCAATCAAAATGTATGGATATGGGCCAGCAACCTCCAAGGGTGAAAACTTTTGCAGGAATCTAACATTTATAGTTTTTGATACCCCTGGTAAGAAGACTGAGGGGGCAATATATAAGCTTGTACATAATGAGTTCAATGAATAGGGCTTGTGTTGAACATACTTTTTGGCTATTGTTTTAATCAATAAAAAACATTTTTGTTGTGCTGCTAAACATTTGGTCCTTGTGAGGCTGATAATCAAATTATAAGATCCACCCTCCCTTCACCCTTTGCTCTGATGGATATGTTCATTATGCATAAAGGATTATCTGTACACTGGGACCAAAGATTGAATGGTTTGTTTCCTTGTGCACGTTTGCTCCCATTTGTTCTGCAGGGCATAAAACTCCTTAACTGCAACTCTTACCACATACCACAAGTATATGCTTACAGAGATTATTTATAATGCTGCATATGCTTGTAGAACTTTATAAATAAAGTTATACCAACACAAACAAAGATACATAGAACTGCACTTAGATTTTGGTAATGGTGTGGATTGCTAAAACATGGCAAAATGAGTGTTTCTGAGCGATACACACCTTAAACACCTTATGTAACATCCCGTTCAGCTAACAAAAAAAAAAAAAACTTACTCTCTCCTGAGGAATGAGAATGAACATGGTGATTATTCACAGGCTGTGATGGAGTGTCTAATTCCAATGATCCTGTAACAAACAATAGAATGGTTACAAAATAATCATGCAACCAAAAGTTTACAACACATTTTAGATAACTAAGTCGAATCCTTATTGTTCATTTTCAGATAAGCTGCATGCATAATCATTAAGGGCAAAAATAGTTATGAATGAACAGCATTAGACATTTGAATAAGAGTAAAGGAAACATTATAGTGCTTAGATACTGCCAAAGCCAAGATATAGATATAGATATATATATATATATATATATATATATATATATATATATAAAACAATATTGTGTTTGTGCTGTAGCAGTCGTTCCTATTGATCCAGACAGCAAGATATTTTCAGTTGCTTTGTCACCCACAGCAGATGCCTTGTCTGCTATTACCCTTAGACTGCTAAAATCATTTCATCATAACCAAACACAAACTGGATTGTTTTGCAATTAACATGGATGTATGCTATCTTATATTACAGTAATTAAACGTTACTTATATTCTACAGAAATTATGTAGTTTTGTTGGTACAATTAAAAGTTACTGCTAGGAAATTTATCTAATATGAAAGAGCGGAAAACTTAAAAAAAAGAAATATATATATTTCTGTGTTTAAAAATGCATTTATCACCTTTTTCACCAAATATATAATTTCTTATTTATTTAAAAATGTTATGTATTTCCAGATTTTGCTTTGATCTGTTTATCCACATATATAAAGGCAACACCTGCCATGATTTGACCAAAAGACACTGGCATATATATGGTTAATATACAAGCTATTTGTTTACACATTAAAATTAGCACAATACATTATTGTATTGTCTGAATGAATGAAGTTTCATGCCCCAGCATAAGACTGTTTTGGTACCTTAGCAAATAATGAAATACACCTTTTCAATAGACTATGAATGCTTGTGACTGCTATTCTGTCTATGCTTTTTTAAAGGTTACAAAAGCCTATGAGCAACGAAACAAAAAAAAAAGAAAAAGTACACAAAATACATACTTCTTTCCAATATTTCTGTAATCCCTGCATTGTCGGCCTCTAATTCCATTTTGAATTTAGCAAGTTCTTGGTCTAATTTCCTTAAATGACGATCCACCTGTTAAAGAGTCCAAGTTACATATTTAGTTAAAAAAGGTTTGTGTGCACTAGTAGAGGTGGAAGGATTGCTTGCAACTGAACCTCCCACATGGGGATAGATCCAACACTTTGAGACAGGCCTAACCACACACATCCTCACATAAGGCTAAAATGACTAAACTAGCTGAAGCGAATCCTCTGGGGTGGAAACTGAATACCCTATGGGAGGACAAAAAAGCTGCAAGTTTGAAAGTGTAGTCAGCTCTTTTCCAAAAGGGATGAAGAGGCAAGCTTGTTTCCCCGCTTCTAGCAATGAATCCCGATGTCTGTACTGACAGTAAGGTTGGGTCTACCAGAATTGAATATAAAGACTTCAGCTTTTTCCAGAATGTTACTTACTCCAGAATGAGCAAGAAACCAATAAAAAGACTACAGCTTTCTACAGAACATGAAAGAAAAACGAAAAAATATGACCACATATATGACCAATTGTTGCATTTACCAAGTCATAAATTTGATTTGCAAGTTGAACTTTCTCATCAGCATCTTCCAAAGCTTTGAAATAATCCTGCAATTAAATAAATAATTAATACGTTCAGTCAAAAATTGAGCTTATGTAATAAAAGGAAAGTGGAGTCTAGGGAAATGGATATGGAGAAAATGGAATCTAGGGAGATGGCCTTTCTGTAATTCACAGCTTTCTGAATAATGGGTTTCCGGATAACGGATCTCAAGCTTCATCATACTAAAATAAGAAATTTCGAAATATAATCAATTTTAAAACGCTGACCCGTTTCTTAAATAAGTCACTCTCCTCCTCTCAGCATCTGTTTCTCTTATTTCTCTTTTCATGCAGGAGCCTGATTTTGAATGACAGTTAATTCTAATACCACTTCTTTTTCTGGGGGGGGGGGGTGATTTTGCCTAGATGTCTTACAGCTCATTCTTTTAAAATCACCAGAAATCTTGTTTCCTTACATGTTATTATTCTGCTTGTCAAAATAACACCATATGTAAATGAATTGCTTACATTACAAATAACAATTACTGGCAAGAGGTAAAGGTTTAGACACATTATGCAACATTCCTCAAGTGCAAAATATGGAAAGAATTAATTTTACTAAATATCCCCTTTTGTAGCCAATAAATTCATAGTCTGATACCTCTGTATAAACAGTTAGCCAAAGATATAAAGACTATTCTTGTAGCACTTACTTTTTTGATAGAAGACATTTGTTCCTCCCTCCATTCAGGTTTATTTTTCTTAGCATTCATGAAAAACTCTCCAACCCTTTGTTCTAATTGGTCCATGGCATCTGCATTACAAAGAATCAATTAGGAATCTCAAGAAATAAACCTCAGTATTCAAGCTTATCTTTGCTTGTAGATATGAGGTTAATTATAAATGAAACCTTGAATGTTGCATGCTGATTTCTGACTTGTGATGCAATTTACACCTGTACAAGCACATCGTCATATAACCAATATTCCCACTACACTATGGACACATATGTTATGACCCCAGCACACAGTAAATTGGAGCACACAATACATTTAGCTTTCTCACACGTAATTCAGCACCTGCTCAGACACACACACACACACACACACACACACACACACAAATGGCGCAAAACAAGGGAGGATGGCGAACTTTCATTTGGTGTGGCTACCAATAGATGTCTTTCCATGAGAAAGTTTCAATTTATATATACACTGTACATATACTGTATAGTAGTTGGTCTCTCTTTTGAGGGGGGAGCAAGCCTCCTTAATCCTTCAGTATTATTTTTCTATGAGCATAAAAGCTATTGCATCCCCAAACTACAACAAACTATATTGAACACAGTATACAGCCTCTAAAATAAAGATGCACATGTAAAAACATATTTTATTCTTTTTATGGATTGGAAATATGCAGCTGCTTATTATCCCTGACCAATGTTTACAGTTGAACAGCGGTTAAAGGAACAGTTCAGTGTGAAAATAAAAACTGGGTAAATAGGCTGTGCAAAATAAAAATATTTCTAATATAGTTAATTAGCCAAAAATGTATCAATAAAGGCTGGAGTTAGTCAGCGACTATATAGGGGGCACATGGTACATAACTGTTCAGTGAGTTTGCAATTGATCCTTAGCATGCAGCTCAAATTCAAACAGTTTTGACCCATGTGCCCCCCCCTCAAGTCACTGATTGGTTATTGCCTGGTAACCAATCAGTGGAAACCAAGAGAGCTGCAAAGCAGGAAGAAGCGTTCTGGCTAATATATTAGACATCCAGTCACTACAGCATTTAAAGATTACACTTTTGTCCAACGAACTATATTAGAAACATTTTTTATTTTGCACAGCCTATTTACTTAGTTTTTAATTTTATGCTGAACAATTCCTTTTTTTGATATTGCTTGTTAACACGAAGTTGATATGCAGAGGTTAAAAAAAATCTGTGTATATGGAGTTTATTTAAAAAAACAGATTGTATGGCATCCCAGGACCAAAATCACAGGCTGGCAAATTTGTTATGTCAAACTTCCCGATTCCTGGCAATACAGATACCTAGGCCAGACTCATTAAGAAGTACTGAAAATAAAGATGCTTCTTGCAAGCACATATAAACCAAACACCCTAATCAACCTTTTTGTCATTCATGCAGTAATTTTAGATAATTTTACTGCTCTAATAAGGTAATAACAAAAAAAGTGGCATCCAAAAATGGGGTACATGGGGTAACATACATGAATAATTAACAGCAAAAGCAAATATCCCAGTCACTGAATGTAATTTAGTTTAGTCTGAAGAAATAGAAGATTGACATATTAAAATGCTGCTATGCAAAAGTTTTTCACTTCGTCATATATGGTTGTATAGAGAAAATATTTAAAGGGGTTGTTCACCTTTGAGTTAACTTATAGTATGAAGTAGAAAGTGATATTCAATTGGTTTTCATTTATCATCATTTGTGTTTTTTGAGTGATTTAGCTTTTTATTCAGCAGCTCTCCAGTCTGCAGTTTCAGCAATCAAAATTACCCTAGCAACTATGCACAGATTTGAATAAGGGACTGCAATTGGTTTTCATGTATCATTATTTGTGTTTTTCTGAGTTAACTTTTTATTCAGCAACTCTCCAGTTTGCAGTTTTGGGAATCTGGTTGCTAAGGTTAAACCATGCATGGATTTGAAGAAGAGCCTGGAATATGAATAGCAGAGAGCAACAATTTTTTTTAAATAGAAATTTTCAAGGAAGAGGGACACGTCACTCCATGTCATTATCCCTTTTATTTTCAATTGAGTTATTGTAACTCAGGACTTGACAGCTGCTTGCAGCAAATACAAACACAAAGCATGTCTTGTGTATGTTTTCTAGTCATGAGCTTCATTAAAGGGATACTGTCATGGAAAAACATGTTTTTCCCAAAACACATCGTTAATAGTGCTGCTCCAGCAGAATTCTGCACTGAAATCCATTTCTCAAAAGAGCAAAATTATTTTTTTATATTCAATTTTGAATTCTGAAGTGGGGCTAGACATTTTGTCAGTTTCCCAGCTGCCCCAGTCATGTGACTTGTGCCTGCACTTTAGGATGGAATTACTTTCTGGCAGCCTGTTGTTTCTCCTACTTAATGTAACTGAATGTGTCTCAGTGGGACTTGGCTTTTACTATTAAGTGCTGTTCTTAGATCTTCCAGGGAGCCGTTATCTTGTTACCTTCCCATTGTTCTGTTGCTAGCCTGATGGGGGGGGGAGAGGGGGTGATATCACTCCAATTTGCAGTACAGCAGTAAAGAGCGAGCACAAGTCACATGACTGGAGGCAGCTGGGAAATTGACAATATGTCTAGCCCCATGTCAGATTTCAAAATTGAATATAACAAAATCTGTTTGCTCTTTTGAAAAATGGATTTCAGTGCAGAATTCGGCTGGAGCAGCACTATTAACCATGACAGTATCCAGCAACTCAGTATGAATATAAAAACTGGGTAAATAGATAGCCGGTGCAAAATAAAAAAAATTCTAATATAGTTAGCTAGCCAAAAATGTAATGTATAAAAGCTGGAGTGAGTGAATGTCTAATAACAGAAAAGAACACTACTTCCTGCTTTTCAGCTCTACAACTCTGAGTTAGTCAGCAACTTGAAGGGGGGGTGTCACATGGGATCTATCTGTTCAGTGAGTTTGCAATTAATCCTCAACATTCAGCTCAGATTCAAAAGCAACAGATATGACCCATGTGCCCCCCCCCTCAGGTCTCTGATTGGTTACTGCCCGGTAACCAATCAATGGAAACCAAGAGAGCTGAAAAGCAGAAAGCAGTGTTCTGTCTATTATGTTACACATCCAGTCACTCCAGCCTTTATACATTACATTTTTGCCAAACTAACTATATTAGAAACATTTTTTATTTTGCACAGCCTATTTACCCAGTTTTAATTTTCATCATCCCTAGGAAAACAATATAAAACATCAATTTAATTGAATTTGTGATGAAACTTGTGATAAACACAAAACACGTCTGACTAAATACTGGGATTTTGCGAGAATCAATTATTAACAGACATAAGTAGATAAGTATACTGCATTTTATTTGACAAATGCAAATACTAGCCGGCCCCGCTGTACAGTATTAGAATACTATCAATGCACATGGTCAGGTAATTGCGATTTGTTTTGACGCGAAAATGGCATGCGTGCTGCGTCACATATCTGTACTTCCTCCTAGCGATCAACCTCAGTACTGCATTGGCAGTATCTGGTTCTTAGCTGCCGGCGCTACCTCTGTCATCAACACAATCAGATGTTTCCGGGCCTGGAGAAACGAGACACAGGCCCAAACAGACATACATTCGTTAATAGTCGGATAAGAGCCGAAAGCCGCTCACGTACTCTGCACCTGCAAGTCCATCTCGCGCATTTCCGTGAACCTGTCGCGCAGATCCATGGGAAGCTGCTCGATCACTGCAGAGAGACAGGAGGGAGGGGGAAAGGGCGGTTAATAGGCGGTGTCATTCCCGTGGCTGACTAAAGCGGTAACGAGCTATATAGCGCCCTTGGCGCTTTCATGACACGAAAGGCAAACTCACTCTCCAGATAATCCTCCAAGTACAGCATTTTTTTTTTTTCGATTTCACGGACACAGAGGCCTCAACAACGGATGACTATTTGCCCAGACAATATGGCGCCGAGTCAGGAGCTGCAAAACAGAAAAAGGAAACGGCAGCTGGGTTGGCGCATGCGCAAACTGGCGACGCTTCCGATGTTTACGCCTATTAATGCGGCAGGGAACTATGGGAGTTGTGGTCTTTCTTTCAGTTCAAATGCGGACACAATGGCCCCTAGTATTATGAGTAATTATGTTGCTTCGACGGAATTTTGGAAAAAAGAGATACTTGACTCTGTGTGACTAGGACGTGCAAGGGGCCTTTATCATTATCAGGATAGAGGGTTGTTTAAAATATACTTAAATAAAAACTATATGAAACGTGTAGGAGGCACTTCCCAAGCTTTGTAACAGTAAATAATGAAAAATAAAGAAAAGAAAATGCAACAGGAGAGAGGCAGCACTCGAGAGATATAGTCGTACACACTAGGGTCAATTTCTTCTGGAAAACCAGAAAACGAGACTGTATATTTTTGTGTAAGAGGAAACAAGTTCTGGAACCTACTCGCCAAGATGCTAAAAATCCCATCAAGAGTTAGACTGACTTTGCTTTGACAAGGACAAAGTATAACTTATATAACCAAATGAGCCAGATGACAACTCTTTATTTTGTCTGCCTGCAACTGTGCCCATAAGAATATCACCATTGATCTCACCCAGGGGTAGGCAACCTGCGGCTCTGGAGCCTCATGCGGCTCTTCATCCTTCTTGCTGCGGCTCGGTCTTGCGGCTTTGCCTGTCACGTCTTCTATACAGCACTCGCACCCGCTGGCAGCTTCTTGAGTGCGCGACTGGGGCGAGCTTACCGCGGTCACACACTCAGGAAGCCGCCAGCAGGTGCGAGGGCTGTATAGAGTCCCAGGAGTGACAAGGCAAGACCGAGCCGCAGCAAGATGATTCATCATGGTCCTTACCGCGGTCACACACTCAAGACAAGAGAGGGAAGATCAGCATGGAGCTTCAGAAACAGAAGTCACATTGAACAGATGAGAACACTAGCATTTAATAGGGCTATTCAGTGTTTCATTTATTTCAAAGTAGGCCTACACATACACACTATTAAACACAAATTTAAAAAAAGGTTAAAACTTTTAGAAGTTTATAAGCTGTGTTATGTTTTGCGGCTCCAGACTATTTTTCTTTAGTGGAAGAGGGGGCAAAATGGCTCTTTTGATAGTAATGGTTGCCGATTCTCACCGAATATACTATAGTAAATAAAAGGATTTATCTAATTTGTTGCTTGTCGACATTATTAGAAAACAAAGATACGGTAACTAGCACTGCCTCCTACAAAAAGGGACAACCCCAAGACCCTGGAGAGAAGTGAAAGCAAGCATTTTCTGTTCCTACACAATGCAGGTAGAGAGAAGTAGAGAAAACACTCTGGGGCCCATTTACTAAAGGTCAAAGTGAATTTACGAATTCAAAAACCTCGAATTTCAAAGTAATTTTTGGGTACTTCGACCATTGAATATGCCAAAATTCAATTTGAATTGAAAAAACGTTGAATATTCGACCATTGAAAATCGAAGTACTGTCTCTTTAAAAAAACTTCGACTTCGACACTTTGCCACCTTAAACCTGCCGAATTGCTATGTTAGCCTATGGGGACCTCCTAGAACCTACAGCCAGTATTCTAGAAGTAGAAGTTTTTTTGTTTTTTTTGAAAATCGTTCGATTTGAACAATTTCTACATTTGATCGAGCGATTTGAATTTGATCGAAAACTGCTAAATTGAATCAAAAAAAAAACTTTGACTATCGAATTTTTACAATTCGATGGTCGAATTTCGAAGTTTTACAACTTCAAAATTCGACCCTTAGTAAATGTGCCCCTCTGTGTAACCAGGGCCTAAAGATAAAGGACATCAGAAGGGCAGGAATTTTTATAAAAAAAAAATCTATTCATCAGATGGAGCCATTGCAGCAAAACTTTAAAAATAGGAAGTAATAGTAATTTATAGGATATTACTTCATACAAAGCAATGACAGGCTTCAATCAATAAAACAGAGAAAGGAAAAGTACCCCGCTAACAATCTTACTTGGCAGCTACTTACGGTATATAAATTGTTTCAATACCTGTTAGTTTAAGGACTTAATATATATCAGTGCAAACTCTGTGATTGTCGTTAGACCAATCTCATGAATTGTTAAATACTAAAGTGCCGTGCTACAAATTCATTATATAATTAATAAGAATTAGACGATTGAAATTAATTGTAGATAAAGTGCAGTGCAATGGAATTCATTCTATTAAATTAAAATTAAAAACCAATAGATAAATCCACCCACAATAAAATCGATTATAAAATGTGGCAATATTGTTTGATAAGTGATTATAATATCTATGTCCAAAATGGACAACAATTAATTAATAAAGTGCTTTTCAGGGCTAAATCAATAATTCATTATAACTCAGATTTGGTACAACTCCACCTCTCTCCTTTTCCATTTTCCGATTTCATTTCATGAACCTGAGTATTGTTTTTTAATATTTATCCTAGTTAATGCGGTTATTTTAATTAATTTATAATCAATTACCTGAGTTATAATGAATTATTGATTTAGCACTGAAAAGCACTTTATTAATTAATTGTTGTCCATTTTGGAATTCTAGAAACCTAGCGTAAAGGACCAGTAACATCAACAATTAGAAATTACTGTCAGTAATACTGAAATGTATTAAGTTAATTGACTCACTTTGCTAGGGCTCAGTACTTATTGAGAAGCTATTAGTTAAATACTTATTTTAATAGTCTTGCACACCTATCGTCATGCACCCCTTGTTTGTATATAAACATATAGCAGCAACACTTTTATGCTATTGAGTCAAACTATGCTGTAAGGTTCCTGAGGTCTTCCCAGTTTGACACCTCAGTTTTCTGGTCCATGAATGTCACAGTTCCCTATAACCATTTAAAAGTTACCTTACATAGAAGACCCTAGACTTCCACAACTCCCTTAGCTATAGAAGTTTATAGCATAGGTAAAGTTTTTGTAAAACGGTGTTTGGCACACAGTCTCAATTTACCATTACACTTGCAACTGCTTTTTTTGAAGCTGTAAAGTCAGCAATACAGGTGTTGATGTACTCCATGATATAAACTATAAGGATTTTAAAAGTCACAGGCAGCAGCAGACCCAAATGTTCTACTGCAATTACAGCAGTTTTTCATTGTTTCTAGAAAGTATCATATAAAAAGAAATTTAAAGGTTATTTCAGTAATTCAGAATAAGTTGCTTGTTACATTCTTATAAGTAGAATATATTTCTCACTTTAATTTTAAGTTAATGGATAAAATGCTTTTGCTAGATTTATGCCCATTTACTGTGAATAAGTGAGAGACGACGCTGAGACAAGAGGTGACAGTGGATGTGGATGGTGTGAAAAGAAGGTGGCTTTGAGAAGAGCGGAGAAGATGACCAGGAAAGTACAGTGAGACAAGTGAAGAAATGTAGTGAGGAGCAGAGGAGTGAAGGGGAATGTTAGCAGAACGATTTTATTTGCTATCCTTTGCTTTACAGGAAGCCACCTTAAAGGGATACTGTCATGGGAAAAAACATTTTTTTCCAGAATGAATCAGTTAATGGTGCTGCTCCAGCAGAATTCTGCACTGAAATCTATTTCTCAAAAGAGCAAACAGATTTTTTTATATTCAATTTTGAAATCTGACATGGGGCTAGACATATTGTCAATTTCCCAGCTGCCCCAAGTCATGTGACTTGTGCTCTGATAAACTTCAATCACTCTTTGCTGCTGTACTGCAAGTTGGAGTGATATCACCCCCTCCCTTTTCCCCCACAGCAGCCAAACAAAAGAACAATGGGAATGTAACCAGATAACAGCTCCCTAACACAAGATAACAGCTGCCTGGTAGATCTAAGAACAGCACTCAATAGTAAAAACCCATGTCCCACTGAGACACATTCAGTTACATTGAGAAGGAAAAACAGCAGCCTGCCAGAAAGCATTTCTCTCCTAAAGAGCAGGCACAAGTCACATGACCAGGGGCAGCTGGGAAATTGACAATATGTCTAGCCCCATGTCAGATTTCAAAATTGAATATAAAAAAATCTGTTTGCTCTTTTGAGAAATGGATTTCAGTGCAGAATTCTGCTGGAGCAGCACTATTAACTGATTCATTTAGAAAAAAAACATTTTTCCCATGACAGTATCCCTAGTTGGGGTTGAACAGGTTCCATCTTAGGAGAAAGCAGGAGGATCCTGGTAGTGGAGTTTAAGATTGGAGGGGAAATAGATGGGAGGCAGGAAGACTAGTTAGAAGGAGATTGCAATAGTCTAAACAGGATAGGATAAGCACATGGATTTGTTTCTGAAAGAAAAGCGTATCTTGGCTATATTGTTGAGGAAGAATTAACAGGTTTTAGCAGTAGTATTAATAGGGTTAGCGAACGAAAGAGACTGTCAGTAATGATCCCCAAGCAGCATGCTGAATTAACAGGGTTTATGGTCGTGCTTTCAATAGTACTGGTGAAAGCAGGCCCGGATTTGTGGCGAGGCCACAAAGGCCCAGGCCTAGGGCGGCAAGTTGGCAGGGACAGCATACCGCCTAGCAGCTTGCTAATGAGCACTGGGGGCATGAAGGGATGGGCTAGGTTTGGGTGACAAAGGGGACATCCCCGAAACGTTGCACTTTTCTGCCAATAAAGTGCGTTTATCTGCCTTTGAGTGCAAGTGAAATTCTTGGTTCTACGTTTGACTTGGAGGGTGCCGATCCCTCCTTCACTGTGCACCAGGCGCTCAGGATCAAAGGCCAGGGTGTGCGAGCGGTTCTCCTCTTCTAGTGGCATTGGTTCATCCAGGAGGAAAAAGCTACTGGGTCTGAACATCAAAGGTTAGTGGAGGGGTGTCAAAATATATCTGGATGTCATTGTTTTACAGGCCAAGTGAAGATATAAGGTCTCCTAAAGAGAGAGTGTTCAAGGAGAACAACAGAGGGCCAAGTACAGAACCCTGAGGCACCCCCACACTAAGATGAATTTGGAGAGAGGATTTGTTAGCAAAATTTTAAGGTGCAGTCAGAAAGGTAGGAAGAGAACCTCCATCTCGGATACCAATTGAATAATGTTAATCCTTATTGCAGGAAAACAATTATATTGGGTTAATGTTTAAATGACTTTTAAGCAGATGTCCAAACTATGGAAGGAGCTCCAAATTACAGAAAGACCAATTATCCTGAAATCTCCAGGTCCTGAGAATCCGATATAACAGGTCCTGTACCAATATAAGCCATTGATGAATGTTTTATATTTTCCTTACATAAATAGCAGAACATATCCCCTACAGTGTCTACATCAAAGATATATATATGTTTTAGGAATTAAATGTATTTCAGCAAAGATATGTATAGAAATGCATGGGCACTATTAACAATATAAAATCTTATTTGTGTCTAAAACAATATTCAATATAGACATTAATAATGAGAATTCTCCTTGAGATTTAAAGTATACAGTGTTCATCAGCCAATTGACGAAAAGTTCTAATTCTTTATAGCTTTGACCTGATTGCCTTTTTATTTTGACTTACCCTCCATCCAGAATTTTAAAATGCAATCTGATTGCTGGGGTCACTGACCAATCTGCTATACACACTATCTATTCACACTACTGCCTTGTTTCTTGGGTAAGTGGCACCATAGATAACAGATTAACAACTAGATTCTAAACTTAAAGAATGCTTTAAGACGGTCAGAGCAACAATGAATAAAAAGACAGGATGAAAATCCCTTTGACGATAATGCCAAACATGATTTTCTCCAGTAGCCTGTGATTATCTGTGGTAATTTGTTTATATTAAACAGTGAAGGTACACCATTCTGTAGTATTATGACATTTGTAATTCAAATATTAGCTGCCAATTCCAATAGGAAAAGCATAATGTTTAAAAAAGCATTTGTATGAAACAGTGCTCAAACATTTAAATCATTTTGCATAATTAGTCTCACATTGCTTCTCATAAAAGTTGGGCTGGGCTTGTAGAATGTGAGAGAGCATGTTCTGCCCATAATCAAATTTGCATTTTGTATGTAAGATGCACTTAATTTTCATTGCTATAATAGTATAAAATAAAAAAGTGCTTTGCTATGTTATGCTTTTTGTTGCCTTTTTCTGAGAAAAAAACTAACTTCACCACACCAGCATACGGATTGCTCTTAAAGCCCTTAAACAATGATTTGTTTATATAAGGTGGAAATCTAAGATGCAAAAATCTTTCCATGAATTGCGTGCAAATTATATGGCCCAAAGACACAAGTGAGCCCTTGTATTAACCTCTCTAGAGGAGGATTCCCTTAGTGTGCAAAGCCTACACATGCAACTGACGTGCACCTAGGGAATCGTACACTAATGCCGTTATTGACATTGCATACATCAGCACAGCAAAAGCGACTGAATTTGTACACAGATTGAAAGAAAAACTGGAACAGCAACATGTGTAATTACTAAAGCACATAAGTTGCGACACAAGCTTTAGTAGCTAAATGGACTCTAAAAAAAAGAAACCAGAAGCACCTTTTACTTGATCTCTCTGTTTCTGTTTATATTGTTCAGTAAATCAACTGCATACACTAAATAGATATATGTAGTGATGGGCGAATTTATTCGCCAGGCGCGAATTCGCGGCGAATTTGCGCGATTCGCGGCAGGCGAATAAATTCGCGAAACGCCCGCGAAAATTCGCCGAAAAAATTCGCCGGCGTCAAAATTTTTTTTCCGAAAAACGGACGCCGGCGTCAAAAACGGGCGCCGGCGTCGGAAAAACGGGCGCCGGCGTCAAAAACGAGACGCCGGCGCCGTTTCGCGAATTTTTCGCCGTTTCGCGAATTTCGCGCGAAATCCGCAAATTCGCCCATCACTAGATATATGTTTTATGCTGGATATATATATATATCAATGCACTATTTGGATGTTACGGTATATAAAGATGTGCCTAATAAGAAACTTCAGACAAAAATTTACCAAAAATTAACAGACAGGAACACATTGCTTCACTACAGGAGCAGTCATCCAAAGCATTTGGTGAATTCTCTTCCAAGATCACAGATGTTGCGAGTGGTTAAAATCACGAGTGATCCTGGGGAACGAAAGGAAGCTTTGCAGGCCATGTCAGCACGCTTTTTGGAAAGGGGATACCCCTACGAAATTATTGCACAAGCCAGTGAGTGGGCATTGAGTTTGGACAGAGTGACCTTATTGCGAGCCAAAAGTTCGACTCAAGATAGGAATCAGGATGACCTGTTCTATATGAACACCTATGGGCCATGTTCTTCCCTAATCAAAAAATCTCTTTTACAGCACTGGCCTTTGGTCAGTACCGACCCTGACATGTCGAAACTCGTGAACAGGAAGCTCCGTTTTGGCTTTAAACGCAACAGAAACTTGAGGGAACTACTGACACCTGCAGACCCGACTAAGAAGTATGTACAGTCAACAGGAGGCATGACGTTAAAACCTGGAGTTTTTAAATGTAATAACTGTGTGATGTGCAACACATTAATACTTGGGGATCAATTTTTTAATCCACATAGTGGGAAAACGTACCACATAAAACATAGATTAACCTGTCGATCACAAAATGTGATATACATCATACGGGCGGCATTAGATACCAACTATGACAGCAAAAAAGTGAAACAGGATATATCTAAACAACCCATTGCCCAACATTGGTTTAAAGCGAAGCACCCCATATCCACATTTAAATGCATGCCCATTGATATGGTAAAAAACCCACGGAGGGGCGGTGATATTGACCGGATCTTACTACAAAAGGAAGCATTCTGGACATTTGAACTAGGGTGTGTTGCTCCAAAAGGGCTAAATTCTACCCTCCAATTAAACGGCTTTTTGGATAAGAGATAATCTTTATATGTATTTGTAAAAAAGGAAAAAGAAAATAGGAAACAATATAGCAATCACTTTGCTCGTTCTAACCTTTGCTAGGATCTGAAACATTGTTTAGATACGAATTATATGTTGCAAGTTAATAGTTAATATGAATATTGGTTACAGATGTAACATAGCAACAGTTTTTGATTTTTTGTACCAACTAGACATGGGTTAGAAGTACACATGGTTTGCAATAACCTGCAAGTGCCGTTACAATATGTTTTTAGAGATTTTAAGCTTTTTTAGCCTAATCACTACTTTAGCACGCAGCACTTTAATGCACTAGTGCCTTAGGCACAATGTATGTTATTAAACTGGAAGTTGTTTTAATCATTGTTTTAAGATGATTCACTGCTGCTATTTATAAGGCCATAAAGAGTTAATTTTGCACAAGCCAATGCAGGCACAGTCACGTGATGTGGGTGGAGGGTATTTAAATGATTTTTTATGTATGTAATATCACCTTGATAAAGGTCCCAAGAGGGACCGAAACGTCGGTTGTACATACTAATGTGACAATACAAGTTTTTTTCACTGCAAAGACCCCTGGTGCTGGTTTTTTGTTCATTTTTGTATCAATATTCTACTCCGGGCACAGGGGCAGCTACGAGGTAGCTTTAACTGAAGGTGGGAGCTGTCCTGATCTACATGTATATATATATATATATATATATATATATATATATATATAGGTCCACACATTTGTGATTGGCAGGAAATGCAGGTCAAGAAGATAAACAAATGTAATGTTTGATTGAGCAGCTGTTAACGGGAGGGAAAGGAATCCTGTCATGCATTGTATTGTGCTAATCACCTAAGGATAATGTTCTGACAGACAGAAAACAGTGATGGTCAAAACTCCTCTGTGTGCCTGTTATCACATAATAATCTATTGAAATGGGCTTCTTAAATATGTAATGATGACAAAAAAACATATACCCTAAGTCTAAGTGGTTGTTAAGTTAAGTTGTTGCTGCAGAAAAAATTAGAATGATATAAGCAATACAATGAGTTATGGTAGTGTTAAAAGATACACAAACAGGCACATATTAATTGTGCACTTTACACTGTGCATGTAGTGAATCTGTACCTGATATGGCCACTTTGTGCTGGCCAATATCAGACATATCTGTTCATTTAGCCTGTTATGTAAGAAATAACATTTAAAGGAAAACTTTACCCTCAAACAATGTAGGGCAGGGCTCTATACAAATATATCACATAAAACAGCTCATATGTAAAACCCTGAATCATCTAAATAAACCATTTTCATAATAATATACTTTTCTAGCAGTATGATCCATTGGGCAACCCTACATTTTAAGTACTAAGGGATCTAATGAGTCATGGTGCACACAAACAAATTAAGGGCACACATACATGTTAGGTCACATGAGCCAATTAACAGACAATGTTCTGTCTTTTACTCCCTCGTCCTGTTACAGTTAGAGCTATATTATTTCTGGTTAGATGATCTCTGAGGCAGCACACAGACCATCACAAAATGGTGGAACAAGGCAAGAGATGTAAAAGGGCAATATTTACTCAAATATATATTCCAGTTTGGTAAGAATCTTTAATAGGCCACTAAATATAATGTACACTTCCAGTTGGTCAATTATTTATTTTGGCGGTATAGTTTTCCTTTAACCCAATATGTTTAAAAGCAATTAAAACACATTCTTATATTTATCTATGGTTTTTTAGGCAGTTATTGTAGTGGTTGATACTTTTAGCTGCTACCATTTGCAGTCCTTTATCTTAGTGTATTACAAAAATGTTTGGTTGGTATCAATTGTTTCAAATGGATACATCAAGATTGATAGACATTGCACCTATGTTTTAATATTTAACTACAACTCTCAATATCTGAATGTGCCTAATGCTCTGAGTATCTAAACATCAGAGAAAAATCAGCTTGAGGTTGGTTGTTATTATTCTATTTTTCCCCAGAGTGCAAGTGCTACAGCACTAAGGGGCTCTAAACCCATGCATTCAGGCGACTGTTCCTTGCACCAGATCCAATGAATTACAGTTACCCCCTATAGTTCTTGGCATTATTTGCCAAAGCACTAAATGAATGATATATATTAAAACATGCGACTGCAATTTCAGTAAATAAAATTGTGTTGGAAATCATTCAAATACATTCTTGTCTTACTGTGAGTATTACAGCAGAACGCCTAGAAAATAAGAACTACTAATCATCACCCCTTGTAAATCATAGGACTGCATTCCACTGTTGTAAAATAAATGCATTTCAATTGCCTTGTAATTTAGAAAATCTTCTGCTCTAGCAGTATGTGCTGGAAAGGGAAGTTTATATCCACTGCTCTGCAGGAACCAGGAAGGCAGGAAGTAGCAGCGTACTGAAATGTTTTAGACTCTTAACAGGCTGTTTTTTGTTTTTAACATTTTGCTCCTTTATCCTTCCTGATAGATATGTTGCTCTTTGCACCCAGAGGAAAAGAATCCACAGCCCCTCACGAAAAGCTTTAAAGATATCTGCTGGCAACCCTTATTAATGTCACCTCAGTGCCGTTTCCACAATCCTAGCCCACTCCTTTAACCCTCTCCCCTCCCTGGGCATAGAGACACTGTAAGGGGAGTGCCCACTACTGCATGGCCTCCCTAAGGCGGACCTAGTCCTTCTTTACAAAAACAGTAAGACAGAGCTGCAAACAGCCCATACAGCAGTTAGAGCCGGTAAGCATGAATTTATACAATCTTTTAAAAAGAGCAGTTTTTTTCGTTGAACTTTAGGAAATGTTTATACAAAACATTGCACATACAGTTTAACTGATTTGCCAGCAGCCTGTACACCACAGAGCTGGTAAGCCTGCACTTAAACCAACAGTGTACCTGTTTGAATCTAGGTATTGGCACATAAAGCCAAAGAGTAAATTGATCTGGGAGTTTTTGCTGCAGAGCAACTTGATTAACCACAGTGCATAGGTACAAATATACTGTATATATATATATATATATATATATATATATATATATATATATATATATATATATATATATATATATATTGAGGTTTCAGCATGGATTTTTCTAATTTTATGCACACACAAATGCAACGTGGTATTTTGACTGTGCTGTTAGCTTATATGCTTAGATGTCATCAAACCTGCTAGAAGACATATAAGGGTCATTAGATAAAATTATTATTTTCTTCATCACTTGCAAACATTAACAGTGAATGACTTTGTGTGTGACCCCACTTAGAAGGCTACCCCCTGTGTAATAAAAGGCACTAAGTTTGCCCAAGTGCCCATAGCAGCCAATGAAATGTTTGCTTTTAAACAGGTGATCAGTAAATGCCACCTGCATATTGATTGCTATAGGTGATCAGACTTGTAGCATGGTTTGCACCTTTTATTACATATTTGGTATCTGGCATCGGAGACAAATATAAAATTCATAGTTATCTTCCAGTAACTCGCCTTCATACAGGGTATGGGTGCCTTAGGACTGTAGCATTTTTCACTTTATTGCCATCTCACCACTTCAAATAACAGTGGATGGGGTGAAAGGGTGCATGGGACTTTGGGGTGAAATACAACAATGATTTCCCCTATTCACTTCCCTATTGGTTAAATCAGGTGATAGGAGAAGCCCAATTGTAATCCTGAAACAGAGTGAATACACAAATTAAAAATCAGAGCCTCCACAAATTATTAGAAATTACTAGAAAAGTAGAAGAATATTTTTGCACCATACTACACTTTCTTATAAAGGCTTTTTTTTTGCTTTTTGTTTTTACAAATTTTAGCCTCAGTCTGTAAGATTTAAAGGACACGTAAACCCCCTACACAAAAATTTAACAAGTAAACAGCCTCTTTGAAACCTTTAGATAACTACCACTCTGGTTGTTAAAAGGTTAACATTTAGGCTGCAGTATCCCCATAATCACTTAGAAATCTTTCTCCTCCTCTAACCCAATCAGCCCACTCCCTCAGGAATTTGCTTTGGCTGTTGGCAAATGAGCATGCTCAGTTCTTCTCGGCTCAGATTACTAAACACTCCCCCAGTGTAACAGCCAAGGAAGAGATAGCATTGCTTGTTCCCATAGAAACTCTGCTCTAGCTGTTTGATTCTATTTTTTTCTCCTAACCACCTCTCCTGAGCTCAGCTTAACCATTACAGCACTCAACTCCAGCAGTACTTTTTATCAAAGTATGTTGTGCCTATGTAAATCTGCATTCTGCATTGCATGAACTTTACAGCATACATGTCCTGTTTGCAGATATCAATGTGACTGATGATGTGTCAGAGGGAAAATGGCCGCCGGTTGAAAGCTGCTATTTGTTTTAGGAAAATGTGATGACGCTGACAAATGGAGGGGGTATATGCAGTACAAATTATGTGGCTTGGGCGGGGAAGATATGCCCAACTTATATACATATACATAAAAATGTAGGCTTTACATGTCCTTTAAGAGAATGTAAATAAAAAAGGCCACTATCATAAAATATCTCAGAATTATCCATTTTGTCCTGACACATAACAGAGGCTAATAACATACTTTTAACACTTTTGATATGATGGGATTTGCATTGTACTAGATCATACTTTCTAAATGTGAATGTGAAAGATGTTATATACAATAATATGTTAGCGTATAAAATAAGCTGGTAACACAACTCCCAGCCAGCACTAATTTTAAAGTCTGGTGTTTGGGAATTCATCTGCAGTGTTGGTAGGCATGTACTGTATGTGAAAATATTACAGTGGGAAAACGGTTGTGTCCAGTTCATGGAATGAATCCTGGGCTGAGTTAATCCTAGCTGTGTGGTGCATGATGTATCAGATGTCTTGTAGGACCTAACAGTGAGTGTGAGCAAATAACAGCGCATGCCTATGAGCCTTCTTTCCCCAGTTAGCTTGCTTTTGGCAGGACAGAGCACAGCTGAAAAACCCAGAGGGCTTCTGTACTATAGGAAGCACAGAGCTGAGACTCTCCACAAAACATGCCACAGATTTGCTAGCTCATGTGGAAAGATTTACTTGTCCTGGAAATGCTTCCATCTCTCAACAGCTACACACATGTCTACAGTATAATGTAAGTCATGCTGTCACAAAAATATTTGTGCAGTAAAAGAAGCACAATCAAAATGACAAACATTGACAAAGTTTTGCAATGAGTTAGCAGTCCTGTGGGCAATGCAATACAGTAGGCTACACAGTGCCATGTGCTGTGTTTACTTGCAGTTCTGCAGTTCTGCAGTTATGGTCACCCTGTCTGTATTGATTCTGCTTTCATTCTGATACACAGCTGCACAGACACTAAAGGCTCTAGGTTACATCCCCCATGCTGGGATATCTCCTAACCACCTCTCCTGAGCTCAGCTTAACCATTACAGCACTCAACTCCAGCAGTACTTTTTATCAAAGTATGTTGTGCCTATGTAAATCTGCATTCTGCATTGCATGAACTTTACAGCATACATGTCCTGTTTGCAGATATCAATGTGACTGATGATGTGTCAGAGGGAAAATGGCCGCCGGTTGAAAGCTGCTATTTGTTTTAGGAAAATGTGATGACGCTGACAAATGGAGGGGGTATATGCAGTACAAATTATGTGGCTTGGGCGGGGAAGATATGCCCAACTTATATACATATACATAAAAATGTAGGCTTTACATGTCCTTTAAGAGAATGTAAATAAAAAAGGCCACTATCATAAAATATCTCAGAATTATCCATTTTGTCCTGACACATAACAGAGGCTAATAACATACTTTTAACACTTTTGATATGATGGGATTTGCATTGTACTAGATCATACTTTCTAAATGTGAATGTGAAAGATGTTATATACAATAATATGTTAGCGTATAAAATAAGCTGGTAACACAACTCCCAGCCAGCACTAATTTTAAAGTCTGGTGTTTGGGAATTCATCTGCAGTGTTGGTAGGCATGTACTGTATGTGAAAATATTACAGTGGGAAAACGGTTGTGTCCAGTTCATGGAATGAATCCTGGGCTGAGTTATTCCTAGCTGTGTGGTGCATGATGTATCAGATGTCTTGTAGGACCTAACAGTGAGTGTGAGCAAATAACAGCGCATGCCTATGAGCCTTCTTTCCCCAGTTAGCTTGCTTTTGGCAGGACAGAGCACAGCTGAAAAACCCAGAGGGCTTCTGTACTATAGGAAGCACAGAGCTGAGACTCTCCACAAAACATGCCACAGATTTGCTAGCTCATGTGGAAAGATTTACTTGTCCTGGAAATGCTTCCATCTCTCAACAGCTACACACATGTCTACAGTATAATGTAAGTCATGCTGTCACAAAAATATTTGTGCAGTAAAAGAAGCACAATCAAAATGACAAACATTGACAAAGTTTTGCAATGAGTTAGCAGTCCTGTGGGCAATGCAATACAGTAGGCTACACAGTGCCATGTGCTGTGTTTACTTGCAGTTCTGCAGTTCTGCAGTTATGGTCACCCTGTCTGTATTGATTCTGCTTTCATTCTGATACACAGCTGCACAGACACTAAAGGCTCTAGGTTACATCCCCCATGCTGGGATATCTCCTGCATTCCATTGCTGTACACAACCAATCCTTTTCACATTCCCAAGCAGGGACTGCAGAACCCTATGCACTCACACACTGCTCTACGCTACGTGAGAGCAGCACGCTGAGGATCTGCTCTCACACACAGGTACTGTCTAAATAAATAGGCCTTAAGCATCAAGAGGATGTTTGCTGTTGGTTCATTCTATAGTATAATAAATCAAGAAGTACAATTTTCAAATCAGCTTTGTATCATTTTGCATATATTTCTGCTCTGTTGTATTCTATATCACTACTTAATGTAAACAATTTAAGCTGTTTCTTTTCTTTTATTCCCTTTTTTGGATGTCTGTGCCCCAGTAAAAATCTAGGGTGCCAATGTAATGTAGTATTTGAAGCAATAATATGAAATATGCAATATTTTACTTTAATAGTTTTATTTATTATAGACACCTTTATAGTTTAGCGTGAGATGTATGCAAGAAGTGATTGTTCTGCAAACTCGTGATTTCATATTATGAAAGTAAGACAATCATTTCTGTGATTACGCTGCTACTTTTTTTTTTTTTTAAATATGGAACAGCCACTGAAGTAGCACCAACTCCAGTTTTATTCCTCTCTCTTAAAATGTCTGAATTAGGACATGTAGAACAAGGGCTTCTATTGCACTAGCAGAGCTTGGTATGACAGGTGGCTAAAAAAACGCTATACCTTTCTGTGTAACATAATATGTATCTTCAGGGACCAGGGAAAAAACGATGGAACGGATGAAAGAATAGCCTCTGTGCATTCAGTGCCTGCTGACAGTTATTTATGCGGTATAGAAGAAATGTAGTATTTCATTACATTTACCCTGCAGAAATGGATCTGATTGTGGCATATGATTGCTTTTTTTCAATTTTTTTTCTTATTTTTAACAAAAGATACAAAGAACTGTAGTAATATTATCAAGGTTTCATATTCAGAAATGCATTAAATAGATATTACTGCTGTACTTTTTCCAAGTTATATAAAGTTGGTAACACCCTGTTCATTTTTTTTTATATAATTCACAAAAAGCAAGCTTCTTCTACTAATCTGCAAGGGATTGATGCATATCTTTTTTTCTTTTTGTATGAAGAGATATTTCTCATGGACTCCTAAGAGGATGAAGTGGTGAAACGATGGGGCTGTCTGTATCAGGATTGCATAATGGCCAGAGAGGACTCTGTGAAGTGCCTTCGTTGTCTGCTCTACACCCTCAATTTGCTTTTCTGGGTGAGTCAAGAACAGCAGGGAGTTGCAGTGTGTTAAACAGGTGGAAATGCTTGGATTCACGTTACATCTGGCTAAAAGAAAGTACCAAAGGGTTTTGCTAAGCACAAAATTGGATTACTGTGTATTTTGCAAAGATCTAAGGCTAAGGCCACACTAGGCGATAGCGCCGCGATTTGACTCGCGGCGACTTTTCGCCGCGACTTTTAAGCCGCAATCGCTGGGGAATCTTTTGCGCTGGCGTCTATGGGGAATCGCGAAAAATCGCCAGCGTAAAAACACACGCGGCGATCTTTTCTCTACTGTCGCTCGAAATTGCCTCGCTAGGCGATTTCGAGCGACAATAGAAAAAAGATCGCCGCGTGTGTTTTTACGCTGGCGATTCCCCATAGACGCCAGCGCAAAAGTTTCCCCAGCGATTGCGGCTTAAAAGTCGCGGCGAAAAGTCGCCGCGAGTCAAATCGCGGCGCTATCGCCTAGTGTGGCCTTAGCCTAAGGGTTGTCTTCTAATTATTCCTTTGATCAGCATACACTACAACCACCCTGTACTGGCAGCAATGCCAGAAATGTTTTCTTTAATCAAAGAAGAAGTGGGGTTACAGAAATGATAAGGACAACTCTAGTAATGTGTTTTATAGTTTGAATTATTTACTGTGTTACGTTTATGTACAACTGCAATTATTAGCATTTATATTCAAATAGTTGAATGTCATTTTTCTTAGTTTTTAATACTTCTGTCAGGGCTAGCCTTTGGGATGTTCAAATTTTTTCTTTGTGTGTACTCTTGTCATATATAAGTCTCTTAAATAACCTGCCCTGTTGCTGCTTTTCCTGATAGGGTGTAGCCTATTGATGATGTTTCAGAACAGCAATATGTATGCAAAAACGTTTTTTTTATTTTTGCCTGGTGGGTCAGTAAGGCTGCAAGATACTGTAGACCAAAGAGTTGAATATGGTTGTCTTTTTCAAATCTAAAATAACTATGTAATTCAGCTAAAATAACAAAAAGGACTGAGCAAAGATAATCGGTTATTTTAGAGGGTGTCCATACTTAAATTACCATTATAGAAGACAAACGACACAATAGGACTTCATCCCCCAAAAGACAGATAATAAGATAATTAATTGATAATATTGCATGTAATTATAATGCTGATGTTTATTAGTCAACCATGCCAACAAATTAAAACCCTAAGGCTCCTGTAAGAGGAGTGGCCCCTCCCTCCTGTGACACAAACGATTATATTTTAAAGTAATAGTGTTATCACAATACTGTAAATAACTGCTGTTAATATTGAACTAAAACATCCACCAAAAATTAATACAATATCCACAAAATATTGTCACTCCTACTTGTAAGCTTGATATGTGTGTATTGAAAAGATTCCAATATACTTCTCAAGATGTGAATACCCCTGTGGAAGAGGGGCCCCTTTCTGATTCTGTGCACAGATGTCTCCCAGGATTTGTCTCTCCCCAGGCACATACTGAGCAAATCTGAGAGATATGCTGCTTGTTGGATGTAATTAGATGTCTTAACAGAAGTTACATTGATTTATGAAACAGTGGGAGTTTAATATCAAGTTGATCTATATCACACCTGCAATGGTGGATAAGTATTGGCACTACATAACATGATCTTATTCAATGTGCTGTTAAGCACTGAACTATTACTCACATGCTAGCAAATCAGTGCACCTAAGAATACGAGCAACACACTAACCTTGTGCTGAAGTATTTTGGATATCAATATAAGCATCACAATGGGAGTTGTTTTACAAATAGAAGACCAATTTTGGTATACAAGACACCATTTGTGATTTAGGATTGAACTCCACAGCATGATGAGGACTGATTTGTTGCATGACGATGACACGCATGAGACATGTCGGACTTGCAGAATATAATGGGACTGATCGAGAAATTGCAGGTACAAACGACATGTAGCCGACACGACTGTCTGATGTGAATGCCGCACGATGCGTCTTCATCTGACAGTCGTATTGTGTATAGTTTATACCTGCAGTTTCTCTATCAGTTCCATTACATTTTGCACGTCTGGCAGGCCGATCGACATGCAACGAAATGGTCCTCATCGCGCCGTTGAGTTCAGCCCTTATACTGAACACTCATTCTTGAGGAAGCAAGCTTAATCACAATGGTGCATACATAATTAGTCTGCAGCTGATGCAGAAAATTTTTCAATATACATATATCAAGCTTATAAGTAGGAGTGACAATATTTTGTGGATATTGTATGAATTTTTGGTGGACTTTTTAGTCAGCATATTAATATATATACGTATATATATTAACAGTGTATTTAATACTTATGTGTTGGTTAAAAAACATTGCCATTATAATTATATTCAATATTACCAATTGAGTATCTTATTATCTGGCTTTTGCAGGATGAAGTTCCATTTTTTTTTTCTGTCTTAACTTTGTAATTCAGCAAATCTTTCAAGACTTTGATTTGATAGACATGACCTTTTCAGTGCCTGTGCATGAGATTGTCCTGTACTGGATTGACCACATGCTTTGCGGTAGGCCCCTATTTATACACTCTGTAGCTTTCTCCCTCCTCAAATTACCATAAAATATACCTGTAAAAAAAAGAACACCATACCAAGAAAAGTATACCGGATTGATAAATAATAAGGTCATTTATAAAGGTGTGGGGGGGGGGGGCTAAGGGAATTGCCTACACAAAGGGTCAGATTTACATAGGGTCGAATATCGAGGTTTAATTAACCCTCGATATTCGACTGTCGAAGTTAAATCCTTCGACTTCGAATATCGAAGTAGAAGGATTTACCGCAAATAGTTCGATCGAAGGATTTTAATCCATTGATCGAACGATTTTTCTTCGACCAAAAAAAGCAAAGCCTATGGGGACCTTCCCCATAGGCTAACATTGCACCTCAGTAGGTTTTAGGTGGCGAACTAGGGGGTCGAAGTTTTTTTTTAAGAGACAGTACTTCGACTATCGAATGGTCGAATGATTTTTAGTTATATTCGAAGTCGTAGTCGAAGTAGCCAATTCGATGGTCGAAGTAGCCAAAAAAAAACATTCGAAATTCGAATTTTTTTTATTCTATTCATTCACTCGAGCTAAATAAATGGGCCCCATAGAGGAACATTTATCAAGGGTCGGATTTCTAATTCATGTGAGTTTTTTCAAACTCCCTTAAATTGGAATATACTCGAAATTTGTCTGGGGGGTTATTTAAGAAAAAAATCAAATATCTTAAACTTGGACGAATTTTACCAACTTGAAAACTTTTTTTTTCTCTGAAAAAAACCTGAATGTCAGGAAGGCTACAAACAACTCCAAATTGGTCACTGCAACACTCCCATTGACTGATACAGTAATTTAGCAGGTTTTAGGTGGTGAATAGTTGAATTCAAATTCTTTAAAGGACCAGAATATGATAAATCTTGAAAATCGAATAAAAATATTTAAAAAAAACCTCTAATTTTGAGTTTGGATAATTCCCTAGTCGAATTTGACAGTTTTGACCATAAAAAATTTGAAATTGAATTTTCAATTCGACCCTTTCTACTGTATCCTTTTGACTTTGGAACCAAAAATGATTATTTCTGAACCTTACTTCCCTCTGGACAATATAAATTGAATACATAAAAATAGAAAGTAATGTTGAACATGATTGTACAATGCATCCATCATGCTTGTTTGGCAGCTGTGTGCTTATTTCCTGGAAGCGAATGACCAAAATCATTGGGTTTTTGTCAGTGTTCTTTAGGAACAATAAAGGTCATTCTCCATTCTCTGGACTGGCAGCAGAACCATTTATCAGCAATAACACATTTTTGTTGGAAAAAAATTTGGAATTTTTATGCTGCATAAAACTGAATAATACCTGTACAAACAATTTACCATTTATTGCGGAAAGAAATAACGTGAATAATTGCATATGCTGCTATTTCGAACAGCGATAAAACCTCAGTATGTAGGCTAATGCATACTGCCATGCATACAGTTAATTTTATGTAAACTGGTTGTTTAGCCACACATCCAAAGGAACAGATTTCTGAATGCCACATACCCAGATGGCCATCTTTTCTAAAAATGACTGTTCAGGCTGAGCAATCAGTTAGCTAAGAAAAGTGGGCAAATGTTGTTTCCTTTTTGGACATGTAACAAATAGGGCATTGACTGTCCAGGTTTTCATTCATAAATTATTACATCTGAATTTGATTATTAGGAATTATAGCTGTGGAAGTGTGTACATGAATAAAACACACATTCCTTTGAAAGATTTTTAAAAGATCTTGATTTCACACAAAGAGGCAAATGAAGGCTTCATTATGTTACAGAAGGAAGTGTGTGAAGTGCAAAAAAAGGCCACAATCAGACTTTTTTTTGCAGTTGCAGAGTGCTCTCTTTTGGGCAGATTTACTAAAGAGCAAAGTGGCTAAAGATAGCAACTTTTCGCCAGCATTGCAACCCGCAGGGACCGTCACTAGCGTTCATTCGCACTCTATCGCCAGGCGACTTTTCTCTCTGGTGAACAATCGTTACTCTGCAAATTCAGATTGCGGATTTTACTGAACATTACATCTTTTGCAAGAGTTGACTTTGCCACCTCAGACCAGACGAAGTGCTTAAAAGAAGCTAGATCTTCCTCAATCTTCTGTCACTTACATCATATCATATACAATGCATTTCAGTTACAAAAACGCTGGCGACTTTTCCTTTTTTGAAGCAGAATTGCCTGCAAAAGTCCTGACAAACTTTTTTTGGGTAACTTTTTTTTGTCCCTGGACATTTGTAATAAAAAGTGGTAACTTCAAGCATTTGCACCAACATTTATAATAAAGACCTCCATACAACTACCCACCATATGCAAATTGACCTAAGCGCTTTTGACCCCTTTGAGTTAGGCAGCACTCTATCCAAGAGAGTTGAGTGGGGTAAGGTAATTAGGTATTCCCCCACTTATTCCTACTCACCCCCAACTTGCACATCAATTAACAGCCTAATGGCAGACAGTTAGGACAGAGCTCGCCTGCACCTCCTGATGGTGTAGACTGCTCCTTGTGCCTGATTGAACAGAGTTCAGCATTCCCAGGGGTGCAAGTGTTTCTTTCATACACCACACTGTAATAAATGCAATTAACTGTATACCAAATTTTGCACTTTGCTAATAAAATTTTCTTGACATTACCCCTCCCCCTACCCTCCCTTACCATATCAAGGCACAGCTGACAGAAGATGGAATAAGCCTTCAATGTAAAAAGCTAGCTTACAGTAACTCGCTTATATGATGCACTATGTAAATATACCCATTGGCGATCGACATGCAAGTAATCTTTCTGTCACCTTTTATCTTGAACTTTTGTTATGCTATAGAAAATTAATAAAAATTTGAACCGTATTAAAGTGTAATAATAGTCTTGTTATGTGCATAAGATTGCACAGAATTCTGAGATTGCATCATGGGTAGTTGTTTTGACCATAAGGTAAATATCTTAATCATTACCCCAGGTCAAAACCCCACTTTAAATATATAACACCTGGAAAAGTAGCAGACACAGGTAGAATTGAGGGGTAGAACTTGCAGCCCTTTAGGTGAAAACCTTGCCTCAAGTGGCAGTGTGTGGCAGTTTACTAGGGATGTCAGAAAGCTTCTGGTAAATTTAACAGCTGAATTTCCACTTTCTAAAATGAAAATTTGCCTCTTCTAGTGCAGAGATGGAAGTAGCCTCTGAAACTCCTCTGAAACCTTGCTGTGTTCTACAACTTGTGCCACATTAGAAATACAACTCGCAGTGCATGACAGCTGAGGGCAGGCACAAGGGACTTATCTGTAGTCATGAAATAACTATATATGGCTATGTGTGGCTTTTATTTGTCTAATTATAAATCTCTGTCTTTTGTTTTAGTTGATGTCGGTATGTGTTTTGGGAGTTTCTGCCTGGATGAGGGACTACATTAATAATGTGCTTACACTAACTGCAGAAACAAGGTAACACTGATTTCTTTTTCTGTTTTATGCTTTTAATATATGCTTAATGAATTTTATAGCCTTGACATCAGGGTAAAATTCCATTGTATTGATTGACTTCTTTGATCTTCTCTTGTCAACCATGATGTTGAAAATTGTTTTCTGTACTTTCAATGTGCTGGCTAATTGTCTGTATCTAATTGCACTTTCTCGAAGGTACATCAAAGAGCATATTTATCAAAGAATGAAAATAGAGTTTACCACAGGGGAATTCTACAACTTTCTATTCAAATTTTATAGTTAAAAAACTCGATTTTTTTTTGCTTTTTTACCATTCTGACTTTAATAAATAACCCCCTTAATGTCTGTATTAGTTTTGAAAAAGTTCTGACAAGGATCAAAAAAATTGATATCATCAAATACTACATTCTTTAGCTTAATAGTAGCTTGAACATGCAGTTGTATTTCTGTAAATACAGAAATATAAATAAAAATAACTAGGTGCCCCTACACACATACATCTTTTATTTTTTCTGTGCTATTGGTTTCCTACATCCACATGTGTCAATACCTGCAAGATGTACAGAGTATTGTGGATGTTGCAGGCTTGAGTGGTGATGTTTAGTGCAGTTCCAAGTCTTCTCTCTGTAGAATTTGGCCTCCCTTGATTGTATAATAAAATTTGAAGCTTAAATATCTTTATATATTTAAATAGCAAATTTATCTGCAAAACTACATTGTCATTTCAGGGTTGAGGAAGCTGTAGTTCTCACTTACTTCCCAGTGTTCCATCCAGTGATGATCGCAGTTTGCTGTTTTCTTATTATTGTGGGAATGCTGGGTTACTGTGGAACTGTGAAAAGCAACCTGATACTTCTGCTATGGGTAGGCCTCTGCTTCTCAGTCCTTTTGTCCACACTTACTTTTATATTACAATTATGGGACCTGTTAACCAGAATGCTCAGGACCTTTGGTTTTCCAGATAGATCCATAATTTGGATCAGCATACTTTTAGTCTACTTAAAAATCATTTACAGTATAATTGAAGAAAACCAATTGTTTATCCTCCAATAAGGATTAATTATATCTTAGTTTCTGATCAAGTACAATGTACAGTTTTATTATTACAGAGAAAAAGGAAATCAATTTTAAAATGTTTACTTATTTCCTGGAATTCAGAGCTTTCTGGATAACGGATTTCCGGATAACAGATCCTATACCTGTAAAATACATATATAAACTGTAAATGTATTTTAGAAATATAGGAATACAAGGGCAATATTTCATGGTAGAAATATATTTTTTTACAGATCATGTTAATAATCAAGTCCTGTTTACAGCGATTCCTTTTGTATGACTTTAATGCTGATTTAAAACTGATGTTGCCATAGTTTAACAGCGTAGTAATTAAAATACTTAAAAGGTAAAAAAATAATGTCTAGTAACCCATAGCAAACAATCACAACTGGACAACTGTAAATGCTTCATGCAGTTGTCATGGGTAACTAGACAATTAGTACATTTAAGATTATTCAATATATGACTCCCTATATTTAAAATTTAAGCCACAGGGCAGATATATATATATATATATATATATATATATATATATATATATATATATATATATATATATATATAACAAACAAGGGAAAGTTGTGCTCACCACTAGTTTTTAAAATCATTAGGCGGGGGTGCAATGAGGGTGTGACCACAAAATACATATAGTCAAATACAAGAGTATTATAGTCAGGTGATCCCACTGGTGTCTAATAAAAGGGCAGCCAAGTTTGGGAGTTTTACTTTGAAAGCAGCTAGTAAGTTGCAGGTAAAACATATTCGTCCCTTTTATAAAATGTATAATGAAGCAATAGAATTCTTAATGAATCAGATGAAAATTGAGCATAGGACTGGCCAGATACGTAGTTGGCCAGCTTAAATATATTGCAATATATGGACAAACAATCCCTCTTTTGTTTAAAGGGTAAGGCATTTTTCAGTAGCAGTATGCACAAAATGTCTCTGTCTTAAATATATTGATAATGGGTTGAGTGCAGAGGATCTCTTGTATTTGACTATATATATATATATATATATATATATATATATATATATATATATATATATATATATTTACATGTGCAAATCAGTATATATTTTGTAAAAAACAAAATGCAATAGTCACTGTGAAAAATATCACATGTGGTGTGACATTATCAATACTGCCTGTGCTTTATTTCGTTTCCATGTGCACACAGGGTCCGAAAATACACATTGAATAAACACAAGTAGGGTGACCTTTACACCGGTACCAAATAATGTATCAATATGTTTTTGTAGGTAAAGGTGACATTTTCCTGCTTGCTTTTTCTTTGGTAAATCTGTATGCATTTCAGATGGCATCTTCGTGAATGTAATGCTACTGAATACTGTAACATGAGACGTATTTCCATATTTCTTTACATTTCTCAAGATACTGGATTCATCATGTAAATCAGAATAGAAAATATGCTTTTAATACTGTTAAACAATTATATGTTACCGCTAGCCTAACTGTCAAACCCTCACCCTCTTCTTTTTTGACTGAAGTGCAGATCAACTCTAATGGGCACATTGTACTGAACCAACCAGTTAAATTCAGTATATTACAAGGAAAGCAGAAGATTAGAGCAACCCTGATAATTTCTGCTATTGGTGATGATCCAATGTTGCTAGAAGGTTTCAGCAAACCAGACTATTTTTGTCAGGGGAGAAGGTTTGCAATCAAAAAGCAAAGCATGATGCCCTGTTGAAATTGCCTTCAGAGGGGTTCAACATGGAAAGGTGATTACACTTTTCCCATTGTTATAATGATTCTGTAACAAAATCTTTAGTATTCTTACCGGTAATTTGAAAACTGGAGTCCCTTTAATATTTTTGCATGAGGTCCAATTATTGAAGCTCCATTCAGTTACCCCCAAAGAACTATACACTTGCATTTGTAGTTTATCAGAAGTATAAAATCAATGAACAATGAACAGTATGTCCTTAGGAGAAGCCAATTTGATCAGCCTGTTCAAGTTATTTCTTCATAAATTACTCTTCATTCAATTGAATGTTGCGTTTGGAGGCACCTAACTGTTATTTATGTTGATCTATTTTGTTTACGTTATTTGTTTTTTTCTGAATCATTGTGTATTTTGTCCTGATTCTGGCTTGGGTTTCTTTCTATAGCTACTTTACAATTTATCTGGCTTTGCCGATGCCTCCTGCTTTCATGCCCGCAGTTGTCTTATTGACAACTAAACATTTGCTGGCACATTATTTTACTATTTATCAAATCTTTTGAAAGTCTGACTTTTGTGTGTCCACATTTGTAACTGTCATTTATTTATGTATAATTTTATTTTTCCTCTTGTAATTGCATGATTGCTGTGGCTACTTCTTGTTACAGTGTTTTTCAGTTAGTGGGTTTATTCTCACTAAAAAAAATCCCCCAATTTGGGTATACTCAAAAGATTTGAAACTGAAACAGCATTGTACAATGACTCAGTAATTCTTCAAATTTCCCATCACATCCAAAGCTTTAAAAACTTTTTGCCTTCCTGCTTTACCCCCTCCTTCTGAAGGCACCCATTCTTCCTGCTGATTGGAACATTGGTCAGTCACTAGCATCCTACCCACTCCTTTCAGTCCAAGTGCAGAACATGAGGCAAGAGGAGGCAGGATTAAGTCTGAGCTGGAGTTTTACCAAGAAGGGGAGGGGGTGAATAAGGCGAAATAAGGGGGGCAGCAATGAACCATTCAAGTTAGGGGCAGGGAATAGCTTACCTAAGATGTTTTTTTTTGTATGCACGTAATTCTGGCAGGTTAGACACCCTGTATGCACTTTTATAACATGAGCCCTTCTGCAAATTACTTCCCCTTTAAGGTTACCAGAATCAGCTTTTTGCTGCCTCTGGTAACCTGTTGCCTCTTTTGGGAAGTTCGTAATTTATTATAAAGTGTATGTATAGGTACATTTATAAATTGCATCAATCAATTAGTTTTAGAGTTTCTAGATTAACTTAGCTTTATTGGGCTATTTTTTGATATTTTACACAACATTATTATTGTTCCTGTATAAAAGCATCATCAATCTTAAAGTGATACTGTCATGGAAAAACATGTTTTTTCCAAAACACATCAGTTAATAGTGCTCCAGCAGAATTCAGCACTGAAATTCATTTCTCAAAAGAGCAAACAGATTTTTTTTTATTCAATTTTGAAATCTGACATGGGGCTAGACATTTTGTCAGTTTCCTAGCTGCCCCAGTCATGTGACTTGTGCCTGCACTTTAGGATGGAATTACTTTCTGGCAGGCTGTTATTTCTCATTCTTAATGTAACTGAATCAGTCTCAGTGGGACTTGGCTTTTACTATTAATGCTGTTCTTAAATCTTCCAGGGAGCTGTTATCTTGTGTTAGGGAGCTGTTACCTTCCCATTATTCTGTTGTTAGGCTGCTGGGGGGGGGGAGGGAGGGGGTGATATCACTCCAACTTGCAGAACAGCAGTAAAGAGTAATTGAACTTTATCAGAGAATAAGTCACATGACTGGATGCAGCTGGGAAATTGTCAATATGTCTATCCCCATGTCAGATTTCAAAATTGAATATAACAAAATCTGTTTGCTCTTTTGAAAAATGGATTTCAGTGTATAATTCTGCTGGAGCAGCACTATTAACTGATGCATTTTGAAAAAAAACATGTTTTCCCATGACAGTATCCCTTTAACAATGTATAGGAACAGTATTTAGCATCATCTTTTTTGATTTCAGTTTCAGCTTTTCTTCAGCTTCAGAGCTTCAGCTCTCAGCTTCTTTAACCAACTAAACTAAGCTGGGTATTCAGTTTTAAGTTTTTCATTAAAAATATTCAGGTTACTGTATATATTTTCAAATGCTGCAGCTTTGATTGATTTGCCTTTGTGTTCTATTCCTAGCTTTTCCACTAAACTGTTGAACTTTTCTTATCTAACTTTGCAAGATATACACATTATAACACCAGCTTCCTCTGTGTGTTAAGACAAACAGTTTTGAAGGATTAGGAAGCAGGGAGCCAAATCTGACTAATTGTGCCTTATGGGTAATCTTTCACTCATCAGTGATTCAAATTATTTTTTTAACTGTCACTTCAAACCTGAGGAATGACAGGTGCTAATTACATGGCTCTGTGTGTAGGGAGTAGGAGATGCTTAACCTTGGCTAAACATTGGACCACAACTGAAACCTTGTAGCATATGAGTTTTGATTTTTCATCCAATTTTCAAGATACTTTTCAGATTATTCACCCAAAAATTCAGAATTTTGCCCGAAAACTCCAAAAACTCCAAAAACTTTGGGGTATTGCCAAAAACCCAGCGCACATCAAAAAATCATTGGGACTTCTCCCATTGACTTATATGCAACCTCAACAGTTCTGAGATGCCGGATTTTCAGATTCGGACTTTTCCATCCTCGGATGTAATAAATTCCGATAAATTTGTGATTTTTTTAAAAGTCCTATTTTATAAAAAAAAAAGAATCACTTTTCGTGATTTTTGCATTCAGAGTTTAGTAAATAACCCCCTAGGTGTTAACTAGTTATACAGAATCTGTATTTTATTTACTGCTCTATAAAGAATAATTAATCAGCCCCAACGTTTACCTTTACTTTTACCTTATCTACTTTTAAAATATAAATTAGGTAGTCCAATTAAATTTTAATGTGATAGCTGCGTAAGTGAATGCATACTTATTTGCATTAATGTCTTCCCCTTTTTTATTTTACATTACAAAGCTAATTCTATATGAAATATCTGATCCACATAGCAGCTCTTTTAAAAATATATTGTCTAGCAAATGTTCCTCTTAATAATTTATCTATAGTATTTCAGTAGTGTAATAGGAATTCTTTTAATTTATGCAAACCTATGGGGGATATATAGACTCCAGGCTATACTGCTTCTGTAGCATACATTATCAGTCACAGTATGGGACTTGTGAAAGGCCTCCTCAAAAATGATATATTCTTTTGACTTATGTTTTATAATTCTGATAAAAGTACACTTCAAAGTTCTGTAAAGGAGAGATGTGTGTGTGAGTAGTATCCAAGAGTGCATAATGTAGTGTAACACATTTTTGAGATTTAAAATTTTCTATGCGAAGAGACTTGCTAAAATATATTTAACTGTCAGAGGTGTACCTCTATAGTATTTCCATCAAACTAACAGGCACATCATATTTTTCTAGCCATTTTCTGAGGTTCATATTGAAAGTGAATAAATCCTTTAAAGAACATGTTAAAGAAATGCTTTGGTGTGAGACATTATTACTTTTGTTGTGTTTAGCTTACATGAAGTCCCCCTAGACTTTTTGGGCTCCTTACATATGAATGATCAATATTCTTTTGATGTTTCTTTTAAAGGAAACATAACAGAATTGCCTGCATAGTTCCGTAATTGACTGTGTAACATAGTATACAGCCTTCTATTGTACAGAAACAAGTTGAAACTTTTTAAATATTTGTTAATAATATGTAATATATGTGGATTTTCACATGTTTAGCATCTGTATTAGGAAAAAACATACCAACTGGGCTAATAGAACCACAATGGGCCAGCAATTTTTTTATTTTTTTATTGAAGCACGAGCGTGATTCGTTCACCCGTGCTAGAGTCACACAAAGTGCTCACACACAGACAAGTCCTTGTAAAAACTCCGGATTACCCGGCCCAAAAGGCGCCAAGATAAAAAGAGTTCTTTGGAACCACCTTTGCCTGAAGGCTAGGGTGGAACCCTTTATCCCCGACCCCCTGGTCCAAAAGGCACCAGCAGGGGGCAAGGATCTTCAGGCCCCCTTCGCCACAAGGCTAGGGGGGCCTCAATGCCCAACTTACAATTGATAGGTCTTGTGATGAAGTTTTCTTAGCCTTGTCATGTGGCAAAATGACCAGATTACTTAGACATGTGCTACCGGATTGTGGAGAGAAATTATAAAATCTTACAAACAGTTTTCATCTATGAAAAAAAAAACAGCTCAAAGAGGTTAGTCTAATAAATCATTCATGGGTTATAGGACAACTAAATCCCTCAGTAAGGATGACCCTATTGTAGTTATCATAGGGCAGGGTTCTTAATTGACTAAGGTGATCTGGGTTCTATTTTTTTAGAGTCCCAGATAAATTTGTAATTATGAATGACTGGTAGATGCAGCATTGGTTTATATATCTATAACCTTGTTGTGCACTATGGGGCTGTAAACAAATAAAACTCCTCAAAATATGGGAAAGAGTATAAATACTTAATCTAGATTTGCTCAACTACACATCCAAGCCAGGTGTTTGTGAGCAATACAATGATTTCTATAATAGCACAGACCTTAACAGGATAAGAACTGGCTTTGCAACTTTTCAATATGTGATAATCACTTTATTACAATAGCCATGAGATCTAATGAAATGAAACCTGTCTCCCTGGGAAATGGAATCTCTGTATAGAAGTGAAAGGAGCACCTGCCTGCTTCACATGCAATTATCCTAGACTTCTATTGAAATGAAAGGAAAAAAGAGGAATGGACAAATGCAATTACATTCTGAAATAAGAGTACAGCAAACAGCCAAACTGAAATGGAATTGTGTTTATAAACAGGATGTGTTTGTATTATTATAACCAGCAAGTTAATGCATATTAATGCCTGACATTTACAGTTTTTTTTTTAATTAAAACTGGTTTATAAAGATAATAATATCATTGTTAAAAAATATACTTTTCAAACGTCTTATAAAAATTAGGTAAATAGATAACCTGTGCAAAATTAAAAAATGTTTCTAATATAGTTAGTTAGCCAAAAATGTAATATATAAAAGCAGGAGTGAGTGGATGTTTAACATACTAGCCAGAACATAGGACTGACCCTTAGAATGCAGCTTAGATTCAAAAGCAGTTATGACCTCACCAATCAGTGGAAACCAAGAGAGCTGCACAGCAGGAAGTAGTGTTCTGGCTATTATGCTAGACATCCAGCTGCACAGCAGGAAGTAGTGTTCTGGCTATTATGCTAGACATCCAGTCACTCCAGCCTTTATACATTACATTAGTGACTTACTAACTACAGTATATTAGAAACATTTTTATTTTGCACAGCCTATCTATTTACCCAGTTTTGACTTTTATACCATGGTTCCAAAAAATGGATGTGCAAACACCCTGCGTTTACGAGAATGTTGCTCAGCCATGGAGGAAATTAACAAAGGACAAGATAAAGAAACAAATCCCTGTGACAGCCCTGCCCAGCAAACATATTAAGAAGGCATTAGGGAATAAGAAGTGAGCCAGTATAATGTATATAACTTAATATGGCCTGGATTTGTAATCAATCAATTATTAATACAGGTATGGATATGTTATGTTTTTCTTCATGTAATAATATTAACAGTACCTTGTACATTAAACGTAGATATAATTAAATATTACTGGAAGCAGAACCAACCTATTGGGTTTACTTACATGATTTTCTAGTAGACTTAAGGTATCCACGTTTTGGGAAAGATCCATTATCCGAAAAGCCCCAGGTCGGTGAATTCTGGATAGCAGGTCCCATAACTTTGCATCTAAGGGTATTATGTGTGATCCTGGTTTGGGCTACACGCATAAGTCCTAAGTGTATTTGTTATACCTTTTTTTATATTTAAAAAAGTAATCAGCAGGTCACAAAATAATTGCATAAACCCATAATGATATATCAACACAAATACTGAACAAGTGTTGTATTATTTGAGTTTTGGGAAAGCATTCTTATATTTTTCCTTAATGATTTTAGTGAAATATTGATTGCACCAGTCTAATTACATGGGCTGTTTTCTGGATAAGATGAGAACTTTTTCCTTTTTGCTTCTTATTTCCATCATCTTAAAGGAGAAGGAAAGCTACGGAGGCATTTTATTGCCAATAGATTAGCTGCAATAGTGCAAGCTAGAATGCTATATTTATTCTGTAGAATGTTTTACCATACCTGAGTAAAAAGCTCTAGAAACTCTCTGTTTGTTTAGGATAGGAGCTGCAGTATTAATGTGGTGTGACATCACTTCCTGCCTGAGTCTCTCCCTGCTCTGGGCTCAGATTACAGTAGAGAAGGGAGGGGGGGGAGAGGAGCAAACTGAGCATGCTCTTGCCCAGGGCAATGAGGTTTAAGCTGATAGCAGGAAGTCTGAAACAGAAGTCCATGTGTACACAATAGAAGGAAAGAAACGCAGTGTTTCTTTTGACAGGGGACTCAGAGCAACATTACTTTGGAGGTTTACTGGTGTATTTAGATGGACATTTCTGATAAGGCTTACTTACTTTTAACCTTTCCTTCTCCTTTAAGTAAATAGATGTTCAGTCTATTACAAGTTCTGTAACCCCCTGCCTTCTGTGTTTTCTTAGCTATTTCCAAGAACGGAATCTGTAGTTTTTATACAGTGCTCTAGACCAGACGACTCCTTACCTCTAAAATTGACACATGCACAGCATAGTCTGTGCACATCAAGTACCCTAATCAACTCTCGAATCAGAGGCAAGTGTCATGGAGGTTGCAAGTGGGAATGTTTTATAAAGCTTTGCTTGTTCTATATAGACAACCGATGGACACCCTAGCCCACAGGTTCCATTATGGTAATATAGCCTTTCTAAAAAAAAACAAAAAAACTTTTATTTATAGATGGGACTAGTGATGGGGAAATATATTATTGGTCGCTTATGCAACAAATCATTTGCAAATTGTTCGCAATGTGAATAAATGTTCACAAAATGAACAATTTTGCTTTTGCAAACACTTTGGGGTAAATTTATCAAAGAGTGAAGTTCCGCCACTAGAGTGAAATTCACAGCTCTCAATTCTTTTCTATGGGATTTTGAAAGGCATATTTATCAATAGGTGAAAGTGAAAGTTCACCCTTTGATAAATACGCCTATAAAAATCCCATAGAAATGAATGGAGAGTGGTGGAATTTCACTCTAGTGGCGGAACTTCACTATTAACTTCACTCTTTGATAAATACACCCCTTTGCCCCTAACACGAGAGTAGGATAGTGATTGCAAATGTTATAGTTTGCGATAGTGTGCAGTGTTTGTAATAATACAACAAAGAAAATGTCTATTCAATAGTGATGACATTTGGGGGCAGATTTATCAAGGGTCGAATTTTGAAGTGGAAAATACTTCGAAATTCGACCACTAAATAGAATCCTCCGACATTCGAAATCAGAGGATTTTATTCATCGTACGACTGTATTACGATCGTAGTACGATCGTACAATTTTCCTTCCAATATAAAAAACTTAGAAAATTGCTCTGGAAGGTCCCCATAGGCTAACATAGCACTTCGGCAGGTTTAAGTTGGTGAAGTATTGAAGTCAAAGGTTTTTTAAAGAGACAGTACTTCGATTATCGAATGGTCGAATAGTCGAACGATTTTTACTTCGAATCGAAGTCGAAGTAAATTCGAAGTCGTAGTATCCTATTAGATGGTCGAAGAATTTAGAATTTTTTAACTTCGAAAATTCCCTCGATTTCACTTCGACCCTTGATAATTCTGCCCCATAACGTCTAAATGTCTCTTCATTTGGTAAATCTCAGATCACACAGCAAACCAAGTTTTCCTCCCAACACCTCCAATTTCATGTTGCACAATACTTTCCCCAGAGGACCTTGATAAAAAGATGAACAATAGTGTGCACTGTTTTTACACACTATCAGAATATCACTCTACTCTCATGGAGCTGCTGGTCTCTGCCTCCTAGTCCCACTGCTCTCCGTGCTTGCTGCCGTTTACTTCCTGGTTATGTAACCTACAGTGGAACAAACTTTAACCAAAGACAATCTTTCGTCTCTACTGCAATTCCAGAGCCAGCTGTAGAATAGCAAAGTGGAAACAAAGTGGAAGGGTAAAGGGATGAGGGCTGTGAATGGCAATAACGTTTCTTTTATTAGTAGATTTTTAAATTAACTTTTAAATCACTGTTAAAACCCAACATGTTTCGTGTAGTCATACACACTTCCTTAGGAGTTTTGCAAAGCCAGGCAAATGGTTGTATTACTTATACCTCATGCCAGTGTCACATGATTCATGAATATTAATCAGCTCATTAACCCATCTTATAAGGATAAAAATACAAACAATAAAAGCTTTAAAAAAAGAGAAATATAAATAAATAAAGGCTGGTCATTTATATACAATAGCATCAAATCTCATTTTAGAAAACAATTAAGAGCTATTTCGAAATTTAAACCCAAGTGTTTGTAATAAAACTTCTTAATGAAAAAGTTGCTTCAAAAGTTTACGCCACTTTCAAGCAGGTTTTTGCAATGCACAATTAAGATTTGCAATGCCTGGAATATGACATTGCAATAAACAAATGCATATTTTTAATCGCAAATTAATTCTCTTTTGGAATTTTAAAAAAATTCGCCCATCCCTATTCAAGTGCTTTGATATGAAATGCTCAAGATGAACGCAAATATAGTACAAACAATTGCATGTGTGAGGTAATGAGCAAAGTTAAATATTTGTCTTTAAATGTAAACTGTTATGCTAAGCTGCTAATGCATATTAAAATGAACATTTAACGTTACAGGAATGGATGGAACAACATTACATCCCTGCCCACCGTACAAAACAACAAAATTAATTGCGACAGTCTAGATAAAAGTAAGGATGGGCGAATTTTTTTCACCTTGTTTCACCACAGAAATGATGCCCATAGACTTGTATGGTGGCATGTGACCAAAAAAAAAAAAGATGCACGTCAAAAAAATTTTGATGCCCATAGACTTTAATGGGCGTCGGCAACATTTCGCCGGCGGCAAATTTTTTGCGAAATGAAACAGGTCAAATTCGCCCATCCCTAGATACAAGTGCTCAGAGGCAGAATGTTTTTGAAAAGTCTCAAGTATCAAGAGCTTTACTGAAAAACAAAGTCTTTGAGGTGATCTGGCAATCTTTGATTTGTTCTATGTGGGTATCACTGAGCTATAACAGGCTGTGAATCCTCTTGTTATGTTGAGAATCTAAGATCTAACCTCACCCAAGGGATTATCAGTTCAATTGCTGCACAAAAAGTCTTGCTTTTCTGGGCTGACCACTTGCCCAGTACATATGCCAAATCATATCATCTGCTTTTTATTTTGGTTGCACAGCTTTGTTTGAAGGGACACATTGCTCAGTAGAGAACTACAGACACACACACAGCAATACTGATATAGTTTAGAATGAAACTGCTTTAACTGCATGAAAAAAATCTGTGTTTTACCAACAGTACTGAATGAAACTCAAATTTATTTCCATTTTGTCTTTGAGTGCAAATAAAAAGCCTATAAACTCCTATATAAGTTTCGTGGCTTGAAAAAAGTTGCAGAAAAAATGACAATTTGCAGATTTTTGGCAAAATAAAACAGATTTGCCCATCATTATCTGTTACTTGAGCTTAAAGGACAAAATCTATGATCCAGATTCCTGTTTCATTTCCATGTGGCTTTGATGATTTGTGATATGTTTGGTTTATTCATGTTTATTTTAGTCAGTAATTGTTATAGGTTCTCTTGTATTCACTTAGCAATTCAACATTTTAATCTGAGCAATAAATGTGTGACATGAAACAATGAAATAAGCATTATTTCTGGTTTAACAACTAGGATTGAAGCTATTTACACTGCAGATAAAATATTTTTTCAGTACAAGCAAACTAAAACCCATGGCAGCCAACTACTGTGACTAGAACTAATTGCTAAGACTGGGAGTTCAAGTGTATTAAGTTACAACGGCTTTTGGAGATTTTAAAGTGTCAAATGTGTATTTTAAAATAGACTTCCTAGCTTATCATTTTAACAGAGCCCAAGCTTCATTATGGGTAAGCGCCTTTCTAAAAGACCTAGCATTTCAAAATGAGTACTGTTAAAAGTACTGGCTTTCTATCTGTTCCCCAGCAGATTTTAAACTAAAGCTACATACCAACATGCCTTGATAGTTTTTTTTTACAAAATATAAAACTGAGCCACAATATAAAAAGATAATCCATAACAAAGAGGAAATTTGAATTAGCAAAAATTTATATTATCTGTAGATAATATTCAGCACATTTGCGACTGGCATTTATCATTATTAATATTTACCGGTACTTCTATTTTATTTACTTATCTTATTTACTTTTATTGATTTATTTATTTAAAAAGAAATACCCTTCTATTCTTCCTGTCTCTAACCTAAAACAGAATATTCTATCTTTAAGCAGTGTAACCCTTTAAGAGCATTCGTTGCCTGTACAAAAGTTGAATACATTTATGTGAGATCCAATTCCTGGCACCCTCTTATTTCATGATAAAGCTAGGGAGGAAAGGGGCAAACTTTGCTTAAAGGAGAACTAACCCCCCAATAATAAAAACCCCTACCCTACATAGCCCCACTCTCTGCTTCCCCCACATAGGTGATTACCCCTGAAAGTGCCCCTAATTCATTACTCACGTATAGGTGCAGAGTAAGCGCAGCAGAGCTCATGGACGCCATCTTCCAGCTCTTCGGCAGATGGCTGTTCTGATATGTCCAAAGCATTTGGGGTTCATCTGATCATCAGAATCATTAATTATTTAGCACCAACGGAGAGCAACGTTTTAAAATGATTTCAAAATATCTCCTAGAAAAATCACATTACCAAAAGGGAAACTTTTCCCTGCAGTGGTTGGTTAATGGCAACACAATGTAGCCATTCCTGACTTTAGTACCAAATCTTTATATTGCAGAGGAATCATGTTTGGAAATTATAACTATATATTTAGAAATCAACGTGTTTATGCAAGTTGCATTTTCATATGTAATGTATAATGTAATGTATAATGTTATTTACTAGCACAAGTAAATAACATAAAATTGCATTCATTAAACCCTTGCCAGACAACATGCAACATGGCATAGATCAAAAACTGACCTGGAAATATAAAATCTATCTCTCTGCAGTCAAGTCCCTGACAGTGGAGCCAGCACAATGGAATTTATGGACTACAGATTTGTAATGGTTAAAACACTATTTACATTTATATACACTTTCCTAAACTTAATCCTTGTGCTACAATGCTGGTAATAATTGCTTTGCTGCACAAGGTTCAAAATACAGGGTACATGGATGAAAAGGAAAAGGAATTAATCACCAGCCTTGAGGAGCTGTTATTTGTAGAGTGCCTTTATGTGTTACATGCACATGCATCTCTATTGCCACATACTACTGAGTAGGTGCAGGGTCATACTGGGCTGGCTGGAAACTGGGAAAAATACTTGTGGGCCCTGGTCGTCATGGGCATCAGAAGATCCGGTCCCCTGCCCAGTAAGCCACCTCTGGCTGATCCCAATCACAGGGGAAGCACTCCAGTTGGGCACCAGTCCAAACATGAGTAGGTGCCCCTAAATACTCTGGAATTCTAGGAAAAGTTGTACTGTAAGTGACAAAATATCACTATTTGCATCTGTTTTGCATATTGTACTTGCCTCAGAGTACATGAGTCTTATAGCTTTAATAATCAATAAAATGAGCATGAAAGCCATTGCATACTTTATCAGCAAAAATCATGCTTTTTCAGTTGACAACATTGTCAGGATAGTTAATCACTCCCACGCAGCATGGTATTGACATGGTGTGCTTGATAAATGGGCACGAAAGAAAAATCTGCCTCTCACATGGAATTATCTGTCTCTCTCACCATGGCAGCAATTACAAAGCTGTGCATCTCTGAATACTGAAATGTCACGTAGAGTAGAAGGAAGGAAAAAAAGTGCAACATTCAAAATATCCTGCTGATTTCTGTCAATATGGTCCATCCTGGTCACATGCATTTATCTTACATAAGGATTATGTGATTCCCTTCAAATAAATGTTTTGAACATTAAAACTCATAACAAATGTCAGATTCTCATGTTTTATTTAATTAGATAGAAACAAACCAAGCCCATATCAGTGATTCGCATGTTGCTTTAGGGCCTGAATAAACTAGATAGCTGCCACCTTTTATTCATTTAAGGGTCTGAACCTGTTTTTGTAATTATCTATCTAAGAAGCTATAGCCCTGTAAGTGCTCAGTTTTTTGCCTTTTTAGTATACTGTCGATTTTAGAGACAATACTTATTAAAAAGGAAAACTATACCCCCCGAACAATGTAGGTCTCTATAAAAATATATATATATTGCATAGGCAGCTCATATGTAAAACCCTGCTTTGTGTAAATAAACCATTTTCATAATAATATATGTTTTAGTGGCAAGTGCCAATGGGTAAGCATAAATACAAAACTGCTATTTAAAAAAATAAGGGCTGCCCCCTGGGATCCTAGGATTCACAGTGCACACAAACAAACATTTTAGGTCACATGAGCCAATAAACAGACAGAGTTTTTTTTTTTTGCTTCCACACTTCTTCCTGTTACCATTAGGGGCATATTTATCAAGGGTCAAATTTCGAATTCAAAAAAACCAACTGAAATGAAGTCAAAGTTATTTTTGGCTGAATAGGTCAGTTTTCTATCTAATAGGTCCGTATTCAGGCAAATTCGAATCAAACAAATAAAAAGTAATAGCACATTAGATTAAATTTGAATCAAAGTTTTTCCCCCAAAAAAACCAATTGACTCCAAATAGGTTCTAGGAAGTAACCCAAAGGCTATAACAGCAATTCGGCATGTTTTAGATGGCGAATGGACGAAGTCGAATTTTTAAAGAGACAGTACGTGATAAATTTAGATATTCAAATTTTCTAATTTTTTTCAAATTCAAACTGAATATTCCCTAGCTTGAGGTACACAAAAATAGCTCGAAATTCGAATTTTTTTAGTTCGAAAATTCACCTCAACCTTTGATAAATCTGCCCCTTACAGTGGTAGTATTTCTGGTCAGGTGATTTCTGAGGCAGCACACAGACCATCACGAAATGGTGGTTCAAAGCGAGGGATGTAAAAAGGCAATATTTACTTAAATATATATACCAGTTTGGTATGTACTGGTATATATATTTAGAGCTGAAATACTCCAGCTCTAACTATAACAGGAAGAAGTGTGGAAGCAAAAGACAGAATTTTGGTTTGTTTGTGTGCACCATGAATCCTAGGATCCCAGGGAGCAGCCCTTATTTTTTAAAATAGTAATTTTCTATTTATGATTACCCAATGGCACATACTACTAAAAAGTATATTATTATGAAAATGGTTTATTTACCTGAAGCAGGGTTTTACTTATGAGCTGTTTTATGCAATATCTTTTTATAGAGACCAACATTGTTCTTGGAAAATAATTTTCCTTTAAAAGTTAATCTTGCCCATTGCACAAGTCCTATATGATGCCAATGTTTTCTCGTAGCCCTAATATATTTGTAGAATGTTAGCAAGTACCTTATCTCAAGTAGCAAACAAAAGTTAGAGGCTCTGAAATTCAAGTAGTATTGAATTATTTTCTATCGTTTTGTATTTTTTAAATTCAACTCATTGTTCCATTCCATTATAGCCCATAACAGATAATTAAAGCAGACCTAAAGGTATAATCAGTGGGATGTGGCAAAATGTTAGGCATTGCCCCCCCCCCAGTGTTTGTAATTGCTTACCTGACATTTCTTTAAAAGCTCATTGTTACCATCTTCTTTGGCTTTTTCTTTATTCTGTGAATAAGGTGAAAATGTGACTTTTTCACTATACTGTGAACAAGCCTGCTTAGGCCTGCAGAAAAGAAGAGAAAAAAGATAGTGGCCAATAAACTCATACATAAATACCCTGGACCGGTGCAGTTTTAAGCAAATAAGAATACCAACCTGGGGTATTAGGTAAGCCATTATAATCATTGGGGATATCTAGGATTTGGCACCCTCCTAATAATTATACCTGTTCCTCTCAATTAAATGTACAGTTACAAAAGAAGCTGTATTTTACCTTCTAAATTTCTAAATATTATTTAAATAATAATAATTATAAATGACCTGGAGGTGGGCATTGAAAGTACTGTTTCTATTTTTGCTGATGATACAAAATTGTGCTATTGAACTATAGGTTCCATGCAGGATGCTGCCACTTTGAGTGATTTGACTAAATTGGAAAACTGGGCAGCAAACTGGAAATGAGGTTCAATGTTGATAAATGCAAGGTTATGTACTTTGGCAAAAATAATATAAATGCAAGTTATACACTAAGGGGCAGATTAATCAAGGGCCGAACTGAATTCAAGGGAATTTTCGAAGTAAAAATAATCGAAATTCAAAGTAATTTTTTGGATACTTTGACCATCGAATAGGATACTATGACTTCGAATTTACTTCGACTTCGATTCGAAGTAAAATCGTTCGAATATTCGACCATTCCATAACCGAAATACTGTCTCTTCTCTTTAAAAAAACTTTGCCTTCAATAGTTTGCCAAATTAAACATGCTATGTTAGCCTATGGGGACCTTCTAATGCATTTTTCTAAGTTTTTTGTAGTCAAAGTAAAATCGTTTGATCGATCGTTGAAATCGTTTGATTTTACTTTGACCGAAAAACAGTCAAATTTGGTAAAAAAACCTTTGACTTCGATATTCGAAGTCAAAGTATAGCCATTCGATGGTCAAATTTCGAAGTATATTTCACTTCGAAATTCGACTTTTGATAAATCTGCCCCTAAATGGCAGTGTGTTAGGAGTTTCCTTAAGTAAGAAGGATCTAGGGGTTTTTGTAGATAACAATTTGTCCGGGGTAGTGTCATTCTGTGGCCACTAAAGCAAATAAAGTTCTGTCTTGCGTGAAAAAGGGCATTAACTCAAGGGATGAAAACATAATTATGCCTCTGTATAGGTCCCTGGTAAGGCCTCATCTGGAGTATTCAGTGCAGTTTTGGACTCCAGTCCTTAAGAGGGATATAAATGAGCTGGAGAGAGTGCAGAGACGTGCAACTAAACTGTTTAGAGGGATGAAAGACTTCAATTATGAGAGTAGACTGTCAAGGTTGGAGATGTTTTCTCTGGAAAAAGGCACTTGCGAGGGGACATGATTACACATTAATACACATAAGTACATTAGAGGACATTATAGACAAATAGCAGGGAACCTATTAAGCCATAAAGAGGATCACCGCACCAGAGGCCACCCCTTCAGACTAGAGGAAAATAACTTTCCTATGAAGCAGTGTAGGTGGTTCTTCACAGAGACAACAGTAAGGTTGTGGAATGCACTGCCGGGTGATGTTGTGATGGCTGATTCTGTTACTGCTTTTAAAGGAGAAATAAAGTATTCTTCCACTTGGGGGTGCCAAATGTGCCAAGTGAATGTATTTACTTACCTGCCAAGTTAATGTATTTACTTACCTGAAACCCTGGGCCGGTGCTCCTATCAGCAGAAAACTGCACCAGCCCGGGGTTCTTCCAGCAAGTACTATTTGGCACCCCCAAGTGGAAGAAGACTTTCCTTCTCCTTTAAGAGTGGATTGGATAATTTCTAGGACAGACATAATATCAAAAGCTAAACTCTATGGTTAGTATAGATATGGGTATATATAATTTATGTGAAGTTAGGGAGGGGTGTGTGTGTGTGGATGCTGGATTTCATTTGTATGGGTTGAAGTTGATGGACTTTGTCTTTTTTCAACCTGATTTAAATAACATAGTTACAGGCTAAATTTTCTGGAGCAGTCATCGGGGGTAAAGGTGATAATATGTTATGGAACTTCCTTCTTATACTTAGGTTTAAGAAACACAAATGGGTTTATAATAGCTGTCTTGATTTTGTTGTATAAATAGCATAAAAACATAGACATTATATTCATTTTTTTACAAAAAAAAAATATACACAGTAAATATAGAAATAGCTCTCAAACAGAGCCTGGCCTTTGCTTAAAAAAAAATGTTTGTTGAAGTGCCGAATAAAGTGGAGAAATACAAAAGACAAGTAGCTGTGTAAATCAAGATGGTAGTTTGCCCTGATCTTTAAATTCCCTCACATTCCTCCTTTCTGCTCTGCACTGATTTCTTCTTAACCTGCAGCTGAGGTTTTGCAGTTGGCACTGCAGTTAGTGACATTAATTATAAGCAAAGGGGATTTATATTTTAAGAGCAAATGGTGGATATGTTTCATTGTGAAATGGAAGGTCTGTTAGTAGAGGGGGTCAAATCACTCCTTATGTGCCTGCAACTTTAGCTGTCATGGTTAGGTACAATTTTATAAGGGTTTTATATTGCTTTTATTGCTTTAGATAAATCTGCCACACTATCTACTCTTTGCAACTCTTATTTTTTTATGCTGAGCACTCATTAGTAGCAATTTGCTTCTTGTTGCATGGTTTTCTATGACTAAACTGTTTCAAGCAGGCTAGCATTCATTGTAAGTTTATTGTAAAAATATTGTAACTTGCTTGTGCTATATAATGAAATGATGATAATCAACTGTTGCATGCTATCTGATTTGTACATTTGGTGGGTCTGCATGAAATGTAAAAAAATATTTTCCAAAAATGAGTGCAATTGAATGCAATCTGTATCATATATAAAACTTGGCAGATGGAAAGCGCAACCCTTCAGTTCAGTAGTAGCCTAAAGAATTTAAAGAAAACACAGCTGTCCTATATCATTATACAAATATTTGCTCACAGAATTTATATACTTCTTAAGGCGTCAGATAAATTTACAGTATCTCTGTCCAGTTTAATGGAATAAACAGCTGACAAAGATTCATTAAATACGGGTCTGTGCAACATCAGAACAAAGCTTAAGCTGGAATTTATCCCTTCATGATGGCTCCTTCTCTCTCTGTTTTGCCATATTTCTTTTAAAGGTGTTCACTATGTGACTTGAAGCAAAACAACCCTATACATAATAGTAATTTGTTTTGAAAGGCAGTCTTCCCTTAAGTCAGCAATCTCCTGTATCTTTTTTGTTTAGTGAATGTGCTGGACACACATATAAATGCATGTATGCTATTGAGTGGTTGGAAACGGTCTGCTATTTTCCAGTAAGCACTTAAATTAGGTTGGCTGAGATACATATAGATAAATCTATTCTTGACCATGGCAAAAAATTATCACTGCAGTTAGAGAGCAAGGGGGTTATTTAATAAAAGATGATTTTTTTTCGTCTAGAGAAAAAAAATCGAAAAACCTGTCAAATTCATTCAAAGTCAATGGCAGCTGTCCCTTTAACCATCATGAATTTTTGTGAGTTTTGGGCTGTTTGATGCTGGTTTTTGAGTTTTTCGAGTGGCTATTTGATTAAGTCATACTATTCAATTAAAACTCAATTTTAACAAGTTTTTTTTATATAAACTCGAAAATGTTGCGGCTATTTTAATCTGATTATTTTCCAACTGAAATACAGTAATAGTAAATAAGCCAAATTTTTGGATGGAGGTTAGGTTGAGTTTGTTTCTGGTAAAATTGGAGAATTTTAGTAAATAACCCCCTCAGTGTTAGTGTTACAATTGGAATCCCAAACCAAGAACAAACCCCAAGGTCCCAGACACAGCAGAACAGATTCAGAAGGCAAGAGGATAGTCGAGGTCACAGGCTGAGTCAAATACACCAGTATCGCAGTGCAAAGCAGGGATCCAAAGAATAGTCAGTAAACGAGCGATGGTCAGGACAGGCAGCGGACAAGACAAGGTGAGGGACAGGCAGGGTCAGGAACAGATCGGGAACACTCAGAAGTAGCACCCAGGAACTAAAGAATAGACCTTTACATGGGCAATGTACAATTGGCGCCTGCGTCCTTAAATATTTTAATTTTGCACCAGCGCGATGATGATGCGATGATGACGCAATGTGCAGAATATAGCCGAAGATCGCCGAAGGCGCGAGACCCGGAGGAAGAACATGCAGTAGGTGGATGGCGTGGACCGAAGCAGACACGGCGGGCGTCCCCATTGCACCCCTACTAGACCACCAGGCATGTTCTTCACAGTTAGCATTCAACCAAAGGCAAACTTAGTCGGGTGCTGCCATCTGTAAAACATATATTATTTTGATCAGAACAGGATAAACGTGAAGTAGGCTTGTATATAAATTCTATTTTCCCTGACCCATGTTAACCCTGTATTTTCTATAGTTGTTGACGCTTAATGAATCAGCAACACTGATTTTATCTGTTGGTGAAGCAGGCCAGGAACATCAGCATATATCATATTTAGTTGCATAGAAGAAACATCAGAAATCCATTCTATCTTTCACTTTCTATTTATGCATATTCTTCTCCATCTGCCAGCCCATCAATCCTGTCCCCTTTAAGATCATTAAGATGCAATGACTTGATTTGCTGCAGTTCTTCGTTTTATATCTTGTAGAAGGCAGTGGTATTTTTTCCTTACTCTGATATGCATGTTCATTTGAATTGATTGTAGCGAGAGTTGTTGTCATATTCAGCTCAGTCATAAAACAAACTTCATGGTTTTGCACAACTGACCAGATGTGCAGGCTTCACTGAACATAATTATCATCCACCCAATGGCTGTTCAATATATACAGTATATATATATATATATATATATATATATATATATATATATATATATATATATATATATAATACACAAAAGCTATGAATATCTTGTAAATGATATCCTTATAAACGGTGAGTTCTGATGTCATTTCTGTCACATGACTCACTGAAACTTGTGTATTATAATAAATAATGTACCCCCAGTTGCAAAATATCAGGATATTAGAAGTTACCTTGGAGTTCCATGACCTGTATAAAAACATGAATTATATGGTCATGAAACTCCTCGGTAACTTATAATATCCTTATATTTTACAAGAGGGGGTACTTTATTCACTATATATAATGTTCAATAATATATTAATGTTTTGGATATTATTGAGACAAGTATATCACAAGGTTACATTTTAAACCTGTTCTCAAGCCGAAGCTGAAAACAGTGAACAGCCTCAAAACATTAGAACTGGCCCCAAAGAATATTTTTTAAATAAAAACATTTGCTCCAGGGCCCTCCTTATGAGTTAAAAAAAAGTTGGGGCCCCAAAAAATATATATTAAAAAAACATTGGTGGCAGGTACATATAGAGTATTTAAATAATACATTGGTGGCCATGGGATTAAAAAAAATAAAAACACACATATTGGAGTTCAGAGGAAGTGAACTAGTGGCTTCAGGAGTTCAACTTCGCCTCCTTTTGTGACTTTGGGTCTTTTCACCGATTCAGGACTTCAATTTCGGCTGTTTCCATGACTTAGGGTCTTTTTGCCGCTTTGGAACTTCGACTTTGGCTATTTTCGTGGCTTCGGATCTTTTCGCCGCTTCGGCACTTCGGCATTTCGGCTGTTCAGGACTTCGGAAGAAGGCAGCATGGCTTTGACGCTGTCAAGGGGGGCCCGGCTCTTTCGACAAGTTCAGCAATGCTGGGCCCAGTACACTTGTACCCCCTGTGGCCCCCTGATGGCGGCCCTGGTGCATCGCACCTGCAACATGCATCACTAATGTGGACACAAATTCTTATTGGTAAATTGCCCAGATGTATTTTTTTTGTTGTTGTTGGCGTTGGCTTCTTCCAGGATGTCTTTCAAACCTAAGTAGACATTTAAAAGATACTGCTTCGAGGAAGAATATGATTGAATTAATTTACTGGAGCAAACCATTCTGCGCTGCGTGAAGTTTATAAATGAGCCTCAGTATCTTGAAATAAAATATGCTTTAAAAGTAGCAACTAGATCCACAGTTTGTACCATACACAATGTACAACTGACAAAAATAAAACTATTCTTTATACTGATTTTTTCTCTTGCAGTATTTTGGAAGCCTGTTAATCATTTTCTGCATTGAGCTGTCTTGTGGAGTATGGACATACGGACAGGAACTTACGGTATGTGTCAAACAAGATGACAGTTAACGCCTAAAACAATAATGTGAGTAGAGCAGACATGTCCAACATTCAGCTCTCCCTTGGAGCCAGTTATCTCTTAGTTTCTCATTGCTTCTTAATCGCTATAATGAATATTTCCCAGTTTCTTGAAGAAATCTTAATATTATATTAAAATGTATGCAAAAGAAGCAAGCTTCATGGTAACCTCTCCCATATAAATGTAAGCATAGGCACACATCAGTTTAATTCTACCACAAACTGGGTCTCATAGGTGCAGTTGCTCCAAGTTTTACACTGATCTCCAATATGGGATAAGAGAAAGTTTTCCTCATTATATTCTTTATTTAGGTGGGCCTAAAAGTTGGTTACTGCTGCCTGCTTGTACCAGTTTGCACATGAATCTTGCATTTTTGCAGAAGGACTCCATGGGGCTGTATAAAACATAATTTGCCAAAAAAAGGTGCATATAGCTGTGTAAAATAAATGGTGAACTTATCAAGGTGAACTTATCAAGGTGTGTGTAATTTTACATCATGTAAACGCCAGATTAATCATTGTTATTTTACATTGTTTCTGGTGGAAGTCATGCATGAAAGATTTACGCCATTTTTTTTTAAACGGTAAAGCCTGGTGATGTGTGGTGTATTATCCCTCTGTTTTTACATAATAAATATGCCCCATAAGTGGATTTATAAACTCTTCTAACATTGTATTATTGAGTATGCCAAAAAAATTAATCTTCAAGCACCAATGGAAAGAACACACAGTCGGTTAGTAGAATAAGTATAACGTTAACAGTAAAAATACTCTATAGTTTGAAAGTGTAAGGCCTATGGCACATGGTCCTTTTAAATAGCTCTGTAATCAAGTAGAACATAGAAGCAGTTAAAACATATTACCTTAGGCCTTAGACAGATAACAGGTAGAACACCACAGTCAGAATGCCCCACATGCCATAGGTCTAAATATAAAAATGTTAAACATGAAATAAGCCTAGTAGGATTATTTTGCTTCCAATCTGAATTTACACTAGTTAAGTAACCATCAAGTACAAGGTAACATTTATACTTACTGGCAAAAAAGCATTTAATTTAAAAATAATGTAATTATTTGCTTAAAATGGACCATGGGAGAAAGCTCTCTTGTAATTGAGTAATTTCTGTATATCTATCAGTAATTCTAAAACAATTGGACTTACTGAGTAATCATTGAAGACGTTTCACTACTGATCCAAGCAGTTGAACTGAAGGAGCTGCTTGGATGAGTAGCGAAATGTCTTCAATGATTACTCAGCAAGTCCAGTTGTTTTAGAATTACTTATATTAGATGTACCATGACCTGCATGAATGAACATCTTCATAGTCATTCAGTATATCAGGTTTCTGGATAAGAGATTTAATACATTCTTTATATGATTTTATTTTTGGTATAAGAACAGCCATTATGCTTTTGTCTCAAGTAAATATGACTTGAATAAGCTTGTTTTAAAAAAATTTCGCTGACTAGTTCAGTTCAATCATCCATACAGCTGCACTCTGCACCAAGACAAACTTGATTGAGATTCTGCACATTAGAATCTAGAAAGGATCTGGAGCAGCGGTGAGAGGGAGCTATTAAATGTACATGTTTCCAGTTATAGGCCGTCTGATTGAGAACATTTCCTGCTGTCAGGGTTATATTGCCACATCCATATCGCGTCCGCCATATTTGTGAAGACTGACAGATAAAATGGCAGCGGCTTGTCCAGCTGCAGCAAAAAAACTTCTAAACTGGCAAGTAAGGGAAAGAGCTCTACTGAGAAAAAATAATTTAGCGACTGAGCACGGCAAAGGGGGCCTTATCATATGGGGAAACAATAAAGAAAGGGTTGTCTCTAAGCAAAATTTTTCATTTCACACGCATAAAATTTAAAAAAAATGCAAAACAGACATGACTATCATTTGGCCCTCCAAGTATCCGGTTTCCCCCAGCAGCAACTGTGCCTTCTGCAACTTTTCATAGGCGACTGATCCTGACAGATTCACCAGAGTATAGGGAATGTACATTGGCCAATCCCCATTTTGTGTGTATGTAGCAATTCTGGATATTTAAATAGCACTTCCATTATACTTTACCTATACTACAACTTGAAGTGCTCCCATGGCCCCCTCTCCTTGAATCTTCAATGTAAAAAAATATTTGTGCAAGCAATGATATTTAATATATTGAAAATGATATATGAATTTTGTCTCACTCACTTGGGTATATTCTACTTCTGCAAGAACAGGGTGAGATGTAGTGATAGATAACAACTAATAATGTTTTTATTCTGTTGTGGGTAACTTTAAACTATAATAGTTCTAAGATGACAGGTATTTGTATTTAGCAAATCTTACTTAAATGTGATAAACTCCATGATTACAATATATATTATGACATTTTAGATTCCTGGAAACTTGTCAGATTTACTGAGGTAGTTATAAATCAAGAATAATCGCAATCATCCTCATAATTCAAAATCATCTGAGGCCCAATGGACTAACTTGTTGATATTGATGTACTAGCAGTTGTAGAAAACAGTAAAATCAGTTGTCTGAAGCGCATTAAGCATAAAATTATCCCTAGGATATGACATAGCATATTTGAAGAAAAGCAAAATCTTTGTTATAATTTGACAAAAAATGAGAAGGAAAGCTACCGAAGCAGTTTTATGACAATAGATTAGCCACAATAGTGCAAGCTATAACATTATATTTTTTCTGCAGAATGCTTTACCGTACCTGAGTAAAAAACTATAGAAGCTCTCTCTGTTTGTTTAGGATAGCAGCTGTCATATTAGCTTGGTGTGACATAATTTCCTGCCTGAGTATCTTCCTGCTCACTCATAGCTCTGGGCTCAGATTACAGCAGGGAGGGGAGGAGGGAGGGGGAGAGGGAGATAGGAGCATAATGAGCATACTCAAGCCCCTGCCCTGGAGGTTTATGCTGAAAACAGGAAGTCTGATACAGAAGCCCATGTATACAAAATAGAAGGAAAGTAATGTGTTTCTTTTGACAGAGGACTCTGAGTAGCATTACTTTGAGGGTTTACTGGTGTATTTATATAGACTTGTCTGATAAAGCTTACTTAATTTAATATTTTTCAATTGTTTTTTTCATGTCTTAAATGCTGGGCTACTTAAAAAAATCAATGGCATGGTATTAAATGGAAAATGGAATGTTCAAAGGAAAGATTCAGACCCCAAGGCTACCGTAAATTTAAAACTAACTGCAAACTAGAAATGAATGTTTATCATCAGTGGAAGTAGATTTACAGTCAGTAAGCTACCTGGGCCAGCATTGATTGGTTTATTCTCTTCACCAATCTGGACAGGAGGATTTCTTTTCCTAGTGTTCTTAGATAAACAAACACCTACACTAAACTCTAGTGGGGGAGTGTAATATTGTTTGCTTATGAAAAATTTGTTAGCAGTACGAATAAATGTTTGCAAAGTGAACAATTTTCGCTATGCAAACACTTTGTTTGCCATGCTACAGTAGGATAGGGATTGTGAATTTTATAGTTTGTGATAGTGTGCAGTGTATGTAATAAAACGTCTTAATGAAAATTTTATGTTTGCTCCAAAAGTTTACGCTACCTTTAAGCAGGTGTTAAAGGTTTGCAATGCACAAAATTAAGATTTTGCAATGCAATAAAAACCTAATGAAGAATATAACATTGTGACATACAATTGCATTTTATTTGCAAATAGGTCCTTACCCTTTTCAGGAAAATTTCAATTGCATTTTTTTCAAAAGTGTTGGACAATATTTTTCCCTTATGGTTTTTTATATCAGCTTAATATGTCATTCAGACCATGCAAAGTAACAGGTAAAAATAATGTCTTCCTGTTATGTTATACTTTCTAATATAACTCCAAATATTATCCTTTCATTCTAAATATTTCCAATTGATGTGTTAAATAGAAAGTTAAAGTTAAAATATAGATAGTGTTCAGTACTCCAAGGGCAGCATTCTGTAAACTAACATTTTAGATAATAATTGGATAAAACTGCTTGGAAATCAAATCCTTGCACTGCCAGGCTGCACCTTAGTTTTGCCTTCCCACAGTCTTAAAAAGGGCACTTGAACTTAAGAGAGAGGAATAAATATAACCTGAAACTCATCTTTATATTGTATGCCACCTTTCACTTACAGCACAGCTTTACCTTTGCTTATCATGGTCCCAAGGCAAGCATTGCTTGGGGGCACATTTAACCCTCGATATTCGACCGTCGAAGTAAAATCCTTCGACTATTGAAGTCGAAGGATTTACCGAATTTCCTACGATCGAATGATCGAAGGAAAAATTGTTTGATCGAACAATTAAAACCTTTGAATTGAACAATTCGAAGGATTTTAATCCATCGATCAAACTATTTTCCTTCGATCAGAAAAACGACCTTCCCCATAGGCTAACATTAATGTTAGGTGGTGATGTACTTGGTCGAAGTTTTTTTTAAAGAGACAGTACTTTGACTATTGAATGGTCGAATAGTCGAACGATTTTTAGTTTGAATTGTTCGATTCAAAGTCGAAGGTGGAAGTAGCCAATTCGATGGTCGAAGTAGCCAAAAAATACAATCGAAATTGGAAGTATTTTTTCTTCTATTCCATCACTCGAGCTAAGTAAATGTGCCCCTTAGTGTTCTTAGTAGTACTCATCAATCATCCTCAATGCATCATATTCCAGCAATTCTTGAACTGTCATTCTCCTCATTAAAACTATTCATTTCATAAAACATTTAAAATCTATCTTTAAATTTGAACATTTTGATTGTACCCGATATTTAAAAGCCACTTCCAAATCCTTCTCTAGATAACATGTTCTCCCCTCGTCAATATAAAGCCCCTTAGTTCCAAAGTTATTATCCAGTATTTTTAAAAATGTGGTAATGCAAATTTATGTGTTACAAATTTTGTGTTTCTAAAATAGCTGATTTTATAATAGTAAAAAAAAGTGTGAGTGCATATCCACTAATCAGCCCTTTACCACAAGGCTTATGTTACACGTGGCGTTTTCTTTTCTACCATTATTCTGCCAACAGAAGAAAAAAAAAAGCCACAGGTGCAATTAAGCACCTACGATATGAAATTGGGTCTAGCTAAATTATTCTCCACCTGTCCATAAACTGAAACATATACCTCGCTTTGTGGTACAAGCTCATTCATTTAAGTAAAAAAGGTGCATAAACAATATTTAAACTTCCAAAAATAAATAAAAAAGTACAGATGTACCTGATTCCACAGATTGAAAGGAAACCATGATAGTGTATTGCTGACTTGCAAGAGCCGTTTGCCAACTTTCCTTAGGGTAGCAGAGTTATGCAACCCCCTCCTCACCCTGTTCTATTTTGAAGTGAGAGATTCTGGAACTTGATGTCCCTCTGCTTTCCAAAGATCTGTGCACCATCACTATGGTAAGCAGAGGTACTTCAAGTCCTAGAATCCATCATTTTCTAAGGAGACAAAGTGAGGATGGGGTTGGATGATGTTAGCCTAAGAGGAGTGGCTAAATGGTGCTTGCAAGCAGGATGGTCTGGTTTCCTTTCAGTTTGTTAAATTGTGTATGATTGTGTAAAAACATGTATTCATTTCTGGAAGTTCAGATAGTGTTTATGCACCCTTTCCACATAAGAAAAGCTGGATAAACCATCTACAATACAAGACCACCAGAATTTCTTATGCATTGTGAAGCCAGTGATTCACTATATCCTGACATCTTTGTGGCACTCACAAGTGACTGCAGTCAAACCAGTTATGAATACTTGGCTACTAGAATGCGGTGACAGTTAGGGGCCCATTTACTTAGCTTGAGTGAAGGAATAGAAGAAAAAAAACTTCGAATTTTGAATGTTTTTTTTGGCTACTTCGACCATCGAATTGGCTACTTCGACCATCGAATTGGCTACTTCGACCTTCGACTATGACTTCGACTTCGAATCGAACGATTCGAACTAAAAATCATTCGACTATTCGACCATTCAATAGTCGAAGTACTGTCTCTGAAAAAAACTTCGACCCCCTACTTCGCCACCTAAAACCTACCGAGGTCCCCATAGGCTTTCTAACAATTTTTAGGTCGAAGAAAAATCGCTCGATCAATGGATTAAAATCCTTCGAATCAAACAATTCAAGGATTTAATCGTTCGATCGAACGATTTTTCTGTTGTTTTTTTTCCTTTGGTAACATATTGAACCAGCTTTAGATTTAGAACTAGCTAAGATACCAATACATAAATAAATGACCTATTAAAAATGTATTAATTGCATTTTTTTTCTTGCCATTTCTTTGATACTGTCAGCAGATCTGGTATGCTTCCAATCATGTGGAGGCAGAAACACAAAGGCAAACATATATTTTGGCATGCAGAGGGCTCTTGAGATATTCAGAAGCACATTTTGCCGTGGGAGCTGGAAGACTGTATGCTAGGGAAAAGTACAGTGAAATGAGTTCCTTTGTGATTTACTTATTTGTCTTTATGAATATTCATTAAACTGCATGTTGCTGTTTTGAATCCAGACAAAAAAAACAAACTATTAGCTAACAAGGAAAGAACACAATTGAAGGTTATACAGTAACTTGCAGAATGTAAAAGCATTTACCAAATAAATTAATTTGTTCATGCCACTATGGGTTTTTAAAATATGAGAATGTGGAGACAAACTTATTGACAAAGTTACAATTAAATGATATTAATAATACTAGTACCTTGGGGGTTATTTCACATACCATGTGCTTCACAGTTAACATCCAGTTATTTTTTCTTGTTGCACAGCATGATGCAGTGATGTATATTCTATATCTTGGTTGCTACTGGCAGTCATTGCTTTTAATTTCTAATCACAGATATAAACATTCACTTAAACATCATATAACATGAAATAATGGAATGGCCCAACCACTGTTTTTTTTTTTATCACTGGATTTATTCCAGCTTCCAGTATGTCTGGATATTTTACACAAGGTGTCCTTACCCTGAAAACTTCTTTGTGTTTGGTAAAGAAATACATTTTTCATGAAACATTATTATTAATGTAGAATGTCACAACAAATGGTACTTGTTTTAAGAAGGACTAATTACAACATCCATGTATAAATATATAAAATTATACATTTTACTTTTTCAGGCTCCAGTTCAGTGGTCAGACATGGTCACTTTAAAGGCTAAAATGCCAAACTATGGGTTTCCTAGGTTCCAGTGGCTGACAAATGCATGGAATTCCTTTCAAAGAGAAGTAAGTACAATACAAATTATACATTGCCTTGTATTACCTGTAAACATAATTACAAACATGTCTATATACATAGCCACAATTAGTTTATTAAGGCCTGGGGATTCAATTGATTCTTTAATTTTTGATAAAATCAAGATATATCTAAACATCTCATGTAATACTGAATAAGAACAGCCTTTAGACTAATGTTCTCTTAAAAAGGTCCATTATTATAAACCTATGGGGCAGATTTATCAAGGGTCCAATTTAGAGTTCATGGGAGCTTTTAAAAACTCAGAAAAAAACTTGATTTTCAGGAAGGCTGCCTCCAAACAATGCCAAATTGATCCCAGGATGTCCCCCCATAGGTTAAACAGAAATTTGGCAGGTTTAGGGTGGCGAATAATCGAATTTGAATTCTTAAAGGGCCAGTACATGATCAAATTCAAAATTCACTTCGACCCTTGATAAATCTGCCCCTATGTGATTGCTCTTCACAACTCATATATGTACTATTAATAAAAGTACAAATGGGCATCGGTTATTTTGACTTAAAATCTTGCAATAAACATGCTTTGCTGGAAGGACTGACAGTAGACTGTAGACTATGTCAGTGTTGTAAGCTGCTGTGCAAGGAGCAAATGTGCATTCGTCAGACAGTTCATGTCTCATGGATACAACTCCTATACCTTTAGATTTACATAGATCTTTTTCTGAACAGTAATGATTTGTTTTAGTGCTGTAAAATAACTTTTCTAATTGTAAAACCTCCAATTAACATTCATTATATTAAATAGGTGCTATTCATTTTAGGGGCTTAAATGAGAAGGACAGTCAACAATTACCGTGCAAAGGTCACCCCCCCCCCCTCCAGTGACTGTATTTATTTATCTCATACCCTGGGCCAGTGCTCCTGTTAGCAGAAACCTCCACCGGCCTAGGTTCTTCTAAGAAAGCACCATGGAGCAATCATCATCCTGCTTTTTCTTTCTTTGTGCAGGTGTGCATGTGCAGTAGAGTAAAAAGCCAAACTTTGAAAGAAGAGAATAGCTTTGTGGTGCTCGCTGAAGAGAACCCAGGGCAAGAGCAGTTTTCTAACACCTCATAGCACAGAAAAAACTTTGATTGGACAAAAAATTCTAACACATGACAGGTGCAGTGCCAATATGACAGGTCCCTCCCAACAACGCCAAGCGCCTCCCCCTTCCTTAAAATAACAAACAAAATCATATATGATAGCTTGGGTGAAAAGGCTGCAGCTTATTTATGAAATCACATAAATAAGGACCAATATAAACCAGCAACAGTTAAAAGGAGGACAATGTACAATCACATTTATATAATATTTATCTATTAACTTTCATAACATCTGAAGGTTGAAAACAATTATATCCAAGAGCAAGGGGCCCGTCTGATGTTCTTCCTAGACTTGGCTTTCCTCCATAACTAATGCCACTTCCACCAAGCCCCAGGCCTAACCCCTATTACACCCTACACTTGATACCACGATCGCCGGCTCCCCCCAGAGGATTCCCTCCCACTGCGACACTATGCTAATACCTCCTCCCTATACTGATACCCCCTTGTTTGGGGAGGGAGGATGGGAGCAAAACACTCCCTCTGTGTCTCTATCCTTCCCCACAGCAACCCAGGAAACTACAACAACCATAATCCCTAACACCCTCTTCCAGTTCCCTGTCTGGCCCTGTTGTTTCCAGTTCCTAGCTCACTCTCCACGGGCATTCTTTCTAATAAATTGGCAAATTGATCATAAGCAGAAACCATGATTTGTCTCAAGCAGTTAGAAATTCATGAGACTTTCCAGGATTTTACTAAATCTGTCCCTGAGTGCTTTGTATGACCAAGAACAAAAAAGACTTTATTATGTACCATTCAAGTCTTCTGCATCTTCAATGTGTATATAGTGTTGTTTTGAAAATTGTTCAAAAGGAAGTGCACAAAGGAAAGATGACACAATTCAGATATACAGGATGCCTTTACACCGGAAATGAAGAACTATACAGTATCACTCTGTTAGCCTTGTGTTGGTGTTAAAGCTAACCATTGTTTCACACATTTCCTGTTAATTAAAACATTTCCTGGCTTTGCATTAAAAGGTCTGTTTGAATCCCACAGCAATCAAATTAAATAAACTTTCATTGGTTTTGAAAAATTTAGAAAAAGGGATTTGATATTTTATATTGGCTAACATGCTCACCTTTATTACTGTATATAAAAACAAAAGAACCACTAAAGTACATATTGTTACGCTGCTAGGCATAAACTTTGTGACCTAATTATCTTACTTATCTACTCTTATTATATTCTCAAGATTACAAATTAATGTCAAATTAAGCACACTGGCAGTTGCAGTTACTTTTTTGTCTTCGTTTTTAAGAAGTCATTTTTTTTACTTCTTACATCAATTTTAGTAAACAGGGCCTGCGTGCCAGTTTCAACTATAGCAAACCCTTTTAAGATAAACAGATCATTTTAATATAGCACATAAACAGTTTTTGAACTGTATATAATGAAATGTGTCTTACCTAATGCCTTTATTCATAAACATCATATAGATGTATACTACTACAGGTATAGTATCTAGTATTCAGAATGCTTGAGATAAAGGATAAGGATTATTTTTGTAACATCTTAAAGGAAAACTAAAACCTAAAAATGAGTATGGATAGAAACATTAAGCAAGCTGGTGTTAGTTTTTGTTAATATCCCCTTAGTTGGTGAGAGAAACTGTAGGAGTAGGCCAGCTTGCTAAGCAATTGTGAAGGTATTAGCACCTCAGAAATACTTGCCAGACAAGGACACAATTTCAGGGTGCAAAGAGATCCTTATTGACCTGTTGTGAGTGATATGCCTTCAAGGTGTGTGCCATATCACACAATACAAGTCAAGCACTATATCATTGTCAGTAAATAAAATCTATTTTTGAGTGGATCTGTGTGACTCTCCAATTTATTTTTCATTGCAGTGTCCAGCCACAGATTCTCCCTTTAATGGTGGTGTAAGCTAAAGGCCTAATTTAGCCATGCTACAGAAAAGGGTATTATTCCCCTGGTACACTATGTTATAGCCAGATACAATTCTACAAGAAAATGTATCTTCTTATTTAAGCCCAGATACACAACAGTTGAGTATCCATGATATAAACCATGAGATAAATTTTTTATACTAAATTAATTCCTGCCCATTGGGTCAAGTAATACGCAAATATAATAACCACTGAAGTTTTATTGTAGAAAATGAAGTATCATTTCTAAGTAGAAATGTTGAAATTACCTAGCATCATGCTGCTTTCCCAAGTGATTTCCCAATCAATCATATTTCCTAGGTCACATATTAAATGAAACACCAGCCTGGAAACATCTTCAATATTTTATATGTACTGTTTCAGTTTTTTAAACTAGCTCAGCCCTAATGTAAGTTTGTTGGTCAATTTAGACCATAAAACAACAAGACACATATTTTCAGTTATACCATGTGCACAGTCGGAAGTGTCAGCAGCAGATAAATGCACTTACCTCCACGAATGTAATGTTTGGAGGCATTTTCAGTAATTAAAGTAAATTAAACCTCAACTTGAGATAGGCCATATAATCGTCACAATGAAGAAGATTTATCAGGCTTTCATTGAAGTAAATATGCACAGCATAATGAATTTATTTCACTGTTCTCAATCTGAAGTTTTTAGAAACTTGCATATTGAGTATTCTCGTGGAGCATGTGCCAATATTTTGTTCTGTTATTTTGTTCCTAAATATTACCCATTTATTAAACAAAATATTCATAAGGATAGAGAATGAAGGAGGCCTCACACACACAAGGAACTAAAGGAGAAATAAAGATCAAGTATTAATCTGGGGTCCTCTGTACTTACCCCCCCCCCAATTGGACAAGAATGGCCCTGATTTCCATACCCATTTTAAAAATGTAAAATAAGTTTGCCAGCTGCCATGACAGGCTGTTTGTCTTTCAATCCTCCTGGGGTCATTTAGCAACCATAACAATGTGTATGTAAATAGGGTATCATATTCAAGTGTTCATGCTCGATCACCATCAAAAGCAGACGACCAAAAGACTAATGGAAACCAACCTGCATTTTCAGAATCAGTACCAGGGTTATTTTGCTGCCTTTGAAAAGAGGGTATAAGGGCCAGTACAGGGGGCGCCTAATTAAAATTTGACTGTAGTTCTCCTTTTAAGCTTTTGAATTGACAGAAGTGTTGGTCAAATTAAGACCATTTTTTAGCTGAGTGAGGACTTTGAATTTTTTAAATTCTCCATAACTGCTGCTCATTTACTTTAATAATATGTGGATCTGTAAGAGGTTCCGCCTAAATATTCGGAAGGGGTTTTTTACAGTGAGAGCTGTGAAGATGTGGAATTCTCTCCCTGAATCAGTTGTACAGGCTGATACATTAGATAGCTTTAAGAAGGGGTTGGATGTCTTTATAGCAAGTAAGGGAATACAGGGTTATGGGAAATAGCTCATAGTCCAGGTTGATCCAGGGACTAGTCCGATTGCCATTTTGGAGTCAGGAAGGAATTTTTCCCCCTCTAAGGCAAATTGGAGAGGCTTCAGATGGGTTTTTGCCTTCCTCTGGATCAACTGGCAGATAGGTAGTTAATAAAAAAAAAAAAAAAAAAAGGTTGAACTCGATGGACATGTGTCTTTTTTCAACCTTACTTACTATGTTACTATGTTACTATGTAGATAATATGCCTTTTAACCAAACCTCTTCACTGACACCTGCTGGTTTGTTCTTGTAGACTAAAATATGGCTACAATATATGAATAGCAGACAGTAATGTATATTCAGTCCAGCTGCTGTATAAAGTTTAACTATTTAATATTTAAAGGGCAAGTCAACCCCATAATAAAAATTTGCATAATAAAAGAAAACATAGTTCTAAGCACCTTTCCAATATATATTTATTAAAAAGTTTCAGTGCTTGTAAAGTTGTTTTTAAAAATGTTTGCTATTAAAAGCAGCATTTGCTTAACTCCTGGTTGTTACTTTTTAAACAATGTTTCAAAAGTCTTGGTTCCCCAGCAAAGTCACGTCTGTTAATCAGCTGCCTTGTCTTACAACAGTCTTAGCCATCAAGGCAGAGAATAGAAAGTGACAGACAAACGCTGTTTTCAATAGCAATACTGTACATATACAAATAAATTAAAAACCAAAGAAAATGTGTAATGAATGCATATTGCAAAGTTGCTTAGAATAATATTTTCTTTTATTAGGCAAAATTTTAATTTGAGGTTGACTTGCCCTTTAACTCTTATCCATAGTTAAATGTCAGCATAGATTCTTTGAACCAAACTAGGCTTTAAATTCAATATAAATAATGTTACGAAATATGTTGGCGCTATATAAATACATGTTAATAAATAAATAAAATAATACTTGTAATTCTCATTGAACTACTATAGTAATGATTCAGAACTAGTGATGGGGACGAAAAATTCTCAGGAAAATCGTGAAATTGAAAAGTTTCACGAAAAAAATCGTAAATTTTGAAAGTTATCACAAAAAAATCGTGAAAATTTACGCTGGCGTTAAAGTCAATGGGCGTCCGAATAGTGCTGACACACACCGATTTTGATGCCAGCAACTTTTCGGATGCGCGTCCAAAAAATTCTGGCACCGGCGAATTTTCGCAGGAGATTTGTGAATGTATTCGTCCTCGGCGAAACGCGGAACTTCACCCTAAATTCATGCCAGACGAATTTATTCGCCCATCACTTTTCAGAACCTTTCAAGACACAATCTTTAAATACAAATATATGCAGTATATTTTCAGAGTTAAAAGCCATCATTAGAAAGAATTGTTTAGTCAATAAATACAAGCTTTTCCTTTTTTAGAGTGCTGTTCCATGGAACAGTTGTGACAAATATAAATGCTGACATATTTCTTTTTAACAGTTCAAGTGCTGTGGCGTTGTATATCTCACAGACTGGCTAGAGATGACAGAGATGGATTGGCCTCCTGATTCTTGTTGCGTTAAAGAATATCCTGGTTGCTCCAAACAAGCACATCATGGAGATCTTAGTGACCTATACCAAGAGGTGGGGATTTTATTGTTAATATAATTGAATTACCTTGTAAACGGTTGCAAAGAATTTAAAGGAGTTGAAAAAAATATAAATAACAAAAGGAGGAATAAAACGTGGCCAGTTGTGTATTGGGTTGATCCAATCAAAAGTGATATTCATTAAGCTTGTAGTAATTTAAAGTTCATAGGGACAAAATCTTCTTCAACTTTATGTGATAACCAAAGGCCTATCTAATCCATTAGAGCAATTCATCACTTGATGTTTAAACATGTGGGCCAGGGGTTAATAGGTATGATAACTGTGCTTGCTAACTTTACTAATGTAGGTGAGCAGAATCTCAGTGTTAAAAAAACGTATCAATATGGCAGTTGCTATAAAAATGTGTCTTTTCAGTGTTTTCCTTATAAACCTTTCCAAAATCTTGACTTGACTTGGATAGTCTAGCACAGTATTTTATGCTACTATTTATTAATACATACATTTTTCCCATTATATAATAATAAAATTTTTACTTAACTCCCTACCATGATCTGGCTTAATTTACTAACAATTTGGATACAAAATTGCCATGTGGCAAAAGTCTCAATTAGAATCGTACGACCTTTTCAAATAGTCACCCGAAAAACATTATTTATTTGGATTATCGAATGGAAACCACAAGAAGCCCAAACTCACGTCAATCATGAAGGCAAAAAAAACATGATCCATTGACTTTTACATAATTCTGACAGGTTTTAGCTGGTGTATTTTCAGATTCAGATTTTTAGCAGTGTCGAAAGTATAATAAATCTCAAAACATTTTAGTTTTTTTCTCCTCCAGAAAAATTGGAGATTTAATAAATTGACCCCTTAGTTTATATACTTAACAGATTAAACAGTTCCTCATTTACTGAAAACTGAAATCAAAGATATAATGGAAAATCGATTTTTTTTTATAACAGAAATGGATGGGTATTTTTGCAATGAATTAAATATATGCCTATTTGATACTTTTATTTGACAGCTCACATACAGCGGTGCGTGAAAGTTTGTGAAATTTTCTGTATTTTTGCAAGAATGTGACCTAAGACATCATCTAATTTTCAAACATGTCCTAAATGTAGATGAGGAAAACCTAGTTAAACAAAAGAAACATACATTATTAAAGGTTTTTATTTATTGAAAAAAGTGGTTCGCACATGAACCACTTGCTTTAGGTCTAGGTGGTTTAAGGTCAGGACTTTGACTTGCCATTCACTTTATTCTTCTTTAACTATTTTTTCATAGAATGACTTTGTGTCTTTAGGATTGTTGTCTTGCTGCATGACCCAGTGTCTCGTGAAATTCGGTTCATGGACAGAGTTTTGACATTTTCTGTTAGAATTCTCTGGTATAGTTCAGAATTCACTGTTCCAGCAATGATAACAAGCTGTCCAGGCCCAGATGCAGCAAAACAGGCCCACACCAGAACACTCCCACCACCATATTTGGGATAAGGTTCTTATGCTGGGATGCAGTGTTTTTCTTTCTCCAAATGTAACACTCCTCACTTAAGCCAAAAAGTTATATATTTTGGCTTTACCTGTCCACAAAACATTTTTCTGGTATCCTTTTGGTTTGTCCACATGATCTTTAGTAAACTGTAAATGGTCAGCAATATTTTTGGGGGAGAGCAGTGTCTTTCTCCTTGCTATCTTGCCATAACACCATTGCTGTTCAGTGTTCTCCTGATTGTGGACTCATGAACATCAACATTCGCCAATGTGAGACAGGCCTTCAGTTGATTAGAAGTTACCCTGGGTTCCTGTGCCTTGCAGTTGGAGTTGCCTTTGATTGTCAACCACTGATAGTCTTCAATTACCTCCATTTGTACACAATGTTTCTGACTTGATTAGTGGCATATAAACTCTTTAGAGATAGTCTTGTAACCTTTTCCAGCTTTATGGGCATCAACAACTCTCTTTTTGAGGTCCTTAGACACCTCCTTTGTTCAAGGCCATGATACACATCCACAAATGTGCTGTTTGTGTGATCAGGCTTTGCTGGATCCTGATCTTTAAATAAAAAAGGGTCTCTCACTAAAGAACATTCTAAAGGGTTCAAAAACATTATTGTAGGATATAAACTGTCTATTTGAGAAGTCTTTGTTCAAAATATATAAGGGATCAACGTGCAAAAAAACTGGCACAAATGGCCTATACTTTGCATCCAAGGTACCGGTCTGAATGCTTGAAACGGCACAAAGTGCAGCAGAACCAAACAACACTGCTGTGTTCTTCCTTATACACCAACACTACTGCGCTTTGCACCTTGTACTGCATTTATTACAACAAGAACATGGAAACATCATTCTGGGTACTTTTACCCCTTAGTGCTCTTTCACTAGCAACCAGGGTATAGGTAAATTAATTTCTCTTTAGTATAGTTCTTGACTGATATATAACTAGAAAATAAGGGGTAATTGGGCACCCCCTCACACTGCAAAATGACATGCATTGCTCCTGATAGAAACTGGTGAAGGGTAAGATTATGTGGCTATATTTATCCTTATTTACATAGAAAACAGAACAATTAAAACAAAAGTGCTAATTAAATCCTCCTTCACATTTTTTTAAAAGCATAATCGTAAAGCAGAATATAGGCACTGTTTGGTCTCTTTCAGACTGATTGACTCTTTATGTTTGTTTAGATGAAATGGCTTTGACCAGAAGATAAACTTGTTAACAAACTGCTCGAGTAATATCTCTAATTGTATATTATCTGTTTCGGGTCTACTAAAATGAGATCCTTATAGTCAAACCTCAAAGGAACCGTATTCGGACACAAAGTGAAAATAGAAGTTCTCCCTTGATGCCTAGAAATACAAAGCACATAAATGGATACAAATCTCAAATAGGCTCTTGAAACGTCTTCTGGGACTGCAGTTCAATTCATATGCAATTCATCACATTCTAGTTACTTTATAATGGAAGAAACTAGCAAGTGGAATGTCTCTATTTTACAGGATCATTTGTGGTCTTAATTGAATGTAAAAATGAGATGGTGCGCTGTTTATGTAGAAACCATTAATAAATAAGCAGTTGATTAGTTTGTTTTCAACAATAATTCATTGTTATTTAATGTAGCTAAGGAAAGTTAAACAAAGCTGCAGTAAATCAGTGCTATGCCTCGATGTACCTTGCACATTGAACCTAGCAATTCATTTTTACTTTATTTTATTTGAAAAGGGCTTTTATCACATCAAGCCCAATTACAGCACTAACAGTACTAACTCCAGTTAAAAGATACTGTTATTTCTGATTTCCTTTTAGATGTTCTAGGTAAAGAAAATGCCATTCCTAATGCTAAAGAGATAAAGTAGCACAGAATTTCTCAAGGGAGAATTAACCACTTTACTAAACTAGATTATCATTTCAAAAGTTGGTTTTCCAGATAATGGATCTTTCTGTAATTTGGGTCTTTGTGCCTGAAGACTACTATAAATCATTTAAACATTAAATAAACCCAATAGGCTGGTTTTGCTTCCAATAAGGATTAATTATATCTTAGTTTAGCTCAAGTACAAGCTACTGTTTTATTATAACAGAGAAAAAGGAAATCATTTTTACAAATTTGGATTATTTGGATAAAATGGAGTCTATGGGAGACAGCCATTCCGTAATTCGGAGCTTTCTGGATATCGGGTTTCCGGATAAGGGATCCTATACCTGTATTACTCTACAGATGTCAAGCTACAGTGTTAATGCCCTTTATCTAAAGCTTGTCACCCTGCACCCGGCTTTCCCCCTTTTTTTATAGACCCGCGCTGACCCTGCAATAATGTCACAAATATTAATGAAACTGAGCTTGGGCACAATTACACCAAATATTTTCAAAGTCTGCCTTTTGTCATTTCTGGTGTTAGCCGGCTTCATTTCTGGTGTTTGGTGTTCAAATTACATGTGCACCCTATTATCTAAGTGCAACTAAATGTTGCTGATTAATGCTGGGCACTAAGGGAGCCCTGGAGCTACCATCTGGTCCTAAGGTGGTGGTAACTTCAGGGTTCCCTACTTTAATAGTTACAGATTGTAATGGAAGACAGGAAAAACTGTGCAGTATATAACGTTCTTCCTACCCACCCGCAGTTACTATGTTAACTATGCCTGTGTATTCAAGCTCAAACTCTACACAATAAGTATATTACAAAAATAAGCAATTTAAACAACAGAGCAAAAAAACATATTTTTTCATAATGATCTTTTCAGTTGTTTAAACAGTTCTTCAAATATTAGTGGTTGCAGCTTTATTAAAGCAATTACGACCATACTTCAGAAAAGCAATAATGATATTACATACAGTATGTTCATCTGAGAATTTTAAGATATAATTATAGATAAAGCAATGAAAGTCATTTTATGAAGACAGAAACAGCAATACTCCAAGCCATAAAAAACAAACACTGATGTGTTTATGTAGTACAGACTCCTAAATGTAAAACAAAAATGTTCATATATAAATTTAAAATTTGACTGTACAGAAATACTAGATTCCCTGCAGCACATATTGCATATTGGAATAATAGCAGTAAATGGCTGATTTCCTTTCAAAGCGCTGCATCTTTCTGTTGGTTTATAAAATGTTTTTTTTTTGTAGGTAGAAATAAATGCCTCATTTGGCTTGTGATATATTTTCTTTTTGGTATCCAATACTTAATAATATGTATTATATTGTTAATATTAGCATGGGTTGTTTCTAAATATCACTTCACTCAGTATCATTTAGCCAGACCAAGCCATCTTAGCCATCCACCCTCTTGCTCTTAGCAGCCCATGCTTTTCTCCTTTTTTATTAGTCTGCTGCATTCATTTTTATTACATAGAATGGTGATGCATACTGCAAGCTATTAGATTAATGACCATAAGCCAGCCTTCCACTATACATCATTCATTTATAAATCCAATCATCCTGTTCAAATGCAACAGTATCTGTATATCATCTACATGTTTTGAAGTCATTGCGTTGTAATCAGATCATATTCAAGCCAGCTATTATATTTTATTCTATAATATCTCAAATTCTGAACAGGATAGAGACGCATGTAAAAAGTTGTTATGCTTTTGTGTTTCTCTGTAAAAGTCCTAGGCAATATTAGGGGCCTGGCCAAAAAAAAATCAGAATTTATCAGTTTAAACAGGAGAAGCTTCTCATTGTATGCTTTATAAATTGAAAAAGATTAAAGTGGATTTAGCTTAAAGGTCGCTTTAGTATGCCAAACTGCCTTCATTTTCATGTGTTCTTAATAGGGTGTGGAATTTACTCATTTAGTCTCTGGAATCCTATTTTCCATATCTATCATACTATGCATACCCTATACATAGCAAATCATACTATTCTAGTATACATAGTTTATAGGCATGATACTGGCTTTGGATTTGATACTTTTGACTTGATAGATGAAACACACTATTTACAGATGTTCTGCAGGCTAATGGGTACTACCACTGTCCTCAACCAGGTGTCACAGCAGCATGTTCTTTGTAGCAGTCATGGAAGCAGACGTCAGTCTAAGCCAGAGTCTGATATGAGTAAGTAACAGGGAATTGGTAAAAAGCAATTAAGCATTAACATTTTCACAGTATGAAAAAACCCTGTAGGGTCTAGCGAAAATCTAAATTTTCATATAAATTAGCATAATTTATCTTTAAAACACATTGAACTTGATTGGTTTCTACCCTTTTTGTCAACCTCACTTTATACAAGAAACATATTTTGGTTGTAGCCTAGAAAATATTTATTGCAAAACATATAAATATATGTTGAGAAATATTTATACTGTTTGTATTTGTGTGTTTAGAGTGTGCATTACACAATTGTTATTAAAATACGATTTGAAAATCTCTATTACACAATTTCGTCTAGAGATGAAATATTGGCTACAATGGCAGTTTGATGTACTCATCGATCCTTATATGAAGTCATTCTTACTTTAATCTTAGATATAAGTCTAAATTCTAATACTCCTAATGCTAAGAATTAATCTAAGTTATCCTGGCATTACTAATGCAGACCCTGAAAGGGAACACTTGAATGAAGGTTCAGTTAGAGAGGGCACATTTAATTATTTACTTCCAGGTTGAATCATCTATATTTCATGGCAAGGGATGCCCATTAACATGTTGAGATTCTTGGTAAACAGGCTATTTTTGTTTTATGTAAAAAGTGTTGTAATGAGTTCAAGTAATGAGTAAAGTCATCCCTTTATTAAAGTATTGATGACTATCCCTGGTTGTGTAGCATTAATGGGCAATAGTTGAAATAAATAAGTAAATAGACAAGTGTAATGAAGAGAGGGATGGTACTCCATCAATGTCAGGTAGTGACTATGTGAGGCTTATACCAGTGGGTTTGAAATGGAAATAACTATACTGTGTGACAAGTTGCCAAAACTATCACTTTACTGTGATCTACAGAGTCAGAGGTTTCTATTTCATTGTCAAAATGATTAACTTAGAACATATAGAAATTTGGGTGTTTTATAATATAACATTGTTCTTTATTTTAAACAGTTATATAGTCATTAAAACAGAATTATATCAACGAAACGCTTACTTATACCTTGAAAAATGATATGGCGGCCTATGACAAAATATGGGTTCCTTGGCTTGCTCATGAAAACAACCCCCAACTTTTCCAGGCTCTGCATTCATAATAAAGGGACTGTCCCAGAGGACAACCAGTAACTCATATATTCAGAAATCAACATAAATATAACAAGAATGATACCCCACTGCCTTATGATTAATGTGTTTTTGCATTGTATGCCAACGGTATACTTTTCCTCCCTTACCTCCTCTCTTCCTATTATTCTTTTCTCCCTCTCTCTTTCCCCCCTCTCCCATTCCCTTCCCTTTCTCCCCCTTTTTTTCTTTTTTTTTTTTTTCTTCTTTCCCTCTTATTTTATTTTTCCTTATCTTTTCTATTCTCCCTTTCTATATAATGTTCATTACCAGTTATGTGTTTACATGTAACCACTGATAACAGGGTACCGTGTGACACAGACTGCTCACTTCATGTATGATTGAACTCAATAAAACATGTCAGTTTAAAAAAAACAGAATTATATTAGTAAGCAATATTTACAATTTTATAATGTTGACACATTAAAATAAAGTTAATAATTAATTAAAGAATTTTTGGAGTTCGTTAATTTTAATTAATTGAGGTTTTTTATTTAATCACATAAAGTATTAAAAAACATGTGCAAAATTCATTACGCAGATTTCATATAAGGCAAAAAATTACAGCATTCATTTCATCTTAACAATTCATATATAAATATTCATTTAATAGTGTAATTACTAGCAGCAATTAGAAGCAAAAAAGAAAAAAAAATGTTTTAATGTTTGTTGCCTGTTGTGAGCACAGTTATTTGCTGTACAAGGGAGCCTACGTCACTAGCAAATCCGTAACAAGTTGTTACTCTAAAGCTCAACAAACAAACTGTTTTATGAACAAAACATGTCTGTGGATTATGATGTGTGCAACCTATTAAAGGGGTATAAAACAAAGACTTAGATCAAGATAAATGGTGTTCAGGTATATAGAAAGATTTAGCTTTAGACTTCCACTCACCGCTTCTGCACAAAGACCAGGTAACAATAAGTATTAAATATTACTGTGTACCTAAGTAAATTCATTTACTTTGCATTATAGTTTTGAGTAAGCAAAGAAAATGTTACATATACTGGCTATATACAGTACTGTCAATATCAGAATAAAAAGTCACATTTAAATATGTTTTAATATTTTTTTTATGTGATTATGGATTTAAAATATATTTATGCACCTCTGTTTCTGTTTCAGGGCTGTGGAAGAAAAATGTACAGTTTTCTGAGAGGAACCAAACAGCTGCAAGTACTACAGTTTCTGGGAATCGCTATAGGCGTTACACAGATTCTGGCAATGATCCTAACAATTACCCTGTTGTGGGCTTTATATTACAATGGAAAAGATCAAGGCACAGGTCAAATCATGCCACAGCTTCATGACACCATGCAACCCCAATGTCACACTGTGGAACTGACTAATGAACACAAAACTGCAGCTAATGGATTTAATGCACACTTAGAAATGAAGCATTAGTGATTACATAAAACACCTCTGATTTCTGTTCCATCTCATACCAGCATTCTGAAGCAAAGTATGCATAATGGACTCTTTTGCCACCTAGTAATTTTTCTTCAAAAAAGGGAAGATTATGCAAAAAAAAGCTTTTATTTAACTTAAGAAGTGATTTTCTAGTAATGTAAATAATGTTTCCTGCAATAGAAAAGATTTGGCCAGACTTAAAAAAAAAACAACCAAACATTCAAGCAATAAAGAGAATGGGTGTGAATTATTCATGGCTTTGCTCCTCACTGAAGTATTATCTGTTAGCCTTATCAAAAAGCAATTCTGTGCATCAGATATACACCAGTTTACAAAATCAGGCTAATGGGCCTCATACCTCCAGTAGAATAAAGGCTGTTTTTGTGAAAATGGAGAGATGTTTTAAGAGAGTGAATAAATTTGATAAGCAAATTGCAAAAGTTTATATCATTCAGCATACGGGCTCAGTTATGGGCGAATTTTTTCGCCTTGTTTTGCCGCGGAAATGACACCCATAAACTTGTATGGCACACTGCGTCAAAAATAAAAAAGACGCACGTCAAAAACATTTTGGCGCTCAACAAAATTTTTTTTGACGCCCATAGACTTTAATGGGCGTCGCAGACATTTCTCTGGCGGTAAGTTATACATTCTTTATAATATGTCATTGTATTAATCTTCTTATTCTGCATACTATTTGTTATCATATTGATTTTTATGGTTGATTGTGAAAACCAAATAAAATATTTCAAATCAAATTCGCTCATCCCTAGGGCTAATGCCAATAATGCCAAATAAAAGAGATATTAAGAAAACCTGTATTAGGCTTTACAATACTGTATTTCAGGAGATATATGAAAGGGTTGCTTGGGTGCACTACTTATTAAGGAATCTATTTAGCTCCTTTATTGTTGAGCAATCAAGTCAGAAAGTACATTTGACCCCAGAAAAAAGTCCAACCTGATTGTTAGAACTGTGTAACTATCAATTATGCCATTTAAGATGGCCACATACAGGTTTTCATGCAATTCATTATAAATTGTCTGTTGGTCCCTGTCTTTTATTATCCAGTTCAGGTGTAGATCAACCACACTTGATCAGTCAAAAGAAATAAACAAGTTGCTTATCACTGCATGTGGTCATCATGTATGGCCAAGCTGACTTACTATTGACTAACTGGCTTGTGTACCAGCTATGTTTTCATAGGACAATGATTAAGGGGGTTATTTATCAAAAGCCCTGAAAAAGTTCTCACTATGTTCTGAAAACTACTCCTACCGAATCCGCATGGACTTTTCCCCCCTATTTATTAATACATTTTCATTAAATTTTTCTTGTGCGGAAAAAGTAAAAAATTCCAAATCCTACAATTTTTCAGATTTTGTGCTTGAAACCTACAATTTTATTATAAAATCCTCCGTTTTTTTCCAAAAAACCCAGCACAACTTCCAATTGCTAATGGGACATCTGCCACTGACTTTTACATGTTCTCAGCAGGTCTTAATTAGAGTACTTTTTTCATCGGACTTTTAACACCATCGGGTTTTCCACTTTAAAAGTCTGACTGGAAAAATTCAGAGCTTAATAAATAACCCCCTAAGTAATCATTAACAGGAAGCTCATAAGGCCGCCTCTGTTTGCTGGTACCAAATAAATCCACATTTATTATTTTTACTTTTCTGATTCTGACGGACTGCTCATTGAGGGCCTGCTCCAACATACACAGTTGATTCCACTCCCGTAGCTGTAGGCTCTGGGCAGAGCACCTCTGACTCCTTGTGACTTTAAGTGAGCTGTGGATAAAATGTGTTGTTTTCTATGAATAACACTTGACTAAATGGCTTGTATGCTGCCTGCTCAGAAATCAGAAGCTGACCTTTATAGTACCAGCTTAGACAGTAGCGAAACTGATAATACCATGGAACAAATCTTTAAGTATTTCCAGAAGTCATATTATAGACATGTCGTATTTAGAGTTTTGACAGGGTTTAATAGCTTTTCTTTTTTTTTTCAAAAGAGGTAGAGACAAAATGTAACCGAAATGGCCTTGATACTGTAGTGACCCACCTGCCTGAGTGTCACCAAAAAAGAACAGTCATGTTATGCCATAAATCTATCAGTTCCAAACTATCTATGGTGGGAGTGCTAGAAGACAATCCCATGCATATTTTTGCCATTACTTATCCAGTGAATAATTACAGCTACTAAATTTCTTGGTGTGACCCTAGCTTTCAATATACCCAGTGAGCCATCAGATATTATTGATTATATTTATTTATAATAAAACAGATAACATATATTAATAAAGTATTTCTATTATCATTCATTAAAAGGTAAATGACTGTAAATAAAGTAAATAATTTCTAAAGGCTAGTTTGCTTTTTTTTTTAATTTACCTTTAAGGCTCATACCCGTGACACAATTAGCCTTGACTGATCTGAAATATGTTCCAAGGAAGCATATGGTATGTTAGTATCCATCAGTGCCAAAGCAGCCTTGTGCCAACATCAGCCCCTTTGCAACCTGTGTTTATCGCCCTAAAAGCATCTTGGAGTTACCTTAGCCTCAGCTAAACTGCCAATGGTTGATACAAACCTTAGGGCACATCGAATCTACCAGTTCGCTGCCATTGTCTATGTGTAGCGGCTCATATGGCACATTATCAATTACCTTCGTATTGCAGTTAGCGGGTAATGCTGCATGTAATCCGAAGCCACTCTTAACCTTACCTTCCCTGTCAGGATGCTAATAGTTGTGGTTCGTCTATACCTCAGTCAACTGTCTACTGTAACAAACATTAATAGGTTTTAATAGTGGCACCAACTTGTGTTTTATAAGTAAGAAGAATAAGTGCATTGATCAAGTAAATGTGGAGATGTTTTTTGCTTATATTCATGTGGGTCTGCCTGGTGTACTTTCGCAAAAAAGTCAACATGTTGGAAAACTGCTCTTTGTAGTCAAGCATGGAAAAACCTTGACCACTGTTCATGTATTTCAAGAGTAATCTGCTGTTGTTATCAGGGTCTGTACTGCACTAAATACTGTGCTGTACTACAATGTTTTAGAAGCACAATAGAATAATCATCAGTGTATGTGTAAAGCAATGTACTGTATGTATATTTAGTGCCAATTTATCCTACTGAAATGTTACCAGTTGTAAAAATAAATTGCTTGATTTTTTTTTGACTAAGCTAAGCATTCAGTTTTGTCCCGTCTTTATAATGTATGTTTTTTTTCATTGTGTAATTGCATGTACTGTATCTGTGAACAAGTTTTTGGGATGGTATGTGTAAAATGGAAAAATGTTTCCTGAATGAAAATTTCCAAGTCCACCCTTGGTTAGATGTTGATGAGATAATTACATGAATAGAACAATTCATTCTACCTGTTAGTCAACAGATCAAAGATAAAGGTAGATTTGAACCTGGTATGCAGGCATCTGACAAAAATTAGACTTTTTTAGAAAGGCCACCGCTACACATCAAGTGGAAAAGGGCGCATTTATTGAGCAGAATCACCTAATCCCATAAAAACCACCATATAAGTGTGTGTGCTGCTCCATACTTTTAGATGTTGATAACTGGCAGGAATGTGTCCAGTTTTGATGTAGTATGGTTAGCCTGAATAGTCCTTCTAGAAGTGCCCAAGTCACTTTTTATGACACATTCACTTCACTTCAAACAAAAACTACAAACCAAAAGGGATTCCTTAATAACTATTATACAAATTTTAAGTAATGTCATTGGTCTTTCTTGATATAATTAACCAGGGTGAAAGGATGTAGACATAATTTGGTCAGCAGCCTGTCTCAGTGATCTTGCTAGGAGCTTATATGTGAACTACTTTGGCCTCATCCACAAGTCTCTCCTGCCCATATCAGGTGTTGGTTCCTAACAATAGTGGACTTGGGCAAAAAATCAGTCACACTGGTGTCTAAGGGGCAAGTTCACTAAGCGACGAAAATGCGCTAGCGACGCATTCGGCGCACTTCGCCAGGCGAAATTTCGCCAGGGCGCCGCTAATTCACTAAAATCCGAAGTTGCGCTCAGGGAGGCGAAAGGTAGCGAAGTTGCGCTACCGTTAAATTTGTCAAGCAAAGCAAAGTTACTCTGGCAATGCCTAATTTGCATACAGCGCCAAGTTAAAGTACAATGGACGTATATGTAGCAGCAAATACATTACACTACACAAGCCTGGGAAAGCTTCATAACATAAAATAGAGTTGTTATTTTGCCCTATACATGTGCCCACTGTATAGTTTATGTGCCATATGTTAGGAAATGTAGGGGGGGAAGGGGGGTACCCCCCAAAAAATTTACAATCTTTTTCAGCCTATCACCCTTAAAAAAGTAAAAGAAGCCAGCGCTTTTTGGGACTTAGAAAAAAATTTCAACTTTTTTTGAAGCAAGCCCTATCTACTCTATTGCACTTCGCCTGGTCTGAGGTGGGGAAGGCAAGTCTGGAGCAAGAGGTAACGTTCAGTAAAATGCACAAGTTAGTGAATTAGCGTAGTTACATCCCTCGCAACTTCACCTGGTGTAAGGGTGCGAAGTAGCGCTAGAGTAGGTCCACTTCGCTAGTGAATTTACGCCAGCATCCGTTAGTAAATCAGCGAAGTAATGAAATGACGTCACTCTGGCGAATTTGCGCTAGCGTTACCGGCTTTGCACTTTAGTGAATTTGCCCCTAAAAGCTTCCATTAGGACAAATCATTTCCATGTTGCAGAGATATAAACAACCAAAATCGTTGTTGAGGCTGTTACAGTATATGACATGAATAATGTATCTGTGCACACTTTAGCATCTCCTTAGCTTGAAGCTTAAATGTGCTTGATTTTGAGCTCACATCCAGAATAAATATTAAAACCAAAACAATTCATGCCAGTTGGTCCCCTGATAAAGAGTTTTAAAGCAGTCCTCCACCCAAAAACTGTTTTATGTATAATGTAATAAATTTTAGGCGGTTATTTATAAACATGCAATCTGTTTGCGGCATCCGGTTTGACGTCAAGATCCAGTAAAAAAGACACAATTTTTTTGCAATTTATTATGCTCCGAAGCTGTTTGAAGTCCGAATCCGAAAATACGCCATCTTAAACCTGGCAAATTACTGTAAATGTCCATGCCAGATGTCCCCTTAACTATTTGAAGATGTTTTAACCCTCACAAAATGTATATTATTGATAAATAAGGGCAAATTGTTGATTCTAGTTTGGTCATACATTTTTTTTAAAAAAAATCTGAAAATTCTGATTTTGATAAATAACCCCCTCAATTCTTAGCATCTGTTTAATAAAGATTAATTGAAAAAAAACCTGTTATTTGTAAATGTACAAAGCAATTGCTATTAAAATCAGTATCGCAGTCAAGCTGTTTCTATTCACTGCACTCCTGGCTCTGACTCCTGAACATTGTAGTCAGAACCAGATACAAATACTGCTTCTAGTTGCAACTACATTAATGAATAACTTGAAAATCAATATATACTGGAAAATTGTTTAGAATTACATTTTCTTTCATTTAACAAAATTATTTTTGTGGTGGACTTTTCAGACAGACACAGAATTACTACTACTAATACTGTATGATCGTAATAAAAATTAAATTGGTGATCAGCTAAATCAGCATGATTTCAGTGCGCAAAAAACACCAGAGTAAATATGAGTATTAACATCGCCCCAAAACAGGACTCGGGCCCCTGATTCAAGATAACACCCTTTATATTATCTTTTATATATAACAAAGCAGACTTGCATCTATGGAAAATTGCTTATTGGCATTTTGTGTGACTTTTTGATGTACAACTTCCATTTTTAAAATCAATTTTCTAACAAATGAAATTCTTTTTAATACACAGAGAACAAAATTGCACAAGTGCAATAACCTACTTCAATTCTAACTTGTACAAGGCTGAGCAAAGCTGATTGATGGTTGCTTAGAGTTACAGGACTGGTGTAATTTCACTCCTATTCCAACACTAGTATATTTTAGTTCACATTAGGCCCCAAATCTACTTTGCGCCCCTCTTTAATATAGGGAAGCCTAATCATCTGTCCAATATTAATATTAACAAAATATTAGCTTAGACTTTTGAATCCGTAGTGATTATTTTATTATAAACTGCTTAATGTATTTAACAATACCTATAATTTTCCATTGCTGGGCTTTTGTTTTCAGTGTACTGTACACATTATACAAAGTGGGTCTATTATTAGAAAACAGGTAACCGATATGTAGTGGAATTATGTGGTTATTTCCCCTACTTGCTCAGGAAGTCCTTTCTGCGACCTATGCCCTGTGGGAGGGAGGCTTTCCTTAGTGGCACAGGGACTGTTTCCTGCCCTTATTATTTAAAATGGGAAGGGACATATAACTATTCATTTTCTTTCTGGACTCCATCTTAACAAGAGGTGGATCTGCCAGAGGAACCGATGTGGCTGTAGGAACAGTTCAGACATACAGTAACTCAGGCCTTAGATATGTCAGGAAAGGGAACCTCATAAATGAGGTGAAGGCAGTGGATAGTATAATTCCATCTTTACATGCTCTTAGGAGCCATGAGATAGATTGGTCAGTTAGCAAGAGCAGCATTAGCAAGGATAAGTAAAGTGTGGATTGATCTCTCAGGTGGTACCTTGTCTAAAGTGTAAGGACACTTAGCTAGAAAGAACTGGAGGGGGATGTGGACAACTAAAGGATATCTCTCTTTTTCACCTTTTTCATCTGCAAGTTTTATTTCACCAAGGGTAATGGTGCTTGATCCTCTGTTCGCACATCTCTTTCAATACAACATATTTAATATTGCCTTATCAAGGGAGTACCTGGAGATACAATTAAATAAATAAATACACCAATAAACCCAACTCACATAGACAAATACATGAGGTCCTCTCAATTTGAGACATGTCTCAATGTCTTAAATATATTGATAATGGGTTGAGTGCAGAGGACTCTTGTATTTGTCTATATGTATTTTGTGGTCACAGCCTCATTGCACCCCTGCTTAATGGTTTTAAAAATGAGTGGTGAGCACAACTTTCCCTTGTTTGTTATAAACCCAACTCAAAATCATTTATGACTATTTATTTTGTCAAGAATTTGTTAAAAATCAGTTGTACTTACCCTTCCAACACCCAGTTAAGAGGAGGGTCCCATTGTAACTGGTTTTACTAGTCAGCAGTTGAGGTGAACACATTGCTGTTTTTTAAAATATAAAGTTAAGAATGAAATAGTATATTTAGGGGCAGATTTATTCAGGGTCGACCAACCAAAATTTATTCAAAAAATCGAAGTCTACCAGTTGACTCCAAATAGGTTCTAGGTGGTCCCCCATAGGCTAAAACAGCAATTTTTCAGATTTTCAAAAAATAGATGAAATTAAATTTCTTTGTAATTCAAATTTTAACTTCAACCCTTGATAAATCTGCCCCTAAGTGAAATGTTGGTAAAACACAGAACATTGTTTTGATGAAACATTTCTGAAAACAAATCAATAACATATAAAAAATAGAGAGTAGACAAGAACCATGGTTGAATAAGTCTTGCTATGTCACTCCTCATGAAGAAACAAAAAGACTTTCTGAATTCACTTTGACTTATAGGGAATCCATTCAAACAGTAGCACAGAGCCAAAAATCATTCTGGAAAACTTAAAAGAAAAAACATACAAAGCAGGTAGTACAAAAAACTAGGTGGTGTATTCCAATAATAGATAAAGAATACATTTTAGAAATGATTTCACTTTATTTACTTGTCACTATTGGCAGAACTATGGTCAAATAAAAAATCTTAAATGAATTTGCTGGATGGAAAATTACATTATATAATTTGTGATACAATAGGCAAAATATTATTTCAAGGTCAATTTAGTGGAAAATCCTTCTAAGCAAATTTGCCAGTAGGAACAGCTGCATTTTGAATGTACTTTTAATAAGCACTGACTGGTTTAATTAAGTGCAGGAAAATAATGAAAAATACTGGCTTTTAGTGCACTGGAACAATTTTGCACCTTTATTAGTAAATGTGGCCAGTTGCAATACGCTTTGTTTAGTTGAATAGTCCTTCACTAGTGATGGAAGAATTTGTCCCGTTCGTTTCGCCAAAGAAATGGTGATAAATTTCAAGTCAATGGGCATCAAAATAATTTTAACGCGCATCAAGTTCGACAACCTGCAGCAATTTTTTTACGCGTGCCTATTTTGTCCAAATGCATTAAAGTTAATGCGCGTCCGAATAATTTTGACGTGCAACAATTTTTATGTGCACGACTATTAAATCTCGCCTCATTTTTGTGAATTTATTCGCTGGTGGCGAAATGCAGAAATTCACAGCGAGTTTGCTCCTGCCAAATGTATTCGCCCGTCACTATCCTTCACTACAATATTATAAATATTTAGATAAGAGCTTAGCAGAATAGTAGCAGAACAATAATTTGTTGGTGTTTTGCTAAAAAATATTTACAAATGTGCCACAATCAGAATGTGGTATTGCTGAAATGATTTTGGATTTCAGTTGATATTTCTATCCCTTTGATACATTTGACTTTATAGGGCAGCGAACGATGGGGATGAGGGACAGCCTAGGAAGAGTTTAAGCAAGAAACAGAGACAAGATTTGGAAGGGTTCAACAGTGTGCACTGTTTGCATGTCACCTACAGAGGTAATGAATAAGAAATGTTAGTAACTAATGTATCACGTTGTAAGAGAATTACTGCCTTGTCTTACTGAGACACTATTTGGAAACATGAGATCAAGCAAAACAAAAATAACTATGCTTTGGTGGGGCTGCTTTTCCAAACCAGGATCTGTTATTTTTTTTTATTTTGTGAAGAAAGGTAGAATAGATGGTGGAAAATACTGGTAAAAATAATGCAAAAGAACCTGTTTCTTCAAAACAACTGCATCTTGAGGAAATGTCATCTTTCAGGTGGCCAGTAATTCCAAAGTAACATTGTAGTGTCTCAAGAACAAAATGTGAATGAAATGTAATGGACCAGTCAAAGCCCTGAGCTGAGTCCAGCTGAAATTCTGTGGCACTGTTTGAAAATAGAGACTGAATGTCATCAGACAACGCTGAACAACATGGAGAAAATTGTCAGGAAAATGGTCCAATATAAAGTTTGAGCAGTTTTTAACACTGGGATATATGGTATCTACTTACAGCAAAAGATTTAAAGCTGTAACTGCAGTCAGTGAGTTCTACCAAGTACTGATTTCCTGTTTGCCATACTGTTTCTATGCAGCAACACCAAGGGGCAAATTTACGTATGGTCGAATATCGAGGGTTAATTAACGAAGTCGAAGTTAAATCCTTCTACTTCGAATATCAAAGGATTTAGTGCTAATCGTTCGATCGAATGATTAAATGCTTCGAATCGTTCGATTCGAAGGATTTTAATCCATCGATCTAACGATTTTTGTTCGACCAAAAAAGATTGCTAAGCCTATGGGGACCTTCTCCATAGGCTAACATTGACTTCAGTAGGTTTTAGGTGGCGAACTAGGGGGTTTAAGTTTTTTCTTAAAGAGACAGTACTTCGACTATCGAATGGTCGAATAGTCGAGCGATTTTTAGTTTGAATCGTTCGATTCAAAGTCGTAGTCAAAGGTTGAAGTAGCCCATTCGATGGTCGAAGTAGCCAAAAAAAACATTCGAAATTCTACGTTTTTTTTCTTCTATTCCTTCACTTGAACTAAGTAAATAGGCTTTTTTGATTTGTGGCAGTATAGCACACACTTATGAGGGAAAGACCATCACACAATGAAACACCGAATGTAAATAGTGCTGACTCTCTCTATAGACTGTATGCATTGACTGCATACAGAGTAGGTGGGTGGCATGGGGGTGTTCCCTGGAATGCTCTGAGCTTGCACATCATTCAGAACATGCAACCCTGGCTCTGCATGGGACACAGCACTGTGAAGCCCTTTATTTAACCTTTGTCGAAATAGGAGAGGAGTTACTTTGCACTTGTTTGAGCTGCACTCTGCACCTTGTACCAGATTTTTAAACCCGGACAAGGTGGGGACTGTAGATTGTACTTATGCAACAGAGGTAAAAGTAGAAAAAAGGTAAAGTCCCTGTTTGGTTTGAACAGGTCTTCTCACCATAGACATTTTGTATTTAAAATTCCATATCTCAGCAGGTCATTCTTCCACAGCCAACCTATGTTGGGAGGCTGGTGTATGGGTTACTCACCACCGCTCCGTTTAGGTGAGACAAGATGGCGGCGTCCAGGGATCCCACGTGACACGTTCCGACGCCAATTATATGCTTTACTCTTGATTGTTACTGATTCCTGTGTTTGACCTTCCAGCTACATCTACCATTCTTCTCTCTTATTTTATTAACTGTACAGAACTAAAAAAAATACCTTTAACACTGTATGCCTATTTTTGTACTTTAAAAAGGTGAACAGAATAAAAGTGGTAAATGTACATTTAAAAATAAAAGTTTACCTTATCATTAACTTAACAAATGCAGTAGGCAAATTGCTCTTTATATTTTTATATGAATAATTTACATTTATATTTTGTATTTTAGTTTTAAAAATGTGGCTAATTAGCCTCTATCAGCCAAACTGAGCCGAAATGTCAAGAGAATTATACAGTATTATACATATTGGACAGAACTGTTCAGTTAGTTTCTTTTGGTCCTTAGCACACACGTCAGATTAAAAGACAAACTAATTGAACCCATATGGTTTCATTTAATCACTGACTAATTAAGCAGGAAGTAGTGTTCTGGCTATTATGTTAGACATCCAGTCACTCCCCCTTTATACATTTCATTTTTGGGTAACTAACTATAGTGAAAACCTGTTTTCTTTTGCACAACCTATCTATTTACCCAGTTTTTATTTTTACACTGAATTGTTCCTTTAAAGTAAAGTAAAGTCAGAAACATCTGTGATGCTGCTGCAAAACCAAGAGTATCCAATCAAAGGAGCAAAGAAACTACTGGTGTAGTTGCTATGTAGTGCCATGTTTTTACACCTTGCTTTCAGGTGTTTGCACCAACCATGTGCAGGTGCAACAACTTGAATAATGGCGAGTTCTTCCTGACATGTACTGTATAGTGCACTGCATACTAGACTGGTGAGATGTTGGCAGCCCATTTTAGAAGAGATTCTATAACACAAACAAGACACTTGTGTTTGAACTTTTTATTACAAAATTAGTCTCAGAGTAAAACCTTCCTCATAATTTTTTTTTGACAGCTGAAACATCCAACTTGACTTCCTTAAAACGGTACAAGTCATGAGCAAAGAGTTTCAATGGTGTTTTTGCTTGGAAGCGGTTTTCCCATTTCGGCATGCAAATATAAATTATCCCTTAACTTTTATTCATTTTGCATAATACATCGTTATGCCTTATTTTTATGTGTGAAATCCAGAGAAAAAATAGCCACAAAACAATAATCTTGGTTTCTCTGTAGAAAACACATAAATGATTACATCATTTACATTACATTAACATACTTTGTACAGTCATCACCAGTCATACATTACCAAAACAACATTAATAGCACGGACAACACCAAATACGTTTGTATCATGAGATGAACACATTTCTGTATGGACCATGCAGAATAAAGATCTCAAATATAAACAGCTGGATGCTTGATCAAAAAGAAAGGACAGTTTAAACACTATGAAACTGGTCTCTCGCTGAACTGGATACACAGCTCACCATTATGGGGGAATATTTGTGAAAAAAATGGAAATACCCACTTTATTGTTGTTTGTGTTTTAATATTGTTGGGCAATTTCATAATTCCATGGAACTAAGTGTGCCTCTAGAATGAAGGGCTAAGTCATCAGAGAGCAATTTTGAAAAGTAATTTAATAAACACTGAAGAGGATACTGAGCGTCTGATGAAAACATGGGATTGAAGTAATTTCCCACTGGGGCTATTATACAGCAATGGCTACTTCACAATCTATTGAAATGCCCTGTTGGTACTTGAAAATGAAATGACTTTAATCAATGGCCAGTTTGCAATAGCGCAGTGAAGTAGAAATGCTTCAGGTGATACAAGCTTGTGTTTTGCTATTGTCATTGCTAATATGATCAATCAGACATTAACTAATTGAATCTTCAGAAACTGCTGATTTCTAGTTAAAAAGATCCATTCACTTTTACTTACTGGGAAAAACTCCATGCACAATGCACACATAAATCAATATTATTTATGGCCTTACCCCAAGGATCTAAGAAAAGCATATACTGTATAGGACTGATTTGCTTAATATAAATAAACATTTGTGTGGTTCAGTAAGCTATGGAGTGAGGCTGCTTTTATAGACTAAATCTCCTTGCACATATTAAAATCATTTCTTATTTAACACCTACAGAATACATGTAAAAGTTATGGAATGTTATTATTTTGCACTTTGTAGTCTGTCATTTGATGAAGGGTAGAATTCTCCTAGGGACAATTTATACCAAAAGCATGCCATTTCCCAGGACTGCCTTTGATCACATTCATTTACAACTGAGCAAAACTACAGTGTTCCTGCTAAAGGGCCAATAACACCAGAAGTGAAAAACACATTATATATATATATATGTATAAATATTCCTTGTGCCTTTGCAAATAAAAATTCTTCATGCAGAAACAGCACTATTTTGTGTAGCAGTAGTTTGCACCCTACCAGTGATTATATATAATCAAATTTAGACACATGTGTTTTACACACTTTTATATAAATATATAAATATAACTATAAATATAAATTGTATCTATTAGGCAAACTGTGTGCTACAGCCTGCACTAGGGTTTTGAATAGCTACATTGGAACTTTACATACATTCTCTATATAAACTGTAGTAAATTTAATGTGGAATTACATTTTTCTGCATCTTGTAAAATAATTTTTCTATACAACGTTATTACAGCTTCTATGGGCTGAAGGTGATTCCGGATTTGTGCAACAATAGCCCATGCTATTTATTTTGGGTTTCATTGACAGCAGGTGCTATTTTTTCAACAGAAATGTGTTTAGAGGGTATTTTTTATTAACTGTTCCAAGATGCAAGTCTTTGTAAGGAACAAATGAGAAAAGGCACAAATAATATTAAAATAATGCAATAAAATAATTATAAGGTCACTACATTACATACACACTTTTCTGCTATATAAACAGATATTGTTTTATAGTATTTGTCTACTTACATGGATGAATGAACAGCACTAAAAATTATGACTTCAAGGCATTCTTAGTGGTATGTGCTGGTAGGGGTAATAATCTTCTCAAAGTTTATTTCTCTAAAACTGCTTTGCAATGGGCTAAAACACCGTTTATATGGAAACTGATTTCCTATTTTTTTTAATGATATACAGTTAGGCCCATAAATCTTTGGACAGAGACTTTTTCTAATTCTTGTTCTGTACATTACCACAATGAATTTTACATGAAACAACTCGGATGCAGTTGAACTACAGACTTTCAGCATTAATTCAGTGGGTTGAACAAAAAGATTGCATAAAAATGTGAGGAACTAAAGCCTTTTTTTAACACAATCACTTCATTTCAGGGGCTCAAAAGTAATTGAACAAATTAAAAAAAACTGAAAATAAAATGTTCATTTCTAATACTTGGTTGAAAACCCTTTGCTGGAAATGACAGCCTGAAGTCTTGAACTCATGGACATCACCAGATTCTGGGTTTCCTCCTTTATAATTCTCTGCCAGGCCTTTACTGCAGCGACTTTCAGTTGCTGTTGGTTTGTGGGCCTTTCTGTCAAAAGTTTAGTCTTCGACAAGTGAAATGCATGCTCAATTGGGTTCAGATCAGGTGACTGACTTGGCCATTCAAGAATATTCCACTTCTTTGCTTTAATAAACTCCTGGGTTGCTGTGGCTGAATGGTTTGGGTCATTGTACATCTGTATTATGAAACACCTCCCAATCAATTTGACTGCATTTAGCTGGATTTGAGCAGACAGTGTCTCTGAACATCTCAGAATTAATTTGGCTTCTTCTGTCCTGTGTCACATCATGGATAAAAACTAGTGTCCCAGTGCCACTGGCAGCCATGCACGCCCAAGCCATCACACTGCCTCCGCCATGTTTTATAGATGATGTGGTATGCTTTGGATCATGAGCTGTTCCACACCTTCTCCATCATTCTGGTAGAGGTTGATCTTAGTTTCATCTGTCCAAAGAATGTTTTTCTAGAACTGTGCTGGCTTTTTTAGATTCATGCAGTCTTCTCTTTATGGTAGACTTGGATGCCGATGCACCTACCTACTGGAGAGTGTTGTTCACTTGTTTGGCTGTTGTGAAGGGCTTTCTCTTCACCGTGGAAATGATTCTGCGATCATCCACCACTGTTGTCTTCCGTCCAAGTCTTTTTGCATTGCTGAGTTCACCAGTGCTTTCTTTCTTTCTTTCTTTCTCAGGATGTACCAAACGGTATATTTTGCCACTCCTAATATTATAGCAATTTCCCAGATGGGTTTTTTCTGTTTTTGCAGCTTAAGGATGGCTTGTTTCACCTGCATGGAGAGCTCCTTTGACCGCATGTTGCCTGTTCACAGCAAAATCTTCCACATACATTCCCCTCCCCCTCAAATCAACTCCAGGGCTTTTATCTGCTTCATTGATAATGACATAACAAAGGAATTGCCCACACCTGCCCATGAAATAGCCTTTGAGTCAAGGGTCACTGAAAGTCTGCAGTTGTTTTATTTAAAATTCATTGTGGTAATGTACAGAACCAAAATTAGAAAAAAGTTTTCTCTGTCCAAAGATTTATGGGCCTAACTGTATGCTGGAGAGTGTTGGAAAACTACAATCTTTTGTTAATAAAAAGTGATAATATACTCTCAAAAAATATATAAAATTGAAGTATATCCTTTTGTTACACAAATTAGTTTATGTCACATGTCACATGATCACACCTATTTCTCAATATAATAAATGTGTTGAAATGAAATATGTGGCTTCTTTCTTCTGCCTTTTGCCATGTAAAAACAATGACTGTTCTCTTCAGCTCATTAAACTGAAAAGCCGCATTAGTATAAATGAATCTTCCATCCACTCACATTGTTTCAAGACTGATGCATTTTTTTTGTTTCGAGATTCTGATGCATTTAAATTGCATATTTCTCTAACATTGATGAATGGTGTTGGGCCTATTTATCACATACCAGGGATCATGGATCAGTTACAATACATCAAAATAATTGAGAGGTCACGTTGCCTTAAGTCAAAGAGGAAATGCCCTTGAAATGGATGTTTCAACAAGACAATGACCCCAAACACATCAGTAAACAAACACCATATTGGTTCCAGACCAACATGATGGACGTTATGGTGTAGCCAGCCTAATCCCCGGACCTCTATCCAATAGAAAAAATGCTGTTTCTGAGGAATAACCAAGAAATGCAGAAGAATTGTGGAATGTAACAGGGGCCAAATTACACAGATGTGCAGCAGTTCTCAGAAACACTGGTTATAAAACTAAATATTAGTTCAGTGATTCAAAGGAAGGCGAAATCTTGAAACATTTTTCAGTTTATACAGTCAATGTTTGTTTGAGTTTGTAAAGAAGAATGCAGACACTGCTATTTTTTGGAACAGCCTGATATTTCCTTTTCTTCAATTTTTTGTAAAGGCATAACACAAACTTGATACATCTATCTTTATGTTTTGATATTGAATAGAATGTGCAGTTTTCCCAATTCATTTGCAAGTATGGAAATAAAAGCTATTATAGGGATTTTGAGCTTTAGTCACTTTTTTAAACACACTGCTATAATTCTGAACACAACTGTATAATCAGAAATAATAAATGACAATAGCAAAACACAGCTCATTTCCCTTAAAGTTCCCTGTGAGGGTTAACCTGTGATTTTTTCTCATCTTGCACACATAAGATCTATATAAGGTGTATTATGTGACAAAATAAACCAGTCAATAATACACAACAAATGTGCAAATGTGATAAAAGAGCAGCACTTTTGGCCAGGTAACTGTTAAGTCAGTTCTATTTAATGTGAAGATAATTTTGTTGCATGATTAGAAGCAGCAGCTATGAAAACAACGTGTACCTCAGTTTTTACATGATGTATTTACCATTATATATCACAAACATTTATGAAAGGTTTATATTATAGCTATTAACCAAGACATGAAAGATACCAGCTCTGTCCAGTGTACTAGTTCTCCATATTGGAAACAATTGGCCTAGCAGGGCTGGCATATTATAGTTACACTGTTGACCCATACTCATTGGACCCAGTAGAGGCTTTTTAAATTGTCTTTATTTTTGCTCTCAGTTAAGTTTCTGATGACTATAGAATAAATGGAAAATTAGGTGGATTTGGGTGTTACTACTTCCACAAACAGCACGGTCCAACCTAAAGAGATCTGTGGTAAGTTTGAACCAAGCAAAAAGCACTTATTTATTTTAGAACTAGCATTGTATATTTCTTTCAGTCCCTCTAGAGCCAGTACGCTCTAAGAAGATAGTGAATCTAAACATGACCCATTTCTGTTTTCAGATGTTTTAAAAACAGAGACCCAGTGCCAGTGCACTGCAATTCCAGCATTTATTGTTATTTGGAGCCTTAGTGGAACATCATGTAAATGTTTAAAGAGCTGCCCCCCTCAGCTGTGCACTAAGGAGAACCCACATTTGTTCATGCTGTTCAAATAAAGCTGGCCATAGATGCAAAGACCCGATCGTTCAAATCCTCGAACGATTGAACTTCCCTATCGCCCGACCTGCCACAAACCATTCTGATCAAATAAACTACAAAAGAACAGATCTGCCCCTGACAGCAATCGTACGAAAGTTATGTCTGACAAAGCTGGTGACAGTCTCCCACTGAAAATCGTATGATTGGCAATACATGCAGAGAAATTATCGGCAGCCGAAAGAAATCTTTTAACCTGACTGATCTCTGTGGGACGAAAAATGTCGGGACTCTCCACACATGGTCCGAAAATCGGACGAATCGGATCTATGCGTCTTTGGCCAGCTTAAGGCCCAAAATTAACCAGCTGCCTGCAACAGTTATTGCACAACTTCATTAGTGAGTGTGGCACCTTTTTTCATTCTTTTCTGTTTCTCTATGTAGAGATATAATAATCTGATGCTACTTTATCTGAATTAGCTAAGTGGGCATTAAGAGGAAACATCACACATATGCCCATTACCATGTCAAGACATAACTTCCATATCAACTGTCCTGTGTTAATGATATACACATACAAATGTGACACAATTGTTTTCCACTAGCAACTAAAACTAAGAGTTCATTTTGTGCTGCCACAGACTTACACAATCACTGGCACCACTAAATTATAATATAGTCTCAGTAGCTCCATAAGCAAAATAAATATCTGTTTTTGCATGACATCTTTGCATAGCTTTGTATCTGTATTCAAAGTTACTCTATCATTCTGCCATTTGGTATAGTAGGTGACAATTACAGGTAGCTGCTGGTTACTATAGGTTACTAGACTAAGGTTACAATTTTTCCATGTTAGTACATAACCTGAGGAGAGGGAGTTAGTTCATCTTCATTAGGAAAAGTAAGGATATTTATGTCAATTAAATATTAAATACTATATAGAAATAATAATAGTATAATAGAAAAAATGTTTTTCTCTTTTTTATTTGAATCTAATATCTCTAAATATAGCATCTAAAGGTCAAAGGATAAAATATTGGATAGAAGCAAATAATTCCTTTTTGGAGTACAGTATTTATAGTAAAGTGTTAGGGGAGACACGAATATAATATTTTCCCTTAATTGTTGCTCCTAAATATTTTGGTTAAATTGCATGGAACTGTATATGCTCCAGCATGGCTTCACAGTGTTTTTGGACTTTACATCTTCACTTACCTCCTTGTGAAACATTTTATCTGATCTATATCTCATATTTTATCTTTATTAATAGTGGTATACTTAAATATATAACAGAAGTGCCCTGCCTGTCTTGAGAGTAGGCCTTTTAATAGCAGAAATCAATATAAGCCAGCGACCATCTGGACATATTTTGTACAATTTTTAGAAGGTGTTATTAATGTGTTGCCTTTTATAAAATTAGCACTTGATTGGGTTAATAAGTTTTGGAACCTCATAGGACTCTTCTTGGCTGTCACTTCCTCCTTAAAGGAATTGTTCAGTGTAAAAATAAAAACTGGGTAAATAGATAGGCAGTGAAAAATAAAAAGTGTTTCTAATATAGTTAGTTAGCCAAAAATGTAATGTATAAAGGCTGGAGTGATTTGATGTATAACAGGTCAGTCACAACTCTACTTCCTGCTTTTCAGCTCTCTTGGTTTACACTGACTGGTTACCCTGGCTACCAGGCAGTAACCAATCAGAGACTTGAAGGGGGGCCACATGGGTCATATCTGTTGCTTTTGAATCTGAGTTGAATGCTGAGGATCAATTACAAACTCACTGAACAGAAATGTACCATGTGGCCCCCCTTCAAGTCGCTGACTAACTCAGAATTATAGAGCTGAAAAGCAGGAAGTTGGATTCTGGCTGATTTATTAGACATCTGTTCACTCCAGCCTTTATATATTACATTTTTGGCTATCTAACTATATTAGAAACATTTTTTATTTTGCACAGCCTATCTATTTACACAGTTTTTATTTTCATACTGAACTGTTCCTTTAAGAAGAGTTCAAAAATGGTTACACTGGAACCAAATGTAGATCCAATATAAATTTTTCATTTTATCTATATACCATATAAATCTGAGAACAAGGAGAAAATAGATGCAAGTCATAAGAATTCACACAATCTCCTATTCTGCTTTTTGCTTGGTTGAGTCTACGCTTTTTATCCGTTCTTTGCTCTTTTTTCAATATTTAGAAACAGTCTGAATCTATTTCACAGTTGTTGGAAATGTGAATTCTGACCTGCACTACAAAACAATACAGATGGAGGAAACATTTTTACAAGCATCCAGGACAAAAAAAAAACAGTCATTCCTCATGCATATTCAAATGACGCACAAAAAAAGAGACTCAAAGTGGAAATCTTTCATTTTCAAATGTCATTAAGCTAATATAGCTGTCATCTTTGCTCAAAGTGATTTTCCTCCTTTAATGAACACAAACAAAAAGAAAACCATGCCCTCACCAAAAGTAAATAGATCGGCCAATCGTTGTAAGTGTTGAAAAGCACTTATCTATTATCAACGTTGAATACATTTTAGGATTTATGATGTTGCAAACGTACAATTCATTATTGCAGTTGTTACCGAAACAACAACAGAAAAATAATGAATCTGTATTCCTGTACGGCGGCTATCTCCATGGTAATGTGTAAATAAATACTGTTCCATTCCCAAAACAGTTTTGTTTGTTTTTGTTTAGCTACTGTAAACATTTTTCATCCTTTGTGAGTGCGCTGAAAGGGTCTTTTCATGAAAACCAGTGTTTGGTGGAAACAGCTTCAATTATCTTAGATCTCTGCTCCGAAGGATGTTTGCATGCATTACAGATGTCATTTAAATAAGTACAAATAGGTTTGCTGTGCATGTATTTTATACACATTACTTTATGCAAAGTTCAATGTTCCCTCTGGGGAAAAAATGTTATCAAAATGCTTCCATTTCTGTAATGCTTTTTTTTCCTTCTCCCTAATACTCTCAGCGAGGGTGTTATGGTTTAGTTTTTCCATATAAAAATGTTGCATCTGAGAAAAAGCATCAATGGGGAACATTCATTGTGCTTATGTACTTAGTCACAGAGTTGTGGGTGCAATGGGAGATCATTGTTCCTGGTTTTTTTTTATTTATTTTTTTACAATTATGCAAATCAACTGCTATTTGAAAAATCTCAGAGGTTTAAATGTATTCTTCCTTTTTTTCCTTTTGAGCGGATTGTGGGGCTTGTGTTGCATTTAATACAAAATCCTTCTGGTATGAAGTTTATAGAGCAGACACCCTTACAATGTTCCTTTGTGAGTAATCAGGGGATTCTGATCTGCCATCTTCTTCTGGTGTAGTCATTGGTGGTGTCAGGATGCTTATTACTGCTGTAGTCACATACGGCTGCTCACAGTTTAACTTAACATTTCCTTCCACTTTTGCATTCAAGCTGGATCGACTGGTACAACAAGATAAGAGCATACAAACGTTAGACCCTACTGCTCTGGATACTGCTAGACATTTAGTTTAATATTGTGCCAATAAATAAATCTATTAAACATCCTTTCCTTCATATATATGTAATGGGTATTGTAATAATATCCTATTATATATATTGTAATAATAAAATACTAACTATATATATAGAGAGACCTTATTTGTGTCCTTTAACTGTGTAGCAGATAGGAGGGTATACCTTTTATGCAACATTTAAATCCATATTAGCTTTTTACCCATGACTTGGATGTGGATATTTTCTTCTTCAGCTACCACAGAATTATAGAACATATACAAGATAAGGTGTAAAAACAAAGTCATTGCTTAAGGTTCAGTATTACCCTATGTTAAAGGAGCTACATGCTGCTGCGTGTACAAGTCATTGGCATAGGCTTGTGCTGAAATGGCAGGGGGATTTGAAACACAGCATCTAAGATACCTTAAAGGAGAATGTAAGGCTTCGTACACTTGGGCGTGCCAAATGTTAGGCACCCCAAGTGATTGTATTGATTTAACTAAAACCCTGGGCCAGTGCTCCTATCAACAGTTATACCAATGAGCACCACGGAGCGATCCTCTTCCATCTTCCTTTTTCCTTTGTGCGACTGCGCATGCGCAGTAGAACGAAAAGCCAAACTTTAACTTAAAATTCGTCTATTTCTGTCAACTGTGCATGCGTTTGACCCGGGAAATGTGAAGAAAGAAGACGCCTGGAAGAGGGTCGCTCCATGGTGCTCACTGGTATAATTCTGGGCTGGTGCAGTATTCTGCTGATTGGAGCACCAGCCCGGGGTTTCAGATAAGTCAATACAATCACTTGGGGGTGCCTAACATTTGTGTACAAAGCCTTTCCTTCTCCTTTAAATTATGCCAGTGTGCATGATATAGGAGTCTCATTTTTTTTGCATGTCATGCATGATTCATTGTTCTGCAATGACAAAACAAGAGTATACACTTAACCCTACATCATAACAAAATTAGAGCATAGCCGGACACAAACATGAAAATTGCTGCACAATTCATTATATCTGAACAGAATACCTGTTGGACAAAGGTGCCCTTTCCATACATTGGATCTGTATAGCACTTAGTTCCTGAAGGCTGCAAGTTGGAGCATTAGCATTTGGAATCCGTACATTTTTCTTATTTCTTCGAGAGCAGCAAAAACTGTTGTTTTGTGATGAGAGTGAGGGCCTGTGTTTTGCTGGTTTATTAATTGTAGAGACCTCCATACAGTTGTCTTCAAAGGTTTGCTCGTCAACAAACTCATGGTTCTAGGCCACAAAAGTGAAAAAATTGTGTTACATTTTATAATTCCTTTATAATAGCGCTGAAATGGAGAGACATCTAAATGTACAGTGAGGAAACACAATTTCCATGTTTCTATAATATCCTTAAACAGGGGTGTCTAAAGCTTTTTAGACCGAGAAGGGCGAAAAACTTGGTGTATCAAGGAAACATGACCAAAGGTAAATGCTTAGGTTAGAAATGACATATCTATTCTTCTGTGGTAGACCCCAGTTGCTTTCATCTTTAAAATCAGAAATATAAAACCCTGGGTTCCATGCCTGTGGGGGATGCGTATTCTGCTATGTTAAGCATATCGTACCCTCCCACCGACAGTAAGATTTTATATTTATTTGTTTGATGTTCTTGGTTTTCATATGGTTACGATCACTTGTGTATTAAAACATACATAATGACGCATATGTGTGTAAGAAAATAGCTGTGCATGGTGTATAAATATGAAAATGTACTTTTTTCCATATATTTGATGGATATGCAGAATTAAAAACTTAAAATGTTTGCCAAGGGTTTCATAAAGTCCTTTTGCTTATTAGCTGTACCATGCAACTGTTAAATCAAAAGCTGTCAACACTATTTTTTTTACAAAGCTTTTCCACAGTTAAAGGAGAAGGACAGCATATGCAAACTGAGTTGTCCCTGTTCAATGCTAGCTGTTACAGTTTTAATCTTTTTTTCTTGGCTATTTTGTTGCCATATTGTTTTATTTTTTCTCTTAGATATTCACCTCTATATTTCATCACTTCCAGCACTACATGAAGTCAAAATAAAGGACTAACATTTATGGACTTTAATGGATCTTATATTATGCTCTTTTTTATGGGAATTTTTGATAAAAATATTTTCACAAAATTTTTGTACTAAACAGTTTTTTACTGCAATAATTTTTAACATTGTCCTTTTTAACTGTATTTTTCACTACGAACCTTTTAGCATTGTATTGTTAATTGGTACTTGGATGCATATTTTTTCACCTTAACATTGCATTTTAAATGGCATTTTGATACGAAAAAATCTTTTTCAATGCAAAAAAATTTTTTCACTGCAAAGCTTGTTGAATATGCTAATTTGTTAATTGAACACCCTTTAAATTATGTCTGCACATGTCCACACTATGCTTGACAAAGGGGCGTGACCCCGAAACGTTGCACTACTGCATAATAAAATTGCAAGGGCTTGCCCTGCTACTGCAACTCCTGTGTGCCAGTGAAATTCTTCTTACCCTGTTCAATGTCCTAGTATGTTAGTTGTCCATTAATCCATTCCAATTTCTGCACACAACACACCATCTATTATTTTAAGCTCCAAACTGTTAAAACCCAGGTGTTATCATTATCTGTATTGGTTAAGCCATGATTGGTTGCACACCTGTACAGCTAATATGAGGCATTTTGCATCATTTATTTTTTATTTATTTAGGTGGGATTGGAAGAGAGATGCACAGGGTAGGGGCTAGACAAATAAGGAAGAACCTTTAATTGTGCTGTGAGCTGCTTTTCCCTTATTCAAAGAGATTGTGTATGGCTGAAATATGATATTGCCACAGGAACAGGCCTAAGTTGATGCTAATCATAATAACATAAATATATCTACTTTCATATATATATATATATATATATATATATATATATATATATATATATATATATATATATATATACACACACAACATAACCTTAAATTAACCGGTGTCTTTACAGTAGTTATTTAACATAGGCCTGTACATGTGTGTTCTTCTCTGAAGACTTGGTACTTTGGAGCCTATTGATGAGAAACCTTATAAGGGGACTCTTTCGTTGTTATGATTTGTAGCTCTACTATCCCATTTCCTAATACATTTCATAAACAATTTTCCTATGAACAGATACATTTTCTGGACAATAACCCTTCTTCAGATTATGTACCTGGCAGGTAGCAAATGCCCAATGAAAATGTAGCTATACTGCTATCTGCAAGGCAGAACAAGGAGGACCTCAGGGCAAATGATCTAAAACTGCAGAATAAGTGATTAGTTCCAAACAACACGGCACCATTTAATAAACACGCATATGCTAATACTGCATATAATGTATTATACTGCAGTGTACTTTTAAACATGTCTCCCTTTGGGGGTGCCTTCTTCCAATAGCCCTGCTCCTGTCCTGTTTTGACATCCCCAATACAGTGGCTATACTGTACCTGCTTCTTACATGTAGTGATGGGCGAATTTGCGCTTCGCCGGAAAATTTGCGAATTTCGCGTGAAATTCGCGAAACGGCGCTTTTTACGCCAGCGCCCGTTTTTTCGAAAAAAACATTTTGACGCCGGCGAATTTTTTCCACGATTATTCGCTGGCGGCGAAGCGCGCAAATTCGCCGCGAATTCGCGCCTGCCGAATAAATTCTCCCATCACTAATTACATGCTTTTCTTCACTTGAGTCTTTCCCTTCTGCTTCTTACCTGTGGAACTCTTTCATAACCAGTGGGATAACTAGATGTTACTGGGCCCTGGATTTCCCCAAAATTCCAGACAATTACTTGTTTTACCAAAACATATTGAAGTTGCTAATTAAGTCCTCCCCTGTTACACCCCTGCTTCTAACCAAGATATTTTGACCCTCCCTGACAGTAAGATAAGAGCCCACTTATACTTCTGTCTGGGACATTTTTAATATGAAAATCATAGTTTGAGAAATATAATAGATTTTCTCTCTCTTGCCACTGGCATTCTGCCATGCTCCATGCCTATTTCTCCCTTGCTTTTTATGTCCCAATTCATTCACCACTCAATATCCGTTAAACACAAAAGGTATAAAAGGGGTTGGAGTGGTAGTTTATTGACAACTGTAGAGCAGCAAGCAGAATAGACTCTGTGAATTTACATAAATACTTCTGAAATCAAAATAATCTGGGCATGAGGACAAATGTTTTTACATATTAAAACTACAACTACAATATATTTAGCCAGTTTAACATAATATTGTGTGTAGCTGTGCAGGGTTTATAGCATGCTTTTAGGTTTTAGGTGGCCATAACATTTTAAAAGGTACATTACTTGGGGGTGGGCATAAGCACTGAGGATAAACTAAAAGCAAGTACATTTACTGCTAAGTACATAGGCAATTTCAAATGTGCATGGATTTTTTTTCAAGTGTAAAATTATTTTGATTTTGTGTTTTATTCAAAGCCACGCAACAGATGGATATTCACTGTGTTTCTGACTAAAGGCAATATACAAGACTTGTACAGATTACTATCCATCTTTATGCTATTTTTTCATTCATTCAAAGGTGTACATAAATAAATGTATTCCTTTTGCATAGCTCCTATGAAAATATCAAAAAGTGAATAGATAATTATATTCATTTTGCATAGCTTCTAACCTACTACCTTCTCTTGGCCAAAGCCTTTCAGCCTGGCGATTCCCTTTAATGGGCCTGTCCTATCAGCAAAAGTGCCATGATTCAAAAGAAGCGCATTGACACTGCTGCAAGTAGTTGGGAGCACTAATGGGCACAAGGATACCTTTGTAAATTGCACCATTGCATGTTTAATTTTATTTTAGCACCTTGCACTTATGCTTGTAATCCTAACAGGGCTAAGTGAGTGTGGGTGCACCTCTTTGCACCACCAATGACAACACAGACCAAAAAAACACCTCCCACCAACTACAATATGCAGTACCTCATACTCATACCACATACTCTGATTCACAGTTTCACTATAAAAAAAGTTTACTATATGTACTTCATACTGGTGGTGGAACTGTTTTTTCATGAGATGATTGCTAGACAAATGCAAGATTTAAAACTAGACATAGATGTGGAGGGAAGAATGACAAACACGGTGGAAGACACGCCAGAAAAATAACATGGCAATAATAGGGGAAAATTGGGCTTCATAGGTAGATGGGATTACCCCAAATTATAGGAATGATTAGAAATTTAAAGATAAAAATGCAGGATTGACATATGCAAGTGGGCCAGTACTACATGTCCAACCACTAATGCAAGAAACTTCACTGGCAGATTGTGTAAGTTTGGGTAAAGCTGGCCAGACAGGGGTCCATAAGATGCCAAGTCAAAGTCAGCATCTTATCAGCCCATGTATGGGATGCTCAGTACTGCCTGTGTGACCTATATGTGGCTGGAAATTGGGTACTTTATCAGCCAGGTTTGAAAATCTCTTCAGCCAAGGACTGCATTGGTGCAATGATGCACTGTTTTACTTTTTCCCCAGGGCAGGTACATTTTTTCCTAAAAGGAGAACCAGCTGCTTTTTCATCCTCAACTAAGTATGTACAGCTGATATATGGACACAAGTTAAACAGAGGTAGTCATCGGGAGTCATGATAAAGGGGAAAAATAGAGTTCCACATAGGGAGTCAAAAGAAAAAAAAGAGAATTGCATAAGGGTAGGCAGCATGAAGAAAATAAGAATTGCACAAGGAGGAGAGAGCAGGGAATGGAGAATGATACACAGGCAAACATAAGTAAGAGATAAACTAGCTAAAAAGGGGATAGAGGGATTAGCGTAAGAATTGCACTTTGCTGGCACTTGGGGCACTTTGGTAATTTAAGGGACAGTAAAAGTACCAAGAGAATCTCATATGGGGAGAATTGCACACAGTAATTAAGTAGATGATAATGTACAAATGTAACTCTTTTGACACAATCACTGATAATTTGTTTGGAGAAAAAATAGAAGCAGCATTTAATGAAAAAACACCTTGCCAACTGGTAAACATGGGGTGGATCCATTATGCTTTGGGGCTGTGTAGGTGACACAGGAAGATTTTACATGTAGATAGAAGATGGATTCTGCCTAATTCTGGATGCCCCTGCAAAGCAGCCTGCCAAGAAGCTGAAGCAGAAAAGGGCATGGCTCCTACAAAGAGACAATGATCCTAAACATACAACTAAAAGTTACTTGAAGAGAACAAGCTGACAGTTTTGGAATGGACATTCCATGGCCAGCCCCTTATTTAAATATTATTGAACATCTGTGTGATGATGTAAACATGTACGATGGTCAAGGAGATCTCGGAATCAGAAGCAAACTGCAAGGAGGAGTGGGCAAAAATTCCTATAACAAGAGCTGGAAGACTTTTCTATTGTTACAAAAGGCATTAACAATCTGTGATCTGTGATGAGCAGGTTGTTACTAAATAACGATTTAATAGGGTGTCCAAACTTTTAAACATGCCACAATTACTGTTTTCTTTGTTCCTATGTTTTAAATTGAATGTAACTGTGCTAATATGTTTTGAACAACACACTATTTCCAGCAGTAGATGTTTCCTTCTTTTTTTAACCAAATATGTAATTTGGACAGGGGTATCTTTTCCTTTCACCTGTAAACTACAGTACATGTAACAGGTCCAAGATTGGCACATGCGTAGAATAAAAAGCTTATCCAAGACATTTAAATATTAATGGAACTTTTTCAGATGTAAAGTTTTTGTGCCAACTGATATAGCCCAGCAGTCCTTGGGTTAAACTGATATACTAAAGCATTACAGGAAACAATAATCAATCAGGCACAGGAGAGCAACACTTGAGAATTGCTTTCTAGGGAAAATATATTCAATAGAACTACTCAATCTGCATCTCTATAGCTCATGTCATACTTTTGATTATAATATTCATTCCTCATTGTATGATCATGGCAACTGGTTACAAACTAATTTCCTCAATTACAAAGCAGCTCTGGAAAATACAGCTAAACTACTTTGAAAATTAGTTTATAATCCCATTTCCAGCTCAAACCAGGGAAGCAGGCGAATGTTCTTTGAAAATATTAACATTATTATTGAGAGCGTAATTTTTAAAGAATGCTGTGTTGTGGTGACTGCTGTTCCAGGGTTAAGTGTAATTGTGAGAGAGAACAGAATGTCACACTGACATTAGAATCCTTTATAACAAAAACTGACACATTGTGCATTTCATGTCAAGGCAAAGATATGAATCAAGTTTCAGAAGTATTTTGAGAAATGTATCACTCTTCACATAAGTCATATAAAGCAAATAAAGACACAGAGTATTAACAAGAGAATATATATATATATATATATATATATATATATATATATATATATATATATATATATATAGACCAGTAAATCATTTTAACTTATGCTCTTAAAAGAGAACTTAACCGAAAAATAAATATGGCTAAAATGCCATATTTTATATACTGAACTTATTGCACCAGCCTAAAGTTTCAGCCTCTCTATAGCAGCAATGATCCAGGACTTCAAACTTGTCACAGGGGGTCACCATCTTGGAAAGTATCTGCAACACTCACATGCTCAGTGGGCTCTGAACAGCTGTCGAGAAGCTTAGGGGTTGTCGCAAATTATCAAGCAGAAAATGAGATTGGCCTGTAATATAAAATGATGCTACAAGACTGATTATTAAATTCTGATGCTAGTTGCACTGGTTTCTGTGCTGCCATGTAGTAATTATCTATATTAATTACTAATCAGCCTTAAATTGTGACATTTATATTCTATGTGTATTGTATATTGTGAGTGGGTCCCTAAGCTTAGTAAGTGACAGCAGCACAGAGCATGTGCAGTGAATCAACAGAAAAGAAGATGAGGAGCTACTGGGGCATTTTAGAGGCACAGATCTTTACTGCTAAAGGGCTGTGGTTGCCTTGGGCTCATACATAAACCCAAAACATAATGTACAACATTTCTACCTACTTCTTTAGTTAAGCATTTATTTAGACAGGGGAACTATTTATCTTGCAGATTTTTGCTAATTAATAGTATTAGATAAACAAGCAATATACAATATTTTAATATTTTTGTGCTGATAAACATGGGTAGCAAATGTTACTTATACAGGTATGGGATACATTATCCTGAAATGTGTTATCCAGAAAGCTCAGAATTAAGGAAAGGCTACCACTTTATCCGAATTTTTTTTTTAAATTATCCTTTTTTTTCTGCAGTAATAATACAGTACTTTGTACTTGATCCAAACTAAAATATAATTACTCCTTATTGGAAGCAGAACCAGCCTATTGGGGTTCTTTAATGTTTACATGATTTTCTAATACACTTAAAGGGCACCTATCACAGCCAAAATCAAACACATATTAACAATCTGACCAGTACAAGCTAAACACGTTTAATCAAACTACATATATAGTTTTTTGAAAAAACTGCAGGTTTTAAAAAAATCTCTTACTTTGTCAAATGGGTTCTTTCACTGAGGAAGGCCATACTGTGACTATAACAGAGACTATAATATGCAAATTTCAGGAGCATGCTCAGATTGTAGCACTGCTTTGAGTATTCTACCCAGAATGCCTTGTTTAAGTAAACTCCTCCACTAGAAGTATCAGGAGATTTCCCTATCTTGTCCCCTGCTGGTGATGTCATTATGCAAATGAAGGGCACACACTAACTTCCAGCAGGTGGCAGCACTACTGAACAGCAGCTAACACACAGGTTTGGCTACTTTGAAAATAGCTTAGAAGGGTTGATAAGCAACAAGGAATTTCAACTGAGCATGTGCGAGATTTCAGAGCTGCAGTTGGCTGGGAAGATATAGGTAGGAGGAGCCAGTAAAATCCAAGATGGCTGCCTCAGCTAGAACTGCAGGGGAAATAGGGGATATCTTGCAGAAGGAATAGTGAGCTGATCATTTACATTATACAAACAATTCTAACTGTTTTAAAAATCGGATTTCTTGAACTTTCACATAGTGTATTTACTTAGTAAATGATTTTGCCCATGATTAGTGCCCTTTAAGGTATAACAATCCAAATTACTGAAAGATCTGTTATGTGGAAAGCCCCAGGTCCCAAGCATTCTGGATAACAGGTCCCATACCTGTACCTCTCTGTATGCATATGCACAATGAAAAATAACAATAGCATGAATATAATTAAGTAGTAACTTTGTATACACTATACATAAATGCTTTCTATTGTAATGAGCTTGAATAAAGAACAGGTTTCATCTGAACCCATTAAACCCAAACACCTCTTTTGTTTGTTATTTCAGCAGCAAAGAAGTAACAGTATACAGCAACAACAAACAGATAAAAACAGAGATCTGCAAACTGTGCATTGGTTCCCATTGTCCAACACCAACCAAAGTATCTACTGGGATAGTATAATGATAAATAAAGCAGCAGCCGGATCACTGGTTGCAGATCCCTATACTAGAAATGTCAGATAGGCCAACATTTTTATAGACATCTGCGGTAGCCAATGCACAGCGGGAAAATAACACATTTAAAGCAAACCGGACTTAAAGGGTATTATAGTAAAGTAAATTTTGAGCACAATAAGTTTCACACAACATAAGAAGGAACTGTGTTTATAAATAGTGCTATATAAATAAAAAAAAAACATGGAAACACACAATATTGCAACAGTCACACATATAACTTCTGATTTTTTAGATGCTGAACACTCTGCACTGTTTGGAGCAGCAACGATTATATGGGAATGTGTGTGTGTTTATTTTGTTTTATGCTGGTAAATGTGTGCATGTAAAGTGTAACAAATCCACTCTAAAGTTACAAGTTGTAATCTAACAAGTGGCAAACATGTTTTTTATTCCCTACTGTGGGGACAGATAGTACACAAAAAATGTAACAATGAAATTGCTACAGTGGAGAGTCAAAGGTTTAGGGGGAGATTCTGTTTAATTTTATACTATGTGTGTATCATCTAGCCAAAGAAGTAACACAGTAACACCAATGGAAGTACATTAATGTGGTTTACCACTTCCTCTTATTTGAAAGAGTTTGTTGCATGTCAACACTACTGATATTATTGAATGCCATTCATGGCAAATTATGCGTTTCATTTTCAGTGATATGTGTTCCATGGCACATTGATCCAAAAGGTTTAAAATATACTCTTTCAAGACAAGAACAACTTGATTGATTTGTTGCTGCTCTTTTAAAGATTTGTTCCATTTCTTCTGGTAACGGGAAAGGCACAAACAGTGCAGAGTTGTACTTAGCAAAGGCGAAGTCACATCTTGAAAAAACAGAAGCAAAACTGATATGGTACCTTCGTGATTGATGTACAGCTTATTGGTAAGATGGAATCATCCAAAACATGAGATAAACCCTACATGGCAATGTGATGACAGAAAACATAAGGGAAATATAGATTAGATGACAGAGACAGTGATTAAATCAAAGACCAGACAGAGTCGTTTCCTAACATTTGATAGTGAAAGTATCACTGAAAAACCACACATGGGAAATGTATAACAGACTGCATTGAATTATAAGTTAAGCATCCATAAGTAGTTAAACACTGCAGCCCCAGGCAAACTGTAAAGCCCCCATTAAAATGCTTTTCTTTTTAATAGCACGATAGTGTCCCATGTAAGAAATACATTGGGACAATGATTTATTAAGTGTTAACACTAGCATTTTACAAAACAAAGATACACACACTATGCCCTCTTATTAAAGTGGAAAAATGATTCCATGTACTTTGGTATTTGTTCATACAACTAAAAGGTCATTTACATTTATAGGTACCCTTCAATCAGTAACAGGCACAATATTTCAGTTGCTACAACATGCTGTACAGTACCTGTCCTCTCTTTTGCTTTAAGGCACGAGTGATTCATTGCAGCACATTTTGGGCATAGGTGATTCATACACCTACATTGTGTTTGAGCTTTTTATGGCACTACGGCCCTACGTTACGATTTGACATGGAAAGCTGCACATTAGTTTGTCACAGACCAGAGTGATCCCATTATTGCGGCCAAGTGCCTAGTGTTAGTCACAGTCGTAGGTAATCTCAATTGATAAATGAAGGGCATGCTGTCCTTAATGAAACCTCATTAAGTAGATTTCAGTTTTTCATCGCTTCATAAAACTTTGACAGAATGAATTAGAAATGTTTTTGGTGCATGCATATTATAAATAACTTCCAGAATAGAAACTCTGCTGCTTAGAAATATGGAACGAAAATGATGATTCTGTGAAACAAAGAAGCAGTAAAAAGAAAGACTTTAGATGGAGAGATAAAACTGACAAACGTTTCCACGGTCACTACGGATCAGTACAATGTAAAACTCCCCTAATACAAGACAAATAGAAATGAAATTTTATGGCACCTTTCATGAAATGAAATTGTCTCAGCTTCCTTACCGTGGTTCTTTCCAGACAGTGTAGCAAGTGGTGATGCTGGGTTGCAAATGTAGAGCCAGATTTCCTAACAAGTGGTTGTTCCTCTTCACTGGAACCCTACGGATCAAACAAATACATTATTGCTATCTAGAATTTCGATGTACAACATATTAGCCGAATGAAACAAATGACATTAGGGCAGATCTGCATGAACAGTACTTTTTCATTTCAAAGTAACAAAATCCCACGCTGCCAGTCATCACAGGGAATTCAAATCTTTATTTATCAGGTGGGGCAGCTGTAATAATAGAAACCATATTTTACTAGTTTTAAGGTAGGCAGCTTGAATATATTCTTTAAGGATATTCAGTAACTAATGATCTTGTCACTAAAATAATGGGAAATGTCTTTGGCAGACACTGGTGGTGATTGTTCAGGTACAATGAATCATTCCCAAGGCATGGAGGATGATGGGAATTGAAGTTTTGCACAAGTAGCAAAGGTTTACAGTTCCTGGGATAGAAAATTCTCTTTATAAACACTCAGGGTCATTTATGAACACTGGACAAATTTAGACCTGTGCAGTAACACTTGGTAAGCGATTAGATGGTTTCTTACAGTGTTCAATCTGCAGCTGGGTGAATAGGGAAATGTCCCTATGGCTTCAAATTCCTACACTTCCTTATCCCCCTAGTTGCTTGGCTGATGCCCATGTATCTAGTTACTTAATTTACATATTTCTGTTATTGGCCTGCTGGCCTATAACCACTTCCTGCCACACGTTAACATAGGGGTTTATTTATCAAAGTATGATTTTATCTCATCATTTTCTACTACAAACTCCAATCAAATCCACTCAGGTTATTATGCTTATTTATTATTAAATTTTCCCAAAAATTTGCTCAGATTTTCATGATTTTTTTTTGATTTTTCATCCGAAAACTTCGATTTCTTATGCTTTTTTCCCAAAAAGTCCGAAATCTTCGGGGTATTGCACAAAGCACAGCGCACAACAAAAAATAATTGGGACTTCTCCCATTGATTTATATGCAACCTCGACAGGTCTGAGATGCGGATTTTCTGATTCAGACTTTTCCATTCTCTGGGTATAATAAATTTTGAAAAATTTGTGATTTTTTAAAAATCCAATTTTATACTAAAAAATCAAACATTTTTGCTTGTAGAGTTTAGTAAATAACCTCCATAGTGTCTGTTTAGGAGTGAATCTTTTTCTTTGGCCTTTGGTTACTGACCCAACTGCATCTGTTCCATTGAGCCTGGGATCAACATGGCCCAGTAAAGCTGTTCTGCCCTAGAGGAAACTGTACCTCTAGTACTCTCTAGAAGAGCAAGATAGAGAGGTTAAATAGAATGAGCAGCCTGAGCTCCTACAAGGATTGCAGTAGGGAGTAGCTCTCCCCTAGGCTCTGAGTCTTCCTAAAGTGAAGGGACCACAGCTGGAAAGGGAATCAGGCTTAGATTATTCTCCCTGATCATTCCATTCCAGACCACAATGGGGCATCCCAACCTAGAGGTGCACCTTAAACTTCCCTAGATGCATCCAAATAAAGTTTTGCCTGAACTGACCTGGCATATTTAACATCTGCTAATACCTTGCTTCGGTGGATCTATGAGTTTGTCTTGGACAAATACATTTTGATCTGTTTTGTTGCTGCAAGAACCTCCTGTCCTTATTTTATTTTTATGCACAGTGACCTATGTGAGTTGTAGATCAAGTGTAACCCTTGCTCTACTGATTAGCTGGACATTAACCTCATAGGTCTAATATAGCCTAAAATAGCTATACAGTTGCTATAGTTTACTGTCCAGGTGCAGGTTTGCCAAGTGTTTAAAAATAGCCCCACTGTTAACTGGGTAAAGATGCAGACACTAATGCAGCAAAATGCCCTGTATACCATAAGTTTTAATACATTAGAAAATTGGATTTTTTTTATTACCTGAAATGTCTCATTTAGCAAACCGTTGCGTTTACTCTGTAAATAAGCATTAGCACTTCCACTCTTTGCAATGCGAATCCTGGCAAGCCTTGTTTTCTGTGAAATAATAACAAAATATTTTAAGGTAAATAAATAACGCAAATGAATCGAACAGAATTGGTCACCATATGGATTTGCTAATTGTCATCACGGAAGAAAAAAAATCTCTCATGTTCTCCAATTACAACAATACTGCTGATGAAATGTGAAATTCTCACCTTTCTGGCATTTTCTGTAACAAAACTGATTTGGGATTTTTTTTCAAGTATTGTTTTGGAAGCTCAACCCGTCTTTTTCTTGGCTTAACCTATTTTTATTCATTAAAAATCAAAGCTCCATTGCTACCAGTCTGGCATCTGTTAGCAAGAAAAGCAAATTGCTCAGTTTAGAAACGACTCCCTAGTTGATAGTGCAGCTGATGCATTAGTTTAGCACTTGAGGTGCTACTTAAAAGTGAATAATAATTCTAATAATTCTTTGTGATTATTGATACAGCATATCCCCCCCCCCCCAAGCACTGGTGCTCTGCTGATCTTCTGTGACCTCAACAAATTAAAATATTAATATATGTATGACCCGAAAAGCCAATGCAATGAATTATGCCTGACGTTTATTAGAGATTACATTTTCTGCTAAACCATATAAAGTCTATTAATTAAAATGAACAAAAAACATTTCGTTTATTTCTATAATATCTGGCAAGGATCTATATAATATCTGGCAAGTATAATTATGAAACAGTTAAAGATTGTTTCCACATTTTGCATTGAATGAAGATCAATGTTACATATTAACCTTTTGCGCTTTGCGTTTGTCTGCCCGCTGATTCTGATGGTAAATCCTACTGAAATTGGAGACAATTACTGGGACTGGCAAGGCAATGACCAACACACCACTCAGGGAACAAATGGAGCCAAATATCTTCCCTACAATAGTCTTTGGAACCATATCACCATACCTGTAAAAAAAAAAAAGACAGAAAAATAAAATTTTTACAAATTTGAATTATTTGAATAAAATGGAGTTTAAGGGAGAAGGTCTTTGTAATTTGGAGCTTTCAAGATAACTAGCTTCCTCACCCTATCCCACCTTGTCCCTATGATGGAAAAGTGCTGTTTGCTGGTTTAGGAAGAAAAACACAATCGCACACAGACACACAGACACCAACATGCGCATTATTTGGATCCAGTTAAGATAACAGTAAGGTTGAAACTATGGGAGGAAACCACAGCACACAAAGAAAATGATACATTTATTGACAGTGGTTTAGCAATAAAATATGAATCTGGCACTTTCTAAAGAATGCAATGATTTCTATACCCAGTTTAGTAATTTTATACATGTGGACTGTCCACCAGATGGCATGATGTCCTTTTGCTCTGTAAATGCTCATTGAACTACAAGTTATGTGCAGATTATCATTATGTATTAATGGTTACATTTGCTTTTAGAGATATTGGTTTGATTATAAATAATTTAATGTACAGTATAAAATAAGTTATGTTCAATGGTAAGTTGTAACTAAGTATATTCCAATTTCAGCGATTCATTTTTTAACGTTTCACAATGATGAACATCTTGGAATGCAAATCGAACTTTATTGAAGATATATATATATATATATATATATATATATATATATATATATATATATATATATATATATATAGTACTGTACATGTGCATTTACTGCTATATGTGCACCACACACACATATATATATATTTATTTATTTATTTTTCTCTAAATGCTGCTTTGCATAAAATGTCATTCAGAAGATTATTACTATATATATATATATATGTATATATATATATATATATATACACACATATAGTAATAATCTTCTGAATGACATTTTATGCAAAGCAGCCTTTAGAGAATGTACAACAAACACTGCTGTCAGGAGATCAAAATCACAATAGCAATTTATTAAAGGAAAAAGTCCAAAGAAGAACAGGCTGAAAAGGCTCTCTTTTTTGCACCTCACCCTATTGTTATTACAAGGCCTAGGCAAAGTTTTGAGTTAGCGCTTAGATCTGCTATGGTGCTTGTGTTACAGGTAATGTCTCATGTGCAAACCCAATATCCAGAAAGCTCGCAATTACTGCAAAGTCACAAATCCATTTAAATCAAATAGTCCTAATTTTTGAAAGTTATTTTTTCTTTTTTTTCTGCCTAATAATAACACTGTATCTAAAAGGGTAGTTCACTTTAAAATTATTTTTTAGTAAGATGTAAACAGTTTAAGGCAATTTTAATTTTTTGTGGTTTTTCAGTTATTTAGCTTTTTGTTCAGTTTAGTATTTTAGCAGCTATCTTGTTGCTAGGGCCTTATTTATCCAAGCATTGAGGATAATAGATCCCATACCTGTACTGCAAGTTGACTAGTCTGCAAATTTTAGGAGGGCTGCATAGGATTATTTTAAATATCCATTATTTATACACAGCCGACATAGTCAGCAGTACTTTACCAGTATGTCATTGCAATAAAAATTAACTTAATTCTAGTCTTTAGTGTCTCTTTAATAAATTGTGTTTGTTTTTATCTGTGACAGGGGAACAAATTATTTCAAATAGGAACAGATCAAGGAAAATTGTTGGAATGTGCTTAATGAGAATGCTAAACAATGTTGACTTAATCCCTGTGCTTTAATACCTTCATAAAACTATACTATACTTTACGGTGCAATTAAAAAGCCTCTTTTTCCCCAGCTGTACTTATTTTTTACAAGGAAGACAGAGACAGCTAGAAAAAGGGGTACAACAATTAGATTAAAATGATCACAATCCATACTGAGCCAAGAATCTATTTTCATTATTTAGATTACACACATTAGCACTTAGATTTTCCAAGGTGACACTGCAGAGGCCTTCAAATCCACACCAATTAGAACACGTACGAATTCAATACATGCAAAAATGTTCTCTGTCTGCTTTTAACTCATAGGGAATAAAAGGCAATAAAAGAGTATCTGACAGACTCATTATGATAGCAATAAGGCAAATTAGATATTATTTGCAGATATTTAATATTTCACCCCTGCAAGTGGAATGTGCAATCGTTTATTTTGCATGTTAATCACCACAATTTTATTTCGCTAATTTTGTCAACAAATGAATTTTGCCAAAGGATATGTGAAATAATTGTACATCTGGAAATTTACTGCAATTACCATGCATATGAAAGCTGCTAAACCCTACCACAGCACTGTGCAATGTGCACATAAAAATATACTTAAAGCATAATACATAGAATGGCAAATAGCTGGCGGCAGTATGTTCCATATTTCAGACTTCGTAAAATGTCAGCTTCTGTTCTTGTATGTTAACGAATGAATTTTTATGTGTATTTTCATTTAAAATGTGCAGTACACATATTGGGACAGGATTCATGGAATATATTTTTTCTTTTTATTACTGAACTATATTTCATATAGCATTTCTGCAAAGTGTAACAATAAATATGAATGGTTTTTACACTGTCAGACCAGTTTCATACCACAACTAGACAAAAAGGAACACCAAGAGCCCCAATAGTGTAATATGTTTTTACAAGGAGTAATGGTAGAGTAAACAAGTTAATACTCACAAACCAGGGTTACCGATAGGCAACCACTGTATAGGCAGGTGGGGAGATTATCCTGACCCCACTCAGGAATAAAACGTCGCTCTCTGTAGAAGAAGAAAACGGGGATGATACCCCTCCACTCGGGGTGGACTCAATATGGTAGTAAGACAAAACAGAGGCGCCAAAAAGGATAAAAATAGCTAAAAGCTAGCAGACACCAACGAAAGTGGTAATTTTCAATAATAGTTTATTCACAAAACAGTATTGCAACGCGTTTCGCAGGCATTTCCTGCTTCATCAGGCAATATGGAACGGGAACAAAAACAACAGTGTCTTTGTATAAACACGCCAGGCGCCTCTATCTTCATACCACAACTAGGAGCATTTATATCAAATACCTCAAAATACAAATACAATTAAAACAATTGCAATTTAGGGTAAGTACGTAGACAATAGACACGTACTGGCACATAGTGATGCCCCGCTCTCACATACTTTTTTAGGGCTGAAGGTGTCAACAGACGTACTGAAGTGCCAGTACAGTAAACTACATGCCATTACGAGTCTATTGCTAACACCTTCAGCACACAGGCAGCAGTATAGACCAAGTGGCAGATCATTTCACTAATGTGCCCAAATATTACTGCTACGAGATTCCTTGTTTAAATTAGTTAAATAATGTTAATGGTTCAAAGAATGTCAGGCTGAATGGTTGGCCCCCATACATTTTCACCTCACCAAATCTGGCCCACATTGCAAAAAGTTTGGACACCCCTGATCTACAACACTTATGTGGACTTTGAATAATACTATATAAAGTATGTATAACTTTATTTATAAAGCTCTATTAGGATATTACCTTGGACAGACAATAATCCTACATTTTAAAGGGCAGGGTTATATACAGATATGGGATGCAGTAAGCTCCAAATTACAGGAGGCCCATCTGCAGTAGAGTTCATTTTAACCAAATGATTTTAATTTTTAAATATTCGATTTTTTTTTCTCTTTAACAATATGATATCACCTTGTACTTGATGGTTACTAAACAACACTAATCTATATTGGTGGCAAAACAATACTATTGTGTTTATTTCACACCTCACAAATTTGAATTTTGATAAATAGGCCTCCCCATAATATTCTGTAAGTTGTGTATGGCATTGTACAAAGAAATTGTCCAATGCCTGATGTGTTGAAGCAAGAAACAGTTGTATTGTGTGCAAGATTTCTGCAAAACACCCACTTTCAGCTGAGATAGTCACCCACCAACTTTACCTACCTTCTCTTGTATGACATATTATCACATTTAGACCTTACAGCCTCATAACTATTATGCACACAGCGAGTATCAGAGAGTCTACTGGATTCCAACAGATGAGATTAACTGAGATGAGAACAGATGCAAGTGACTCTACAAGCATTCTTGAAGGAGGTGTGCCCTATGTATGAAGAAAACAATTTAAAAATACACCTGTAGGATACTATGTATGCAGATACAAATGGACATGATTATTTATATTTAAATATTTGTAAATTTGATACAAAGGATTTGGGCCTATCATTATTAACTAATAATGTTGGTGTTTAATATTAAGAAAAGACAGCCATTTTGCAGAGTTTAGCATTCATACAATCAGGCAGTATAAAAGAAACTGGTGTTAAAACTCTATATGGTATGAAGGTTTTTTTTTTTAGGAATTGTCGAAATTGTGTGTTTGCATGCCCCCTATTTTATATTTAATTTTGTGTCAAAATGAAAAAAAGGGCTCATGGCATTGATATCAGTGAAAAAGTAGAATAGAAGGAAAATCCCTTGGTCTTCATGAAAACGATTATGCATAATATGACTCGTTTCTCCAATGCTTTGTAAAAAAGGCATTTGGACAATAAATGGATTTTGTTGCTGAAGTAGAAAAAGCCTTAAACCAGCTTCATCTGCTAATGAGTCCGTCCTTTCAACAGCACAGCAAAATATTAGCAACAAGAGATTTATTTTTCTAGGCAGTTAAACAAAACGTAAATTATTCACAAAATAAAGATAAACATTGCAAGGAATTCTTTCCAGGCCATTGTCTGCTTTGCATTAAAAGTTAAAAATTAATAATTCCATGCTCTCAGATAGAAAAAAACTATTTTACAATATATTTGGAATTGATATTTAATGAATATAAACAAAATATCGATATTGAGGGGCAGATTTATCAGAGGACAAGGTGAATTTTCGAATTAAAAAAATTCAAATTTCAAGCTATTTTTATGTACCTCGACTAGGAAATTGTCCAAATTTAGAATATCAAAATTAATCATGTACTGTCTCTTTAAAAATTCAACTTCGACCATTCGCCATCTAAAACCTGTCGAGTTTTAGCCTATGGGGGACCTACGCTATTACTTCGATTCGTATAATTCAAATTCGGGCAAATTCTGAACTATTCGATCGAAAAAAGCTTCAACTTAATTTCGGAAGTTTTTCAAATTCGAAATTCGACCCTTGATATGTCAAGTCAAAACTAGTAAATTACAAGTCTACTTTATCAGTTTATGTATAACGGCATTCATTTGCTTATTAAACAATAAATAATATCATATGGAGACCATTTTAGCATTTGGAATTAGAAAAATTTCATAATGCTTATGTACATATGGAACAGTATGTATTTACAAACTGTGTTCCTTTGGAAGAATTAAAGAAACATTAAATAATTTTACTTTGATGTATTTTTTTTAAAGCAACAAACTATTGTTATGTATGGGGTATCCCCTGAAGATGTTCTTAATGTAACAGAATTATTTCTGTGGTAGAGTACGCAAAGTGAAGTCTGAACCAATGGAAATCTTGTGCTTAAATATTTGAGCAAACTGGATCTCATTAAAAAAATTGGTTGTCCATGAAGTACGTATTAAAATCTATGTAGCCAGTATCTGGTGCATTAGGGAATTATGTTACCCTGAATCCCAATGCTGTCATCTTTTGATTATAAAAGAAACATGTAAACTATGTTGTACAGTATATTATGCACTGTTTGTCTACTGCTTTTCAATTCATTGTTCATGCTCTATGTCCTACTACTCATATCAATTATGTTCCATTTGCCTCTGCAATTCAACAGTGCATCCTATGTTCTCATATCACATTAAGCTACTACAAACTTGCTTTGTATATATTTTCCAGCTGCACTGATTTCTTCCATTTATTTATCACATGCAATTTCAGCTTAATATCCTTCACTCTCTTTCCCAGAATACCACTGACTGCTTTTTATATTTCAATGGATTTTTCTTGCCAAGGTTTGGTGTAGTAATTTCATGTTCATATTATGACAAATTATAAAAGCACTTGGTTTTCAGATGTAGGACCTTGCTTGATATGTTGCATTCAGTGTTATAGAAGCAATAAAAATAGAGGCGTATGGATGTATGAAGAAACCTTTATGTCCTACAGCCACCAAAACTGCTGGTTTAAGTTCTAACAGCTAATGTCATGCATTTTCTATTATTATCTATTATTATTATGAAGCATTTAATATTCTTTAATATCATCCTTTTAAATTATTGGCAATACATGAATATTATACATTATTGTGTGGTATTTTTGGTGTTCATGCAATATTCTGTAATAGTTAATTATACATAGGGTACTCAACAATGCATTTCCTTTTGTTTTTTTATATTCTTCTATCTATCTATCTATCTATCTATCTATCTATCTATCTATCTATCTATCTATCTATCTATCTATCTATCTAGATATATAGATATATAGATATATATATATATTGATATAGATATATAGATATATGATATGTCATTGATGCCCATATCCTGGTAAAATTATTTAAACTTTGTTTGCTTTTTGACTTACAATTCATCTTTGCTGACCTATAATATTAATTGAGTAGGCCTTTTAAAATAATTTTATTTGACTGGTATTCTAATTCTATTCACACTAATTCAGGTATAGAATCTATTATCCAGAATGCTTTGGACCTGGTGTTTTCTAAAAAAGAGTATCTATCCATTATTTGGATCACCATACCTTAAGTCTACTAAAAATAATTTAAATATTAAATCAGATTGCCACCAATATGGATTCATGCAGCTTAGTAAGGATTAAAGGTATTTAGGATAAGGTATTATTTTATTATTACTGGAAAACGGGAAATCTTTACAATTATTTGCTTAAAATGGAGTCTATGGCAGATGGACTTCCCATAATTTCAAGCTTTTGGATAATGGATTTTGTGATAATGGATCCCATACCTATACAGGCTAAATTAGTAAAATGTAAACTTATAATAGCTAAATGAATAATTAGAATTTGGTTAGCAACAAGGCATATAAATAAATGCATAGGATGGTACACAAGTAATCAGGTAAATAACAATAATTTTGTACAGTATCGTTGTCGTTTAACACTATACTAGACTTTTCATGTTTTTAGCAGATTGTAATAGCATAGACCTCTTACCATTGAAATAGAATCACATTAATATTTTTTACTGATATCACTTCCAGTTATTATACTTTGATGGCTTGGCTTCTGGTTGTGGATATTGGTGTATGTCTGCCAGTTGTTGGGTTCTTTATCTGTTTTCTAACCTAACAGCATACTGTATAACATAAATTAACTCCAGATATTAGCATATAACCCTTTTAATACATATTTAATTATGTTTGAGAAGCCTCTAAACTGCATAGAATATCATCTAGACATGCATACACAACTTAAGGATGACACATTTTTTATAGGCGACATGTTGTACTGTGTATATTCAATCATTTATATTCTATTACTTTTTTCTATTTAAAATAACTATATTTCTATTAAAAAAGCAAAATAAAGATATCTTTTGGATGCACATATACTATATTTCAGTGTATAGAATTGACTGTTCTACAGTTTAGTCTGTCCTTCGACTCTAAACAAGGTTAATAGAATATTAATATTGTAACTACATATATCAGTAGTTGCACATTTATTGCACCATATATTTTTACTTGGAATTTTTCAAATACTGCTCCTTTCATACAATTAGGGGGTTATTTACTACAATTATTTTCTTAAAACCACTTCAATCAAACACCCCTCCACCGTTTTATCATATTTATCAATAAATTAACTTAACAAAAATCTGGTTCAGGAAAAGATTTATTAAAATAAATCCGATTCGTACATTTTTTTGGATTATCACCCAAAAACAACATTTTGATTTGACTCAAGTTCAGTTCTTTAAGAAACTTACAAAGTCACTTGGATTTTGTTGGTTTTTATGAAAATATATAAGCACTGCGTATCTTGACAGCGCTATATAAATAAATGATGATGATGATGATGATGATAATTATACGAATAAACACGCAAAGGCTTGCCCCTGCTTGCATTTGCCACTTGTGCCAGTGAACTTTCTGCATTATTGACTCGAAGGGTGCCGATCCTTCCATCATTGAGCACTGGGCTCTCAATCATTTGAAGGCCAGGGTGTGCGAGTTTACAGCAGAACTATAACAAGGACTAAGCCTTACACAATATCTGTCATACAGTCATAACCTATTCAATATTTATGATGTATGACACACAGGTCACAAATAAACATAATGACAGAGTGGCTGAGGCTAAAAAAGCCAAATCTATCAAGTCTGTAACTGTTTCTTATGTTAGCCTTTATTTTGTTCCTACGGTTGACACACCTGGCTTGTATTGTTTGGGGATCTATGTTTTTATGTAAATATTGTTTAAAATAATCAAATTAAATCATATTTGGTGTGTGAGTGTATCTTTATGCCGTACCATAGGCACCTAAGTAAATATTACAGAGTAGCCTTCTTTGACAGGATAAATGTCCTGGAGGAATCACTCAGTCCTAGTGCAGAAGTGAAGTTGCTTAGTATGTGAATCGATAAGTGAATACTGACAGATCCACTTATGTTGCTGACTGATCACCGGCATTGCTCTGAGAATACTCTGAAAACAAGCAATGTTTGAAAGACCAGAGGACAAGTGAGGGAATCTTTTTCCTACATTGGGTTGACAACATAAATAACACAGTGTTTTACAATCACAGCAGACAGGCAGATGCCATTTTGAAGATGCTGTTATTAAGGCAGGCTCTGCGTATCCCAAAATCTTGTTTATGTGCAAGCTTGGGGCACCTGATACCCATGTCTATGCACTGGATACACAATTAGATGGTTAGGAGGGCGAGGGAATGTGGGGAGTGCAGTGACATCTTGTAAGTGCTGAATGGAAAGTGAAAGTAATTGCCTGCCCCGCCCTAGTCAGGGATTTTTTTGCAACTAAGGTACATAACATGCATAAATTTATAATTTGGCAGTAAGTGCAATGGGCATTCTGGGGAAAAACAATGCATAATGGACCTACAGAGATTAAGGGCAGATTTATGAAGGGTTGAATTGTAAATTTCAATTTTAGATTTTTTTTTGGGTCAAAACTGTCAAATTCGACTAGGGAATTATCCAAAATCAATTTAGATTTTCGAGATTTATCATACTATAGCCCTTAAAGAATTCAAATTTGACTATTCGCAACCTAAAACCTGCCAAATTGCGGTATAAGTCAATGGGAGGGTCCAGTGAGCAATTTGGAGATGTTTGCAGCCTTCCTGACATTCAAGTTTTTTTCTGAGAAAAAAACTCAGATAAAGTTTGATCGAATTTGATTCAAATTCGATTTGAGTTTTTGATTCTGTAAAATTCATCTGAGTTTAAGATATACGATTTTTATAATAAATAATCGAATATTCGAGTAAAATCAAATTCATGTGAGCTAAAAAAAACTCACATGAATCCAAGATTTGAATATTGATAAATGTTCCTCTAAATAATAGATCAAAACAGTGACAGAGATCATTTTTTAAAAGAAAAGACGAAATTAACCTTTAAACTACTGTTGTTTACGAGGTGTCCATGCAACACATTTTATAGCCTGCCCAAGGGAGTACAGACTTTTTAATGACATCATCCATTTACTGTTATTCAGCCCTTGAACACACGTCACATTGTATAATTATTGCAGTTAAAAAGATAGACAACATGCCTTTGGGCAAGCATGAGACATACAGTCTGTTAATGACTGCTGTTTTTTTTTTTGTCCTGGATATTTTGAGCAGTCTGCATTTTGTATGTCACAAAGTTAATGATGCTTTTAGAATAATTAGTTATCCTTGAATGTTTATGTTCAGCTGATTACATGGAGTTAAAGGGCTGGTAAACCGAAATATAAACATAATTCATAATTTCATTTTAAGTAACTCTCTAATATGCATTAATAAAAAAAAATCAATGATTGTTACGATATTTATAAATCAAATTGCTACTGGATAAAGTATCTATCTGCCCCAGATTTTTGTTTCTTCTTATGGAAACATATCAAGAACCATATAGCAAACTCAGCTATAAGCTGGAAATTGAGAACATCACATACTGTATACACCACAAAAAATGTGGATCAGATGCTTTCTATGAAATAAATTTATAATTTGGACTAACAATTAGGGTCCAGTATACAAATAATCAATCATTTTTTATGGAGTGGTCATGATAGTTATCTCATGCTCTAAAAAACAAACAGATTAAATTATTTCCTTTCCTTGCTAGAACGATTTGTTCTAATGCGGATGTAAGGCCAACCTCTATGGTTCTGATTGCTGCATGTTCCATCCAATGATACACATGTCAGCACACACTCCAATGAATTGAGATGTGTTAGAAATCATCACTGCCGTTAGAACCTCATAGAGCAAAATTGTGTTCAACTGCCCAAAGCACTTGTACTTTGATAAACACTGTATGTCCGTTTATTAATAACTTTTCTAACTGCCAGCAGAAGTCATGTATAATTGTACTAATATTCAATTTGCTAGGAAACCATTTGGTTTCCTCAGAGCAAATTCTATTCATTCTACCCCTTATATTCTGTTTAATCATGAGAGACTAGATAAGTCACATGCAACTGAAAAACAGAGAAAAAGATGTTGATGACAGGTAACGCTGCATAACAAGAAATGTGAACTAATGAGAATAGTGGAAAATTATCAAAATATGGGTTAATGAACTTCCATACCATTTCATAACATCAAAATTGAGATATTTGGTACAATTCTATAAATAATTGCACTGTATAGGATCTATTATCCAAAATGCTTAAGACCTGGAGTTTTCCAGATGAGGGATCGTTCCATAATTTGGGTCACCATACCTTATGTCTGATTAAAGTAATTTAAACAATAAGACTTGCCTTGCCACCAATATGGATTTATGCAGCTTAGTTAGGATCAAGTATAAGGTACTGATTTATTATTTACATCACCCTCTGTTATGTCCCCAGGAGCTGTAAGGGTTATTCTAGGTTGTCAGTTAATTAAACAAAATTATACAAAAAGAAAATTAGCTAGATATGCATTTAACAAGTCAAAAAATATGTATCAGTAAAAATACTGCTTTTAATTCTCCAATGGGAACTTGTAGCTATCAGCATAATACATAGCGCACAAGTGTGTGCTCAGCAAAATGTTCACTTCAAGTACATTTATTCCCAAAGAAATCTTTTTGATATTTTGATAAGCCCCCAGAGTTGATAAGCAGGAATCTGCCAAAAATTCTGTATTCAAAAAAACTATAGAAAGTTCTAAGTGTTAGTTATAATAATGTTAAGCGTACTTCTATTTGGGTGAAATTTGTATTATGTGTAAAATAAATATTAAAAAATAGAAATAAATACACATTATATTTGATAATATAGATTTCAAAGAATAATTGAAAACAAATTATGTAGATCAGAGGTATTTGTTTATTAAGGGGCAGATTTATTATTAAATTTGACTATGATCATATTTATGAATAAGGTCGAACTGGGTGAATTCAATCGAAAAGGATTTATTCTTATTCAAATCAAGTTTTTTGCCGCACCGCTTATAGAGGGGTATTTGAGTTTACAGTTGCCCCACATTTAAAATTAACTTCCTTTTTGCCATTTTTTTTACACAGGAAGTCCTCCAGCAGCCATTTTAGTTGCATTTTTGCTCTGTTTCATCACTATTATTTGGATAGCAGGAATCAAAGGGGCATATTGCTCTGGTGCTGTTGCTGCTCCTCCTCCTCTAACTGTTGCTGCCTTTCCTCCCCAGCGATAATTGCTATGGCAAACAAAGGTGGAAGATTATAATTTCTTTGCCAAGCCATTTTAACTCCAAACAATCACTTTCAAACTAAAATATCATCAGGTGAGGGGCTTTATTGGTATCCCAGTGTTTCCCAGCATTCCATGCAGCCTTTAACCATAAGGATAGATAGCCTAAATTGAGATTTTGAATTTTTAAAATTTGATTATTCAAATTATCGTAGTCTCTCTGGGAACTCGGCAGGTCAAAACAGGCAAAATAAAAGGATTGCTAAAAAGATTTTATATACATTTGAAAAATCTCGAATTTGAATTAAAACGTTGAGTTTCGGTTTACATATTCGAATTCTATTAATTGCATTGGCGAGTTCTATTTAAAAAAAATTCAAAAATACAAATGACAACTCGAACATCTTGAAAAAAACTCTTTTGAACTTTTATAAATCTACCCTAAATGTTGGTTTGGAATGTGGAATGAAAAAAAAACAAAACTGTAATAGACATAAAATGTATATCTTGAATTAAAATATATCTCTAGCAAAAGCACATATCAACTGAACTGAGAATCCAACAGGTGTTACACTTTATATGGTATTTACAAGTTATGTCCATAGTTATTGTGTTCTTAGAACAGGGCATTTCCATGGCAAAATGAGATTGGTATTTGAAAACTAAAGGCAATAGGTTCACACTGGAACCTTTGTCAATGGGCAGTGACATTTGCCACAGTGTCCTGTCTAGACCAACAGTAGGTCATTTGGGTCTGATGCTTTTTATCTGTAATAATACGAGAGTACCATGCGTAAAATATTAATTAAGATAGCAAGTTTGATGGCTAACATCTCTGCTAGATGTTTTAAACCTTTAAATGTTTTAGTAGCATTGAGACATACAGAAGTGCTCTACATTATAGAATGGTTCTCTTATCTAGAACCTTCTCTTATCTTTGACAACAATATTTACATTATAAGGTAACCTAACATATATTAGTATATGAGAAACAAGTGTTACACAGGCATTGTGTATAACACATAGCAAATTTTGAACTATAGATTTACAATATCCTCTCTGTTAGCGGTGAAGAGTGGATGTCAGAGCTGTACATGTATAGAAAGCCAGTCCTAATGCCAGGGCCAGAACTAGTTGTAGGCAAAAGAGGCATGTACCTAGGTTGCAACAACTGGGGGCTTATAACTTTTCTGTCTGCCAGCCCTAAGTTACAGTTCTGTCCCTAGTTTATGCTCCCCCCCTTGCGCTCATTTTCTAGTGCAGATTTAGGGAAGTCAGATAAATTTATTGAGCGATGTTGGTGGGCATGGTCGACTAGTTGGGGGAGGCCTGGTTTTCTGGGTCCGGCCTGTCTTGGTCCTGACAATAACTAATGGAGGATTGTATTAAAGTTAATGGATACATATACATAATGTGAAAAATTATTATTTGTGTGAACAATGTAACCTTTGTGACTGGTGTACGGTGTATGGAATAAAACTTCTTACTGAAGAACCCCTTATTTTTGCCTAAAAATAGGTCACCTTTAAGCAGGCCTTCAACATGTGATATGTGCAATTTACATTTTCAGTGTAGTATCTTATCTAATAAAGAATATTTAATTACAATCAGCATTTTTTTTACTTTATGGCTTTCTTACATTTCTTTCTAAGATTCTCACTCCTGGAATTAAATGTTTGCAAATATTTTATTATGCTATTACATGGCAGGACTGCAACTGAAATTTAGCTGCAGCATAACTGTTTAATAGTGAAGGTAAATAGAAGGTGCATGACATAACAGTGAAGATAAGCTGATGCAGAGCAAAAACCTTAGTTCTGTATGTTGCCTAGCAACCTGCAAAGTCCTTGTCTGCAGTATATTTAGATGTAATGTAGTTTAAACCCTTTCTGCACTGGACAATAATGTTCAAGTCTGGCATTTCCATCAAGGTATACCTAAGGGAGAACTAGTAGTGTGCGGGCATTTTCTGATGGGAATATCTAAATCCTCTATTTAACTAGGGTTGTGCTAAAACCCAATCCAAGCTGTTACTTTAAATGAGAGTGAACAGACTCTTATATTAGCAGTGACATCATAAATTTCCTGCAGAAAAGGGGGGGGGATCCTAATCCAAGCTGTTTTTTTATGAATCCGCTCAACGTGGCTAGGTTACGCATGTGCAATATACAATTCACTCTTGGGATATATAACCATTAACTATGCTTCATGCATAATTCACACATGGGACACATCCGCTCAGCAATTCCCTTCACTGGAATGGCAACTACTTAACACAGTAGCAGGTCGGATCAACACTTAGAACTAGATTTGCGGCAGGCTTGATGCTCCAGAATGTGGAAGCATGATGAATAATGATTTAGGGAAATTGGAGGAACGGACAAGCGTTTTGGATCATAAATTTTATGCTCTCAGCAGCTAGAGGAAAAGAACCCAGCAGTCATAAGTTTAGATGACTTAAATGTAGGAAGGCAATTTAGCAAGCAGTCGGAAAGGAAAATACAGTACAAAGTTGCACAGGAAGAGATATTAGCTTACTAGCAGAAAAGGCTGAGAACCTGACAGGCATTTTTTAGTGTGAGAAGTATATGGGAAAAACCAAAAAGACAAATGGAGTCTACAACAAGAATCCAAAATCCAGTACAGGTATAGAATCTATTATCCAAAATGTTTTGGACCTGGGAATTTCCCAATATTTGGTCCCCTCTAAAAATCATGTAAACATAAATAAACAATAGAATTGTTTTACCATCAATATTGTTTAATACAGCTTAGTTAAGATCAAATACAAGGTACGGATTTATTATTGCAGAGAAAAAGGAAATCATTTTAAAAAGTAGAATAATTTGAATACAATGGAGTCAGCATTTATGATAGTCTTTTCAATATTTGCATCTTTCCAGATAAAAGGCTTCTGGATAAGGGATCCCATATCATATAAGGCATGTAAAAAGATAGGATATGCATGACAGATGCGAAAGGAGAGGTAAAAGAGCAGCACAAAGGAACGAAAGGTACACAAGCAGGTGCAGAGTTTAAAAAAGTATGGTGGTTAAGAGGAACCACTAAAATGCTCAAGATGGGTGGAAAAAGATAAGCAAATAAATATACATAGCAATTTGGTATTTTAGGGTAACAGAATGTCTGAAATTGCCATTCTGAAGCAATGAGATTATGTACACAGAGAAAGGGAGCTCACACTCAACCTTTAATAGCTTACTGTTTATGAGCAAAGTATACCCATGAAATTATTGTTGGCATTAAGGATTGTGTGTCTTCTCCAATGTTTTCTCCGTGGCATGATCAATTTATATTTACACCATCAAGTTTACACCTCCTCTTTTATAACCAGTAATTACTACTATAAAATTCTACAGTACTGTAATATTTTAGGTTGAAGATAATAATATACCTTTCCATGAAAAATGAAGTCTAATTTGATTAATTTTATAGATATTTCATGTAACCTTATTATTTCAATTTACTGGTTTTGTCTGTGTATGCTATAGCAGTCATTATCCTCACAGTTATGTCAAACTACTAGCTCAGGATATCTCAGACGGTTATCTCTGCAGCCTTTACTAAGCTGCCTTCCTAGTGCATTACTATGTGAAAGATATCCTGAACTTCTTCTGAGATAATGGGCTGCATCTATACATGGTCAGAAACAAACATCAGCTTGCTGTACAGTACACATTGCTAACCTCAGTTTTAATCTGATGGGATGCCCCATGCTTTTTAGAAAGCAGGTCTCTAGTCTTTAGATTTTGTTTTTGATATTATGTAGATTAAAATAGGAAGATAGAAATAAAATGCAAGACATTTGTCTTGTTAAAAAGCATTATTATTATAGAGTAACTCTTACTAATGAGGCCACAAATTACAAGTTTATGTTAGAGAAGTCATTTTAAAAGATATTTAAGGTTTTTGTTTAAGACACATAATGCTGTGGATAATAAGATTAGATTCTCCAGGATCAATCAGTGACCAGGTTCAGTATTATTTATATACTTCATTTTTTGTGCTTTACATCATTCACATCAGTTCCAGCTCCAGTGGAGCTTGCAATCTATTGTCTCTATACATTAACATACACAAGGATCAAGTTTATTATGAGCTAGAGATAACTTTCCTGCATGTTTTTGAAGTGTGCATGGAAAACAGGGTAAAGCCATGCAGACACAGGGAGCTCCATCTGATAGCGGAGCACATTGTCGGAGGTAGCATCTGAAACTCAGTTCATGTTAATAAATATCCCTACATGACATAACATTGGGATTCTCCTGTCTCATATGCTCTCCTCTACAAAAACTTGTTCTACATTGTATAATCAATGTTATTCTCTGTCTGAGTAAAATCATGTATAAAAGATGAAAAAATGTGCTGGGGAGACCGCAGTTTTTGCACCCAGGCCCATGGTCCCCTAGTTACACCACTTACACCTTTTGCCTTCAGTCTAAGGTTTTTGCTTAAAGAAAAAACAAAGAGAATTGTTTTCCTCCAGGTGAAAAAAAAAACAGATCTAAAGAAAACTTTAAAGTAATTATATCATGAGATATTTAGGGGCAGATTTATCAATAGTCAAATTTTGAAGTAATGGGAGTTCTTTTGAACTTCAAATTCGAATAAATAGAAATTCGAATAAAAAAAAAACAACCGAAATCTATTTTAAAAATCTAAGTTTTTTTTGCGGGTGAATCGAAAAGATCGAATTCGATTCAAAGTATTTAAAAAAAAATGTTGATTTTTCAAAGTCCACCAATTGACACCAATTGAGTCTAAAACAGCAATTTCAATGGCGAATGGTCGAAGTTAAAGTTTTAAAGAGACAGTACATGATAAATTTCAAATTTTCTACTTTTTTTAAAATTCGAATCGAATTTGGACTATTCCCTAGTGGAAGTACATAAAAATAGCTAGAAATTTGATTTTTATTTCGAATTTTCAATTAGACCTTTGATAAATCTGCCCCTAAGCAATTCAGATAGAATACAGTAGTGAAGAAAAGGTATTAGGGCTTCTTAACCAATGGCACAGTGCTTAGGTCTTATACAGTACATGTTCAACATGCATCTGTACTTGGCACTGCATAAAGAATTTGGCACAGTGTATGGGCCCTCTGGTGATCACTAGGTTTATTCTGAAAACAATACAAGCGATGGGTGTCTGGCCAAGGGGCTAAGTTTGATTGCATGTGTATAAAAGGAAACTGTGAATAATATAATTCACCCAAAATGGATCAATAGCTTTCTGCAAAATGCTGACTCCAGCTGGGACAAGCCAGTTAGAGGAATGAAATCTGTCAAGGTATTACAGTATGAAACACATGAGAAATGAAACGAATACAGCAATCACAGTAGGTAGTCAAAATATTTTGCAGTTCATTTATGACAGCTTTGCATTGATAAGGAAATCAGTAATACTTATGGTAGACACTCCTAAACAGTCTCAAATGCCAGTTAGGATTGGTTCATTAATCAGACAAATCTTGTTTGGATGATTTTATAATTGGCCAAATCCAAAAATGATATATTCTGTCCATCTTTTAGATTGTAAGCTTGTTTGGGCAGGGCCCTCTTGTATTGATTATTGGTTATTTTTGTATGTACATCTGGGTAAGGTCAATGTATGTACACATTTATTGTACAGCACTGTGGAATATGTTAGTGCTTTAAATATACATATAACAATAAAACAATAATCCCTAGTACTTCTTGAAGTAAGTATGAAGTCGAGGTGCACAATCCAAGCCCAACAGCCATGCGGGTGGATACACAATAAAGTAAAAATGCCTCCAGTAAAGATGCTAGCTTTTTTTTTTGTTAATTTTCTTAGGAACAGTTGTTCCAATAAAAAGTAAAAAAGAAAGTACATATAAAATAAATTGGTTATGTTTTAGAGCTCTTTAACGGTCTGCTATTTCTGCATGCTTTATTTAAAATTAAAGCAGATCTCTAAGTTGGTTTACTAGTCCCAATACTATAGATAAGCCTATTTTGTCTTGTTTTTTGTTTTTGATTCCCCTGCCTTTCTCTTCAATTTACTTTGCCTCAATCTAAAAGCAATCTTACCCTCCAACCAACCAATCCTGATATTTATATACCTTTGTATGCACCACAATACCATTTGCTAATACTACTCATTTTCTGTTTTAGTAAAGGTAGTTGCTACCCATTTTTATTGTCGTGATTCTCCTTGAAAAGATCTAGCAGATGAATGCATCCCATGTGGTGCTGCTTATACTGTACCCATGGAATAAAAAATAGGTTTAGTTGCTAAACCACTAACAACTGAGCTAAAACTACACTTTTCTTTGGTGAATGGAACAAAAAGAGATGTCTTATTTTAACGATGTTGTGTAGCTGTAAAAAAGAGACAGGAACTCATACAAAGACTATAGTTATGTTCTTACATCCTATTATTATGTTGCTTAAAAAAAAGAGGAAAAAGGCTCCATGAAATGAGAATTATACAGTACCTCTATAAATGCCTTAAAAACAGATAATAGATTTCAAAGTGCATTTATATTTAACCACTCTAGAAACATGAATTTCTTTCTTTAAGTGTATACTGAGTGTCAGCTCCCAGGTTATTTAAAAGCCATGTACTTCAAACTGGATTGAATCTATTAATAATCTTCAGCAACCATTTTTTTCTTATTTTTTTATATTTCAAAACTCCTTAACAGGGGAAATGGATTAAAAGACATGACATTAGACTAAGAGCAGCTGTGGTTTGTTGCCATTGAATAGTGATGCATTTCTCATTCATCACATGAACAACTGTCAAGTGTACAACTGCAAGGATCCCAGTGAAAGAGCTGGCAAGGGAAAAGGCACAATAGCTATTCATTTCTAGTTCTTCAGCACACTAACTGCATTTGGTACTCTAAATTTACAGTGGTACATATGAAATAAATACACAGTAAATATAATATTTATTATGAATTGTATTATTAAATATTTCTGCTTTTATCCTATCAAGAATACTGTACTGTTTTGTTTATACCTCATTCATGGCTTTCAAGCACATTAATAACTCAATGAATGCATTTGCTATAAATTGGCACTAATATCACACATGCCTAGTCTATATAAAATCTTGCAAACACCTTAAATTTTGCATTTAGTCCTGGGACAAAAGTTTCACTGGATTCTGTCGGAACAGAAACTAGTACTAACTTACAGAACTGCTCTCATTGCCATGAAAAAATATGAGACGGTTTCCCAGAGAGTAAATTGTTTTATTACATTATTTCCAGTTCCACTAACAGGTTTCCTGCTGTTTAGAAATGATAATGCCCTGTACATAACTAAATGAAGTATAGTTTGTTAGGAATCATATTTAATCATATTTAAATTATTTTTAAACCTTTACTTTAAAAATAAATTAAGCAGTGTAGTAAAAATACTTATACAACTAGCACACACTGTTGACGTCAATATCCTCTAAGTATTCTGATAACAAAATGTGCATTATATATTTATAAGATGTGAAAATTAAGTAAATAGCTGTTACAGACTTGAACCCCTAAATTAAAAGTGGACTTGTTTTTCCAGGCAAGCTTAGATATCAATTATAAGCCTGAAGCATTATTTGGGCAGTAGCACGGCATGGAGTTAACTTGTGGCCAGTGGGTATTTTAGCAAGGAACTGTGCCAGCACTCCTTCACATGATTCTCCTTCACAGTCCCACCACGCAGATTGATGGAGGCTTCATCTTTGCCTTGCACAGGTTCTGAGGTTCTAATCAGGCAGTTGGGGAGTGTAGTCAGGGCAATATGAATAGAACTTACTGGTTGCTGGTTAATTGTAAGTGAGCTCCAACGTGAAACAGGGGGTAAAAGGGGACTGCAATGGAATTGAGCACTGATGCAAAACGGCAGCATTATCATGAGAATATCCAGGAACTGGTTGGTGCATCATACAGTGCTGTTTCGCACATGGGGAACACTATGAGGCCCAACCACAATAGAATTTGACAGAGATGCCCATGTGGCCCACCAGGACTTGTCCTAGTTCCTGGTAGGCCAGTCTCACCCTGACATAAGCCATTACTCTTGTCACTTCCTTCTCACTGTGATCACTGGTACTTGCACATATATAGTACAGTACTCTGTCAGTCACATACACAATCTAAAGCAATAAGTGATTGGTACAGGACTGTATACAGGGCAGATTAATTGGAATTGACCATTTACCAGAAGAACCATGGCAAAATATACACCTGGTTAGTATTTTAAGCCTCTTTATTTCACAAAAATCCGGGAAAACATTTATTAAAATCAGGGAAATTGAATTGCATTATAAATCAGTGGAACCAATCCAGGATTTGGCCTTTTTCAATAGGATTTGGAATCAAAGTGCCTGGCCAAACTGAATCCAAATCATTAAAAGCATGTGACTTTTTTTCACACAAACAAGTGTAGGGACCCATAAGTGTAATGGCCTTTATGTCTTCATCCCCTTGCCATTGCCTCCTTTCCACTGTTGCTGGGTTAAACCCCATGTAACATATTATACATTATTTGCATACCCATTCCGATGGTTCTAGGTTGTGACCGCTTCCTGCAGTGCTGTAACAAAGTGCTTTGCAAGGTGGGTCACTTCCTCTTTGGCCTGCAGCAGTTGATCTGGGCAGTCGTTCCACTGAGCCTGGAGTCAATAAGGCCCCGGAAGTGTCAGGATACAGGGACCCCGTGAATGAGGTGAGTTAGTGTGCAGTGTAGCTCCTGTTATAGCACTCTATAGAGAGAGTGAGGCAGTGAGGCTAGTGAGAAAGAGCAGCTCAAGCTCCAACTAGGAGTATAGCAGGGAGTAGCTCTCCCCCAGGCTTTGCTTTGCCTGTAGTGAAGGGACCACAGTAGTAACGAGGGAATTAGGCTATGGTGTAACCCTGTTCCAAGTCTACTGTGAGGATCCAAGCCACATGAGGTACTGAAATCCTGGAAGGTGAACTCTCAACTCCTTTGGGCTATGCCTAGTGTGGTGTTTCAATATGCTGTCTCTGCTACTTCTGTGAATGTACTTGGAGATGTACTGTGGCTACCTCATGTGTGAGTATTACAATCCCTGTGGCGCTCTGTTTCAAATAAATCCTGTTCTACTGTTTTGCAAAGAACCCCTGGCGTCCAACTCTATTTCTGTGTATTTTTGGCAGTAGTGAGTTGTAGTTCAACACAATCAGCACGTGTGTTTCCATTTTTCAAAAGCCCATCCTGATGAAAGAGTGTCGTGTGTAGCCTATGCTCTATCACATTAGTTAGTATTTGTCTAAATACAGCCAAATAGGTGCTACACAAGGATGTAAGGAATTTTTTAAGTGCGTGGTTCTCTTTAACTCCTCGGATTTGGTTCAGTATTTGGTCAAATCTTTCACAAAAGATTCAGTGCATCCCTAATTTTAAATGTACCTGTGAATTCATACATATTTATACAGTTTATACATTGATTATTTGATTTGCAACACGGTCTTATTAATACATTAATTTAGTTTTTTTTGTTTTGATTCAAACAAACCAAAAAATATAGAAATATGTGTTTAAACTATCTGCCCATGCAAAATAAACCAAAGAACCTGAAACAGTGTAAAATATGTTTCATATTAAGCTTTCCTTTGCTTGCATGCAAAAGAAGCTAAATATTTTTTACATGGCTTTCCTCACAGAATACATTTAATTATATCAGTCACTGTAAAACATGAAAAACTCATGAGCAGATTTATAAACTGTTGGAAATGTTTAATGAGTGGTAACTACTCAGTAAAAAAAAAATCACAAAGCCCTCATTAAAATGCATTTTTTTTCATTTCTTGGGACATAATTTTTCGGGGCATTAAGGCTCAGCATTTAAAGCTGTCAAATACATTCTGACTAATTGACACATTCAACAGAAAAGTGTTAAAATAAAATTCCAACTTCTAGAAATCCTTTAGGATTCCTCAGTTTGAATTTCAGTGAATCTGCCTTACAGACTTCATAAATATAATATTAAGCAGAATTTTTGCTTTATGCTAAGCAAACCACTGTACAAATGTCATGGATCTAGAAGTAGTTTGAAAAATAATTTGAAAGCATAAATGTGACAGGCACAGCTGAACTAGTGTTCTTTGTCCCCTTTACACCAAAGTTGTTTGAGTTACTGTAGTGTATAAATAAAGAAAATGTCTTCATTCTTACTTGATATTCTTGACAGGGTTTGTTATCCAGATACCCATTATTCAGAAAGCCATCTTCTTTAGAGCTCATTGTAATCATAAAATTCACATTTTTGCATTGTATTTGATCACAAGTAAGATATAATTAATCCTTTTAGAGGCCGGCGTCCGTTTTTTTGGCGAAAATTTGCTAATTTAAATTCGCAAATTTATTCGCCGGCGGCGATTCGCGCCTGCCAAATAAATTCGCCCATCGCTAGTCCAGAGCATTCTAGATAACAGGTTCCATACCCATACTAGCAAGGCCATCAGAAAGCACATTATTACCTACATGTCCATACAGTTTACAGTAAATGGAATTACATCACAAATATCACAAAGGACTATTCATAGTGTTTGTAACCTATTTTTGGCCTACTTGGCCTTCTCCAACAGGTTAGGGAATAAAAAGACTGCTTGTCCATCACTAACACATAACATAGTGCTAACCAATAGTTTGTTTAAATTAATACTGCAATAGCTTGCAATAGCTTACAATCAAAATGGGTGGCCTGACTGACATTGTCCCTTGTGGCATTATCTTTATTTATTTGGGTCTCACAAGAATCTTGACCTGCATAAGGAACCCCTTTGGCATAAAATTCCTGTATTTGTTTTTAAGAGAAATGCTGCACATTTTAGATAATTAGAAACATGTTTTTTGTACAATTACCAGCACATTTTCTGCCTAATCCCCCCCCCAAAAAATGTCTGTTCTGCAATAAGTTAGAAAAAAAAGCAAAGCTTAACGAGTATTTGTGATGTACTTTGAGATGTTCTTTTTCTTTTAGTAGTGCAGCAGGACATGGCCCCTGGAAATTAGGGAATAAAACAGGTTGTTTTATAACAGGATTCCTGCTGCTACTGCCTCTATTGAACCCTGTGGGAGATGAGGCTTTGTGATGAGTGCTCTGTGTGTAGACATTAATGGTTCTGTGCTACAGCACCAGAGTTATTTCTTTTTGTTTACTCAAGCTGGTAATAAGAGATAAAATCTAAAGCTGTTGAATGGCTGACTTAAATAGTCTTTCTTCTCTGTTCTACAATATTCACTCACAGCTTTATCATAGTCTAAATCATAACAGTTTCTATCATTCAAACATTAGAATTATGTAAAAAAAAGATTTATCAAGAACTGTTTTTGTTGGTGTGTGGCAGAACTAAAAGTAAAAAGCACAAAAAAAACCTTCACAAAACACAATGTTTTTTGTACTTAATACCATCCCTTCAGGTATTTGCACCTACCACCCATAGATCTGACTCCAAAGCAGTTACCTATAGCAGCCAATCACTTTCACCCAGCTGCAGGTTTTACACTGAAAACAAGTTACTTCCCAGGTGCAAATTTGCCCAGTGTTTTTAAATGACCCCTTGTGTGTCTCAATTCCTTATCCTTTTAGATTGTAAGCTCTTTTGGTCCTCTTGACCTCTTGTATTGTTTATTGGTCACTATGTAATTCTGTTCATTGTATAAACCTATTTATTGTACAACACTGCATAATATGTTGACACTTTATAAATAAACGTTATTAATAATAATAATAATAATAATATTGATTAAAATAAAAGGGTTGTACACGTTTATGCATGTTTGCACAGGGGATACACAGTGGTGGATCAAGAGCTTCTCCTAGCATGCCTCTGCTTTGCATTTCATTAAAAGGCATGGTAACACCAAGTAGTTTTAAACAAAGAATGAATAGAAAACATAAATCATAATAATAATTTAATATACATGTAATGATCACAAATAATATGCAAATTGGTAATTGTGTAGTGTGTTCATGGTGGTTAGTTCCTAAAATCAGGCAAATTAAACATATTAAACAGAGTTCCCTTATTTTTTATCTTGGAAGCAGCACCAAAACAGAGCTAATTCCTGTATATTGATGTCTTTTCTATATTCGAAATGCAAAGGCACAATTTTTTATAATGCTACTATAGCATTATGTCAGTCAATAGAGGAGAGTCCATGCAAAACAACTGAGGCATACACAAATGCTTTTCCAACCTGGTTATCATCTGTGCCCTCTGTCTAAAACAGTGCCCGGTAGCAAAAAGAGATATGATTGATAAATATCACTATGGTGCATCTCTCTCAAAATGACCTGGGCATATGTTCTATCAAAGTGTTTGGTGCTCATTCAACACAATTTCAATATAAACACTTTACTGGGCTTATGACATGTGAAATGAAATAGCATGGATGTACATAAACTTCTGTTGCTGTTCCTGGGTATAGAACATGTATTTAACTCTAAATCCTTAATTAATTGGTGTAGTATAGGATTTAAGTATGTGTGTAGCCAGAATCAGCTTGCTAAGAAGTTTCCTATTCACTAGATAACACAGCCCAGCAGCCAAGCACAATGTCAGCCATAAATAACTGCAAGCTCATCCAAAACAAAAAAGCAGGGCAAGTAAACTAAAGAATAATGTCTTGGGCCAAGAAAATCTTGGGACTGTTGTGTGCAGTACTCCAGTGTGACTGTGTGTGTGTGACTAATGCCTCAATTAAGCACGTGTCATGTGCATATCCTTTAACTGCTTTTTCTGTCTTATCTGATTTTAATAATAAATCTATGAATCCAAGGATATTGAAAATTATACCACAAATTACTGAAGGTGCCTGTGTATTTTTTTTTAGTTGAGGTTAAACATACCAAACGTTTTTGTGTTAAGGCAGGCCAGATTTGTAAGTGATATTTGCATTACTCCATTTTGCATACATTTAAATATAATTATGTCTAAACTGAAGCAATTTGATAATGTTTCCCTAAATGCTTGAACTGTTAAAGTGTTAAAGCCTCGAGAACAGGAGTTCAAAAATGATGTTCTTAATTGCCATGAAAGTTAACAATTACAGAAACTTTAGTTAAATTGACCATAAATTGAGCCATGCAGCATATTTTTTATATATGGACTAAATAAAGATTTTGGTTTTTTAACAAACAAGTCCGGTGTGTGGAAACTCACTATCTCCTCCTCTAAATTGATCTTATGTTCATTAAGTTCAGGGAATTGTTGGTATAGAAATTCAATGTGAGAGGTGTTATAATTACATTGGATTAGGTTTATGGTATTGTTCCCCTGTTTCTCTTACCTTTAAACCCTTGTGCTATAAAACCCTAGTCAAAAAGTGTAGTATTTCCCTTTTTTGTGCCAATGTGTGTCCAACATGTGGCAAATTCCATGTGTCAAAGTCTTCTAACACTCTGGGGCACATTAACTAAGGGTTGAATATCAAGGGTTAATAAACACTCGAATTCGACCCTCGAAGCAAATACTAAGATCGATCGATCTAAATAAAAATCATTTGATCGAACAATGAAATCCTTCAAATCGAACGATTCAAAGGATTTTTCTTCGATCAAAAAAACCTTAGAAAACTGATGGGGAAGGTCCCCATAGGCTAACATTGTACCTCGGTAGGTTTAAAAATGCCGAAGTATGTAGTCAACGTTTTTTTTAAAGAGACAGTACTCTGACTCGAATGGTCGAATAGTCAAACGATTTTTAGTTTGAGTCGAAGTCGTAGTCGAAAGGTCGTAGTAGCTTTGAATCTTTCACTCGAGCTTAGTAAATGTGCCCCTGTGTGTTGTCTACCTATTTGTGAGTTGCTGCAATATTTTTAAAAGATCCTTTCATTTCTCAGTGGGCTGGGTACATGCTGATAAACTCAAAATGTCATAAGTAATAACCAAGTATAGGTATTGCCATCATCCATTGAATGAAATAATTCCTTTGGTCAACTTTGAGGAAATCTGTTGGTTGACATATTGGGGGAGCGGAGTTGCCGGTGCGTCAGAGTTTTGCAGGAGCAACTGGGATGGTTAGTATATGGAGGTGGAATAATTATCATACCATGCAATACTCTTCCTATACCCAGGTCTCAGTGGCCCTCTTGAGAACTTGTTAAGAAGGAAAGCAATTGGGAGGTTGGTGGATCCAGGATAAAGGAAAGTTAAAGATAGATTTGGTGTGAATGTCTATATGGTCTCTAATTTACTACTGAACATCTAATTTAGAGGATAATTGTGGCATGTGAACACTTTTCTGTCGCAGATATTTGTGGCTAAAACAGCAAAGGTTTACTATTATGTTATATCTATCAAATTGTTGTCTGTCAAAAGGAAGGCCTAACTTAATGTTGGACCTCAGAGTAGGAGTTTGAACTGGAAATTCTGACAACCACTGCTATAGTATAGCAAAACAAACACAATTTAAATGTGTATGCTACTCTGTCTGTTGTTATGCAGCTTAATTAATAGGAAACATTAATAATGATAATGTTTTCCATTGCAAGAATAAATATGTGTTCTCTAGAAATGCTGCGGGACAATGCTTCATTGGTTTGTTTCTGCTAGCATTGAGCAACCTCCGGGTAGAGACACACAAATAGACACAAATACTTTAGTTGAAAAACATAGACTCAAAAACACACACACTATGTCATAGCTTTGATATACAGTAACATTCTAATGTCTGATTTTCCACTTTTGTTCCAGGGAAATGATTTCCAATTCTGGAGGAGATTTCTGTTCACTCTCATAAAATTATATAAGGACATAAATGTGTGAGTAACGATGCATTTCCTGTTTCTTAACATGAACTAAAATGAAGCTTTGCAAGGTTCTATATTTTAGAAATGAAACATTCTCTTATTTCCTCTCACCTCAACAATTTTATTTTATTTTTTGTCTTAAATTACTTACTGGTACAGCATGCTGGCAATTTCATGCCACTGTTTGATTCCATACTGAATGTGGTTGCACAGATGCACATACTGTTATATGAAATTCATTTACTTTTAAAAATGTAGATTTACGGTATAATAAAACATATAAGATAGAAATCCTATTTTAAAAAGTCTTTATAAGGGTAATGACACAAGAGAATACTTTTCACCTGTAAAATCCAGATTACTGCACTGCCTTATTCAAAGAAAAATGTGGTAGAAGTTAAATGGATTGTGGCATACTATGTATTGACTTGGGTGTTTATATACTGTAAGTGGGGTTTCAAAGTATCAATTGAAATGACACTAGCACAACAATCAAAACCACAGCCATCTGGTATAAGTATATATATATAAATATATATTTTAAAAACATAATTTTATTTAAGCTAATTAAAAAGCAAGTCTATTTTTTATTTTTTAATTAACAAATAAAATTATGTTTTTAAAATAACCTATGGATAGATTCTCAGTGTGCACTCATTTATCTTGGACTTATATTGCTTACACTCTTTTGGAGTAGCACCTGATTAGCTTGCTGAATACAGTGGAGTGCGGATATCCAAGGACTTTTCTATATATATATATATATATATATATATATATATATATATATATATATATATATATATATATATATATATATATATATATATATATATATATATATATATATATATATATATATATATATATATAGTAAATGAACATATGGACAGCACCACCTTCTTAAACTGCCCCTGTGCACGGAGAAGCAGTGCATATGTAGAGAAAGAAGAAAAAAAGACCCCTTGTGCTGGTATTCATGGCTCATGTGTATTATAAAGATATTTTGCAGTATTCTAGATAATGTCTTTTTGAAATAGATTCCTTACTTCTGTAGTTAGAAAATAATGTTCTCCCTAAATGATCATCTCCATGTTTCAGGACCATTTAAATGGCTAGTGCTGCAGGCCAAATGCTTTTATACAGGTCATGGAATATAACTCTGGGGTGACATTTAGGGGCCGATTCACTAAGGGTCGAATTTCGAAGTTAAAAATACTTCGAAATTCGACCCTCGGATTGAAATCCTTCGACTTCGAATATCGAAGTCGAAGGATTTAGCGCTAATCCTGCGATCGATCGATCGAAGGATTTTCCGTTCGATCGAACGATTAAATCCTTCGAATCGAACGATTCGAAGGATTTTAATCCAACGATCGAAGGAAATCCTTCGATCAAAAAATCACAGGCAAGCCTATGGGGACCTTCCCCATAGGCTAACATTGACTTCGGTAGCTTTTAGCTGCCGAAGTAGGGGGTCGAAGTTTTTTTTAAAGGGGAAGTACTTCGACTATCGAATGGTCGAATAGTCGAACGATTTTTCGTTCGATTCGTTCGATTTCGTTCGAATTCGAACGAATTTAACCAATTCGATGGTCGAAGTACCCAAAAAATACTTCGAAATTCGAAGTATTTTTCATTCGAATCCTTCACTCGAGCTTAGTGAATCAGCCCCTAAATATGCTCATTTTTTTTTTTTATAATACATAAGTTTGTGAGTCATGTGACACAAGTAACATCACTAGACAAGTGCCCCATACATTTATAAAGCTGTGGTTACAACAACAACAAAGGAAAAAGTTGACACTGGCATCTTAAAGTTAATAAAGGCAGAATATAAATTTTGGATGAGTGTAATTGTTTCTGTATCTTTAAAGACTCCCTTTGATGTGTGTACCTGGGCACATTAGAGTATTATTCATATTAAGGAGAGGGCAGACCAGTTTCAGCAGCCTCTAAATGTAATAATTATTAATAAAAGGTTTAGTGGAGCTTGAAAAGATATGACAAATCATACAAAAAATATTTATAGTTATGAGCAAGCGGCTACTGACAAAGATATTATCATTAATTCTTACTAATCAAAATAATTGCTGGTGGAGTTATTGACCTTCACCAAAGACAACACAGTGAAGTCCTAGGTGATATCCTGCAGCTATGCTTAATTATTTATTGCAGGTTGCACTTATTTTGAAATTATTCCTAAAGGTATGTTCTGAATGTGCATTAGAGCATTATTCCTGTTATCATACTGTTCCTGGGCATGGTACATATTGCTTGCTAGGTGATAAGTCAATCGTTTAAATGATGGTTCATGAGATGAGACTTCAATATAGCGCCATAGTGCCTCAAAAAACTTTTACTGTGTTAGTGAATAAAAAGAAAAAACATCTAATTTTCGACAAAACCCAGGGGGTATTTATTATAACTTGAATTTTTTTCATTATTTTAAAAATAAAAATTTGACCCAACTCCCAACCATGATTTGACTTAATTTACAAAAAAAAATCTGAATGAAAATTGTATGTGCTGGAAAAGTCACAACCAAATCATGCAACAATTTAAATAGCACAGCTTTTCGAAATTGTCGCCCCCGAAAACCACTAGTTTTTTTTTTATTTTATCCAATTGTAAAAGGGACATGTGCTAATGACTTTTACATGATTTTGACAGGTTTTAGCTGTAGTATTTTTTCGGATTTGGATTTTTAGCATCTTTGGAGCATAATAAATCTAAAAAAAAAATGATTTTTCTTCCCTCTAAAATTCAGAATTTCCCCCTTGAAAACTCAACCAGAAAATGTTGAGGCTTAATATATATGGGCCCCAATAGTTTCATTTGATATTACTGAATGGCAAACAATGTAAATATTAGAAAGCAACCTTTCAAGACAAATTAGGAGTATGCTATTGACCCCCTAATGTAAGTGAAGAGGAGGAGCTAAGCTCCTGATGCAAATAGAAAAGGCTGCTAGTGTGTGGTAAAAATAATGATAATGGGTGATTTTAATTAACCAGATTGACTGGAGCAACAATACTGCCAGGACAGTTAATGGGAACATGTTTATAAACTTGTTACATGACAATTGTATGGCACAGGTTGTTGAGCCAACCAGAAACAATGCTATACTACATCTAGTGATCTCTAATTACCTAGAACGTATAGCAAATGTGCAAATGATTGAATACCTGGGTAATAGTGACCATAATGTGATCACATTTAGTGTTTGGTGTTAAAAAACAAATACACACTAGGGCAACAAATTCTGAATTTGAGAAAATCTAATTTTAGCTTCTTAAGGGCTGCACTTCAAAGCATAGATTGGGGCATAATGTTTCTGCTAAAAACACAGAACAGAATTGGCTGTCATTTTAAGTGGTATTAAATAATTACTGTTTTCAATTTATTCCCTTAAGAAGTACATGTAGAAGCACTAAGGACCACTCTAGGGTAAAGAAGTCAGTAGGAAAGAAGCGAAAGACTCTGGATATGGTTCATAAAGCTTTGCTAAAATGTAAACAGGGCTCCAGGGCCAGATGGAATCCACCCTTAGGTACTAAGGGAGCTTCGTTCCTTTTTAGATTGGCCTTGATTTCTGATTTTTTCAGACTCTCTTTCATCTGCTACGGTACCTATGGATTGGAGGAAAGCTGACATAATACCTATATTTATAAAATAGATTATGATCTCAGCCTTGCAATTATAGGCCAGTAAGTTTGACATCAGGGTTGGCATCCAGCCAGGGTGACCAGATTTTTCCTAATTTTGCAGGTGAGCCTCTACCAAGTCAATTTAATAAGCGGGAGTGTTTTATTAATTAACTCCTTCCACAAGGTAACCATGAGGGGATAGGGGCTTATCTACTTCATTATCACTAGTTTCTTACCGTAGTATAAAGTGGCACTCAGACTTCTAGTTTTATTTAGTGGTACCATCTCATCCACCACTCCCAGTAGGCACAATATTGGGGACTTAATTCCGGGCTTACTCAGGTTCTGATTCAGATATCCCACAACCTCACTCCAGTATTTTGAAATAACTTCACATTCCCAAATCATGTGTAAAAACCTGCATTGGGTAGTTTATATCTATGACATTGCCCTTCTTCTTATCTGCCCATCTGTTTTAATCTCTGAGGGGTAATATATAGCTGGTGGCATACCTTAAACTGTATCATCTTGTCTCTGGTGGAGATCAGAAACCCATAGATGCTGTCAGTGGCCTCTTCCCACTTCTTGGGTCTAATTCAGGGATGCATTGGGCCCATTTTGAATAAGCTTGAGCAAATGGCTTGGGTCCTGGATCTAACAAGGCTCTGTATAGGTCTGAGAGGAGTTTCTTTGGGTTAGGGTTCCAAAGTCTGATTTTTATCTTTGTGTTATCCCATACAATAGAGAGGGAGCCAAACTGGGCCCTAACTTCCTTGGATTAGGTCTGACATATGTCTAATTCCCACCATTGCCCAGTATTGGGGGTCTGGTAAACCATTTAGGTGTGGGAGATTGGAATTTTTCCAAAATGGAACCTTGGGGGATACCTGTGTGGGGGCTTGGTCCTTATTTTATTGAGTCTAGCAGAAGTTTTGATCGGGAGTGCCATAACCTCTGGGATGTATGGCAAATCATTGATACACCAATACGGAGCATTCCTGAGTGCTTTGGGTGGATGGCTTTTTAGCAAGTGAGGGATTACAGGGTTATGGAAGATATCTCATAGCACAAGTTGATCCAGGGACTGATCCAATTGCCATTTTGGAACCAGGAAGGATTTTTCCCCCTCTGAGGCAAACGGGTTATTTTGCCTTCCTCTGGATCAACTAGTAGTTAGGCAGGTAATATAAATATAAATATATATATATATATATATATATATATATATATATATATATATATATATATATATATATTGAAAAGGTTGAACTTGATGTAGCTGGATAAGAGTCGTGTATTTAGTGTGCAAATTTTCGCACTGCGGATGTCTATAAGACCTTTTTAAACATGGCAAAAATGTCAAATTGCGAATATTTATGTGCGCACTCTGTGTTTGAGTTATGACATGACTTTGGTGGAGGAAAAAATGTTTGCAAAACAGTTTTGCAAATTGCAAATTACTGTCAATGCTATTTTAATGCACAACAACCTCGCAAAGTGGGCTCACCCGTCTCATTTGCAAAAATGTGTATTAGCAAAAAGCTGAAAGATGGACACATCAAAAAACATGTGCAATACAACTTTATAAATGACCCCCAATATTTCAAGCCCCCACAGGTCCATTGCCAAAGTATGTTAATGCAAACAGAATCACAGCACGAACAGAGAATTTAACCCTCCCCCATACTAAATTAAAGTACTGGCAAAAGTGTTTCCATATAACAAGATCTAGCATCTTGTCAGTGGCACCTCAATAAGCACATACATATTAACAAAATATAAGGTGACCGTGGGTTAAATAAAAGGTAGTGTAAAGTGCACAGAACCAAAGCACAGCTAGTATAAAAGCTTCTGTCACCACACAATTTCCTCATATTATACACTCATATTATACACTCATTCCCCCTTGACCATATTTCAGGATCACACCTATTGGCCATTCCAAATGTTCACAGGGTAGTGGTGCAGGGTGGTGATGCAGCCAGCGGCCATTATGCTGCCCCTCCAATTTTTGCTGCCCTAGGGCTGAGCCTTTGTCACCTGCCCACAAATCTGAGCCTGACAGTTTTTTGAGACATCTGGGCATGTTATACATAAAGCAGAAATAAAGACAGAAACAACACCATACAGATTTGGCCAATCAGAAAAGGAACTTAAATAAGTGCCCCTCTGCTGTTCAAAGTGAAGGTGGCTTACTGTTATTGGAACTTCATGTGCAATCTTACTATTCACCACATGCCATATATATATATATATATATATATATATATATATATATATATATATATATATACATATATATATATATATATATATATGCAGTTTTTCAAAAGAAAGATAACTATAACTGTACATACTGACATTTGTGGCCCTAAGCATTCTATAAAACATGGTGGCACATACATTTTATGTAAGATCACTGCCGAAATGGCCATGAGCACTCCATTAACCCCAGACCTGTAAGATCACTATGTTAGTATAGATAGTCCCAGCCAGCTCCCACTCCTACACACCCAGTCAGAGTCACACAGACAGTCCTGTCATACAATTATTTTGTCATTATTCAGTCCCAGAGACCCTCTACAATTATTTGCACCCTGATAATTTTTCTTTTTTTTTTGCCAAATTCAGCTGTAGCCTTGGTTGGTCTGCAGCCTGCCTGGCTGCTCTCTTCCATCACTCCCTCCAGAGCCAGTCAGACAGCTCCACTACCACCACAGATCCATTACAATTATTTTGCACCCAGTGACCTGGATAAGAAGAGAATTAATTGTTTTCCTAATAGCAGGCACAAGCTGTGGAAAGGCCACAGGTAAAGCACAGACAGAAAGAGCACATTGCCCAAATAGGCGCTGCTAGATAAGCAGTAGTTTGTGCATGAATGATATGCTCCTACTAGTGCTCAGGCCTTTTATTTCCTCCATTTGTGATGTCACATGGTCACACTGGTGTGCTGCGTCATCATGTGTGCGCCATGGGCATCATCAGTGGGGGTAGACGGATCAGGTGGCACGAGCAGGATGCGGTGTGGTGGCCTGTGTGATAACATGGGGGATTCAGGACAGGTCACTAAAACTAAGGAGACCTAGGAGGTGTCTAGGGTACCTAGTGGGTAATTCTGCCCTGCAAAACAGCAAGAGAAGAAAGCAGTAGGACAACTTTGCAAAGTGCAACAAGCATTTCATAATGACAAAATTACACAATGAATTCCCCGTATTGTGTTATCATTTACACCAATGAGAGGACGGAATAAATTTTTAGCACCTAGAGCTTAGTTTTAGTAAAACATATACTTTTATGAGCATTTCCACATCCACCACCGAACAAAACTGTTTTGCATTATAAACAACACTGTAACTGCTTGTTAAAAAGCATAGTAACATAGTAAGTTAGGTTGAAAAAACACACTTGTCCATCAAGTTCAACCTTTTAAAGCATAACAAACTATACCATTTTCACTTGAGATATGGATTATATGACCTGTATAAAAGCAGCCTTCTGCCTTTATTTGGTCATGGAACAACCTGGTGTCTTCCAATATTCTTATATTTTGCAATACATGGGGTACATTACACCCTCTATACATCCAAAACTATTATGCACACATTGAGTTTAGATAACTTTGAACTTTTTATTCTGCCTCGAATATTTTATATTGTACTGCATGTGTGGATATATTGAATATGGCAAAAAGTGTCAGTCCTTCAATGGCTTCAGGGCACCTGCTAAGTATAACACATATAAATAAAAATAGATAAGTAAAAATGTTGTATCTGTAAGTTACATGCTCTGCCCCTGAGAGTTTGTAAGCAAAACCATGGCATGACAGTAAATAATATATCCATTTGCTCTATAATTTTATGCAATTAAACTTTACACACATAAAGAAAGTTTTCATAAACAGATCTGGGCACTTTCAGAAGCTTCTCTGAGTCTGTACCAACCTCATCTGCTTTTTACTAAAACACAGAGTGCCATGCAATGTCAGCAGTGATGGATTGTAAAAGCATGCCATAAAAAGCAGTGCACTGAATTGAGGACTGAAACCAGGAATAAATAATCTATATAGCACGTGTACCTCCAGAGTTGGTTATGATGTGTGTTTTCTTGGTTTCAGAAGTACTATGAACGTCTGAGAATCTAGCTTTATATCTTGCTTTCAATAAAAGGTAAAAACGGCCTTACTGATAAACCATAGATAGTACATGAGTGTTAAATCACTTTGAACTAAACAATAAAGGTGATGGAAGGCTGCACACCCCATGTTAGACACCAGAAAGAGAATCGAATGCATCAATAAAGTGTGTACAAAATAAAAAAGAAAATATCTGTGACAACAATTGAAATTTAGCTGGGAAAAATATTTCCAGAAAAGGTTTCTTGTTTTTTGGCTGTTTTATTTAGATCATCATTTATTGTGTGTTTGTAAGTTATGTCAAACATTGGTAATATATAACTAAATATGATTTCTTTGCATTAACAGGCAACTGCTTTCACTGTTACCAGTTTAGTTAGATATTGATTTGTTCTTGCACATAGCTACTTATTTTTTTTTTCATCTACGGCAGATTTCGCACATATTTAAAGAGAATAACAACCCTAATGAACATGCAGCAACATCTTTAAACAACTTAAAAGTGCCTTCAATGTTTATGAACCTAAATGTAAAAAGAGTATTTCTGTGTTTTTCAAATGGTAGAAACCTGTCTGTATATACTGTCATCTGGAAAAAGAGAAAAAAAAATAAATCTGTAAAAGAGCTTTTGAGACCAGTACAAAAAGATAGAATACCAAAGTGAGCCTGAGCAGTATCAGTCTATCACTGCCAGCATTTCCTGAGAATTATTTTCATTAAAGTCATAAAAGGAAATTAAGCCATTTTGATTATGATTATGAGTACTGTGGCAATTTCAATACCATAGGCCACTTTTATTTTTGGGGAAAAAGTGTGTGTCCCTTGCCTTGAATGGCTTATGACTAAGCACCGGAGTATGAAGTATGTAAGGCAGATTATCGGGTCTATATGTATATTACAGTTTTAATACGAATGTTTGAATATAATTTATATTTTTATGGAATGTTTTTGATTATGGGACACTCTTTTTTTTTGCTGTTTGGTAAGCCCTTGGTACTGCTATAGCCCATTAACTTTGGCCTTTTTTGACTGGTAACATGTATCCAATTTAGACGACTTCATGTAGTATTGACTCTTTTATTAATACTCCAGAGTACAAGTGAAAGATAGTTGTGTCTGTTTCTATGGCTGTGGACCTTATCTAGGGTGCTTCTGCCATGAGGCATGGTGAGAATCTTACCTCAGATGGCAGAGCCCTACAAGTTACCAGGGGTGGCAAAAAACGCTCCTGGTAACTTTAAGAACTGGATTTCAAATTATTATACTGGAAATGTGTCTCCTAGAGCATATGATGCAATTGTGCTCTCTGCATTAGCGATGTTCCTTTGCTGTAAGTGCAAGCGAGGGGATAACATCACAACAGGTAGCTTTGGGGCCAGAATCACCCCTGCACCTTATGCTTGATTATAAATCCATGCAAGGTGAATAGCGGTGTTGACAACAAAAAAAGCCATAGGTGATCATTAAAGGACAAGACAACCCCCATATAGATAGTGCCTACTTTTACTGAATTCAGAAGCATTCACAATTCAACTCAGTAATGCAAGCTTTTCCTGTAGCACTTTGATCCACCTGAAAATTTCAGAGGGTAGTCACTTTCCCATTAGTCTTCATGTTAGACCAAGACATTGTTTCTGCACACAAACACCAATTCCCACCCCACATTAAACTACAGACAAGCCACTACAGACAAGCCTCTCCAGTGTGACAACTGCAGGATCCATTAGGAGAATGCTGTAGGCATAATGAGGGATGCTGAACACACTTTTTAGTGAGGACTGCATTTCCAAGGGGTTGCCTTGTCCTTTAAGTATAGGGGTGTCTTTAATGACCCAGGGTGCTCTTAGACTGAATGATGTGATGGCTACAATGCATTCCAGGAGGCACCTACTGTATGTGTCACCTACCATCTTTGAATGCATCACTGCCAATGCATTAAGAGTAAGGTACATCTCTTTATGATCAATTCTAGGAGCACAAAGAGCTGTGCCTTAGGCCCAAGAAGCTGGGCCATGTGCAAAGTGCATCCATTTTTTGTACTTTACACATTGTCAAAGTTTCATAAATGAGCCCTTGTGTTTTCTTCAAGTACTTGCTTTAAATAAATCCACTTTGATTGTAAGCTATACAAGAAAGAAAGCTAATTCTTCCTATTGCCTTTTTTCAGTGACCCCTTAATATTTGTTACTAGGCATTTTTATTTACTGTACTACCTATATTACCTATGTACTACGATTGTATTTTAAAAATGTACAGTTTTGTGTATACAGTAGTTAATAAATAAATAAATAAAGATAAATACAAATAAGCTATTTTGGAGCAATGGAAGCAGCCATGCATGGTCCTTTGAGGCTGTAGTGCTGTGTTTGTATAATGGATATGAAAAACAATCATTGTATTCTGAATATCTTAAGTGGTGATAAACATGAGTCAAATAGCATTCATTGCTCTCTATACACCTATAAGATGAAAAAATTTAGAATAGAAATGTTGCTGTCAGTGCTTTACTGAATTTTAAGATCTGGGGAAATATGTTACATGCTTTCAGTTTTGTGTGTAACTGGCCCTGAAATTCCTCCAATGTCTGGATCAGAAATAATATAAAGCCAATAAATATTAATCATTTGCAATGTTGATCAATAGAAACACATAAAAAAAGATAAACGACCAGTGTGAACCAGGTGAGCCAAGAATTTGCTCATGTGTTTGGTCAGAGTTGATATTTGAATGATGTTAATATGGTGTTCACTAAATACATCAATGGCTCATAAACATGGGCCCCATTCAAATACATTTTTTCTTAATAGGCACACTTCCGCACATGTGAATTATCAAGTAAAAAGATAATTGTAAAATATCTATTCTTTGGATTTATTCACAATTGTTGTAGTGTAGTGTTGCTACCTACACAATGTGCACCTAAAAACACACAGACAACAGACAATATGGACTAAAGGAAAGCAGGAAACCAGGCCCTTGGGGTTAAAAGTCCTTAGAAATCTGACAACCATATTTGTACTTACCCAAGATTAGCAAATTTGCACCCATTAGCTTGTCCAACCACCAATGTCATGAGCATGTTAGTACTTCACCTAATAAGTTCAATCTGCCCCATTAGGACATCTGTTGACAAATATACCACTATATCAATATAGTTCTTTGTGAATAGACAGATACCCACTAAAGTTTACATACAAATGCCAGCTGTACAGAGACTTGATAATGTCTTAAAGGACAACTAAAGCTTAACTTAAGAAGTACTGTAGGCTAGAAATGCTGCACATAATATTTTGGGCTTTTCTACAAGCCCAAGGCAACCAAAACTTTTTGAACAGGGAAGATCTGTGTCTCTGAAGATACCCTGTAGCTCCTCATCTTCTTTTCTACTGATTCACTGCACATGCTCTGTGCTACTGTCACTTACTGAATTTAGGGACCAACTTAAAATTTAAAGTACACATAGGGGGTTATTTACTAAACTCTGAATGCATAACTCACGTAAAATGTGTGATTTAAAATCTGACTTTTAAAAAAATCACAAATTTTTCATAATTTATTAAACCCAGAGGATGGAAAAATCTGAATCTGAAAATCCTGCATCTCAGACCTGTCGAGGTTGCATATAAGTCAATGGGAGAAGTCCCAATGATTTTTTGATGTGCGCTGGGTTTTTGGCAATACCCCAAATTTTTCTGAGTTTTCGGGCAAAATTCTGAGTTTTCGGGTGAAAAATCCAAAAATATTGTGAAAATCGGATGAAAGATCCGAAAAAATCGTGAAAATCTGATTTTTCGCGATTTTTTGGGATTTTTTCACGCAAACAACATTTACGGGAACGTTTATTAAGAAATAAGCCCAAAAAACCCGTGCAGATTTGGTCTGAGTTTTTTTCAGAAAATACTGAGATAAATTCGGAATTTGATAAATAACCCCCATAGAATATAAATGTTACAATATAAGGCTGATTAGTAATTAATACAGATAATTACTAAATGGCAGCTCAGAAACCAGTGTAATTAGCATCATAATTTAATAATCAGCCCTGTAGCATCAGCTTATATTACAGGTCAACCTCATTTTCTACTTGGTAATTTGTGTAAAAATATGGGAAAAAACACAATACAGTATGGGATTTGTTATCCAGAATGTTCGAGACCTGGGGTTTTCCAAATAACGGATCTTTCTGTAATTTGGAACTTCATACCTACCAGAAAATCATGTTAACATTAAATAAACCAAATAGGCTGAGTTCCAATAAGGGTTCATTATATCTTAGTTTGGATCAAGTACAATGTACTGTTTTATTATCACAGAGAAAAAGGATATACATTTTTAAAAATCTGGATTATTTGGTTAAAATGGAGTCTATGGGGGGCGTGGGTCATGCGTGGCTGAGCAGACGTGTTGGCGGATAGCTCCCGGTCTGCACTTTGATTTCTAGCTTTTAGCAGCCAACCAACCGTGCACATGATGGGCAAAAGCACCAAGAAACAACCACCGACTACCCCAGCTAACATTCCACAAGGCCAAGGCGATCTGACGAGATTTTTAGACAAGAAGTCTAAGAAGGCGAGTACGTCGGACGATTCCAAGATGGCGGACGCCATGCGGCGTAGCCCCAGCCCGGCAGGCTCCACGGCTTCGGGCTACAGTACGGCCTCCTTGCCGCAGGACCTCCGATCGCTCTTTGCGAACTTGCCGACTAAGGCGGATCTCAATGCGGTTGCACAAACGATTCAGGAGGCGCATAAGGCTGATATTGCGGACCTCCGAAAAGATTTGCAGGCCATTGGTGACTCTCAGGCCCAACTTGAGGGGCGGCTGGAGAAGGCTGAAACCGCCTGCAACACAGTTATAGACCGGGTTAATGATCACCACAGATACTTATACCTCATTAAGAAGCACATGGAAGATCTTGATAACAGAGGTAGGAGAAATAATCTGCGAATACGGGGAATACCAGAATCGGTCCCACAAGCCGAACTGCGCACCACGGTATGTGCCATATTTAATACTATATTGGGGAAAGCCATTACTGAGCCCCTTGAATTGGACAGAGTCCATAGGACGCTGGGCCCCCAACGCATGAGAGCTGAGCAACCGAGGGACACTGTCTGCTGTGTACACCACTTTCTTGTCAAAGAGGACATTGTCCGCAAAGTGCGCAACCAGCAAACTATCCGTTATGATACTTATGATGTCGCTATATTTCCAGATTTGGCATGGCTGACGTTACAACAACGGCGTGCGCTGAAACCTCTCACTACGGCACTACGTGAGAAGGAAATAGCTTACCGCTGGAGCTTTCCCTTTGCCTTAATCGCATCCAAAAACAATAGACAGTTTTCTCTGAAGGAACCGGCTGAACTCGAATCTTTTTGCAAAGCTTTGGATTTGCCTGACATTAAGCTCACTGACTGGTCCGATCTGGCTTACAATGGGGATCTCTTGGATCAGCTACGTACAGATCACTGGGTCCCGGCTCATCAGAGGCCCTCCTGTGGCCCTAGAAGCCAAACAGCCACTCCTCGATCGACCTCTGAGTGAAGACCCACTTTTGGGCTGCAGATGCTGCAGTGTTGGACGGTAAACATATTGGTGGACGTTAAGTTTTCCGGATGGCATTTGCTTTATTCGGATCATTTCTCAGGATAGATTGGATGACGCTGCTAGTTAGACTTTCCATTAAGATGCTACAAGATTTGCTGCGCCTGACCATTCAGTTTCGTTGCTACACTTGACAATTCATTGTTTCTATTTTTCTTGTTGGCCCTAGGGGTCTGTTAAGTTATGTTCCCTTCTCTCCATTTCCCTCTCCCCCCCCCCTTTTTTTTTTTTTTTTTTCTCCCCTGGTGTGTAGGTGTGACGCAGGCTACGGGACTGAACTCACAAGTGCTCGGGGCGGCTGACCCGGCAGGCTCCAATTATTACGGTGGCACTGTTGTTTGGACTTTTCTTATTGTTTTGGATTATGCTGGTTATATTATGTATGGCATGTTTGGGCTATTTTCAGATTTTCTACAGTATTTGCTCCTAGTCTCCCAGTTTTGCGCATATCCTGTGCATGTTAGCATTTTCCTGCCTTTGACGATGTGGGGGGCCTCCTTAGGGGGTTGATTTTATTTTGGTTCTCCCTCATTCGTGATCGCCCCTTCCCCCCCCCCTTTTTTTTTTTTTTCCCACATACTTAACGGCCTATTTTATTTTACTGGCTGCTAAATGTTCTGCTCTGTTATTTTGTGTGTAGACCGGGATCCTGTCTTCCGTTGAGGCTACTCATTACCCTCACCCCCTATCTGAGGGGACCCGGTGGGATACAACCGTGGGGTTACGACCTCCCGGGAATTGGTTCTTGTTCTTTGACATTGTATTTGATTATGTCTTACTCTTTCTTATTCTATCTCTGCTTTTCTATCTCTTCTAGCACCTGTATTGTTGATCTCGAACCTTGCTTGGGTCGCCTGCTAGACGGAGGAGGCCGGCTCTCATCTCCACTACATCGTTATGGCTAAGGTGACGGTAGGTACTTTAAATGTTAAAGGTTTAAATATCCCTTTCAAGCGACATAGGCTGAATCAGGAAATGAAACGTTTGGGTGTTCAAATTATGCTTATACAGGAGACGCATTTTAAACTAGGTAGTATCCCGACATTACGATTCAAAGGGTTCTCCACGATCCATACTAGCAAGCCGTTCCACTCTAAACGGCGGGGTACGGCGGTGCTCATTGCAGATACCCTGGGCTTCTCCACTATCGATGTGAGAACCGACTCCTTGGGGCGATATAACTTGGTCAAGGGGACTATAAACAATTCCATGTTCACTATTGCCTCGGTGTATTTACCGCCGACTGAGCAGTTGGGTGCGCTAAAGGATTTTTTGCAAGATCTTGGTGACTTTGGTGACGGGACTTATATAGTGGGGGGTGACCTTAATACGGCTATTGACCCGAGACTGGATACCTCTTCCGGTTCCTCGAACCTTTCTCGTAAGACTCTTACTGCCATCAAGGATCTTTTGCGCACCAATATCTTAATTGACACGTGGAGATTGTTGAATCCAGCCACTAGAGACTATTCCTTCTTTTCGCACCCACATAATGTATACAGTCGATTGGACTATATTTTTGTTAAACATAGTGATATTGGGTTGCTGGAGACGGCCAAAATTGATGTGATCACCTGGTCGGATCATGCACCGGTCACATGCATACTTAGTGTTCCCTCTCTCACCAGATCACAGCCGACTTGGAGACTTAATGATTCCATCATTAGAGACCCGGTTTTCAAACTAGAATTAGTCACTCTTTTAAAAAAATTTTTTGCAGAAAATAAAACTGCGGAGATGGACCCATGGATGATTTGGCTTGCACATAAATGTGTCTTGAGAGGTGAACTTATTAAATTGGGAGCCAGAAAGAAAAGAGAAAAAATGGGTGCCATGAATAAATTGTTAGCTAAACTCCATAGTTTAGAGAGACAACATAAACAAACTGGGAGACCCTCTTATTTAGCGGAACTAACGCAGAATAGACAACAATTACGGGATCTATATACCTCTTACACTGAAAAAGCGATCGATTTCAATAGAAAGTTATTTTTTGAGCACGGGAACAAATGTGGGAGATTATTGGCGTCAGCCTTGCGGCAACGACAGACGCATAATCATATTTTGGCGCTTAAAGATAACAAGGGGCTTACAACGCATCGAACCTCTGAGATAGCCGAAATTTTCCGAGGGTACTATTCTAAATTATACCAACTTCCTAACTCTGATTTACAGCATTCCCAAACCACTCACAAATTGGATAGTATACGGGCATACCTAGCGGAGGCTGGTTTAAATAAAATCACGGATGAACATGTCCAGGCTTTGGACTTACCTCTTACTTCGGGAGAATTGCTGCGGGTTATCAAGGATGCTAAGACGGGGAAGGCGCCGGGCCCCGACGGGTTCACGGTTGCATATTATAAAGAGTTTGGTTCTCTCTTAATGCCACATTTGCTAGATGCGGTGAACTCAATCTCGTCCGAGAAACCCATACCCGGAGAAGCTTTAGAAGCTCATATTGCCCTTATACATAAGAAAGGTAAGGACCCCCAGGACCCGGGGAGTTACCGCCCCATCTCCCTTCTCAATGTGGATCTGAAATTATACTCTAAAGTTCTAGCTCAACGCCTCCAGAAATTGCTTCCGTCCCTCATTAATGAGGAACAAGTAGGCTTTGTTCAGGGTCGTGAGGCTAGAGATAATACTAATAAATTATTTTCCCTTATGCATTTTAGTCAGAAACAAGAGATCCCATTTATGATTCTCTCTACAGACGCCGAAAAAGCGTTTGATCGTGTGGACTGGTCCTTTCTGACTGAATCCCTACAGTCGGTTGGGATAGGTCCCCGAATGCTGTCATGGATTATGACACTATACACATCCCCATACGCTAGACTCAAAGTAAATGGCACCCTTTCCAACCCCTTTTTAATTCGTAATGGGACCCGTCAGGGATGTCCTCTTTCGCCCCTTTTGTTTGCTTTGTCGATTGAGGGATTCTTGAATCATATCAGGGCGAACCCCAATATCTCAGGGATAGTAGTGAAGGACACCACCCATAAAATTGCTGCGTATGCAGATGATCTTTTATTCTTTCTCCGCAATCCCCGTATATCTTTACCCAATTTATTGAGAGAATTTGACCGGTTTACTAAACTTAGCAATTTTAAAATAAACTTGACCAAATCAGAGGCGTTAAACATCTCTTTGCCCAAACAAGAATACTACGATCTTATGTCTAATTTCCCCTTTAAATACACCCAAACACATATTACTTACCTGGGGTTAGCCATATTCTCTTCTATTGCTCATACTGTGAAAACGAACTATGAGACTTTGTTAGAAAAGGTGAGATTGGATTTGAAAGCATGGGACAAGCCCCCTCTGTCCTGGTTTGGTAGGATAAATGTGACTAAAATGAACATATTGCCGAGATTTCTATACTTGTTTCAGACCATCCCTTACCCACCCCCCAAACACATTCTAAGGATATTGAAAAGTCTGATTATCAGCTATATCTGGAATCATAAAAATCCCAGGGTAGCTGCCTCTAAATTATCGGCTCTGAAGCGGAACGGAGGCGTTGGACTTCCAGATTGGGATGCTTATTTGAGGGCTGCACAAGTTAATAGGTGTTTTGATTGGGCTTTCCATCACACTAGTAAACTTTGGGTGGGTATAGAACAAGAATCTTCACTGACTCCACTGATGGCTCTACCTTGGTTGACGTCGACTGAGAGACGCATAACTGACAGAACTGACTATAAGCTACTTTATACCCTTCGAGTTTGGGATAGATTAGTTATGACAGGAAAGTGGACGCGTACACCCTCTAGATACACACCTATCTTCGGCAACCCTGCTTTCCCCCCGGGATTGAATCCGCGCCCATACGTCGGATGGACCTTGAGGAGACATATGGGGATTCAATCTTTTCTTTTCGGCAATACAGTCCCACAATGGGAGGTTCTGTTTCCTGATGTCCCCCCGACTCCTCTGGATGTATTCCGGCTGGAGCAGGTGAGACATTTTATATTTTCCCGACGCTTGCATTTACTGACTACTGAACCTCCTACGCAAGTAGAACTTCTTTGGGAATCTAAAGAGGCTCCTACTAGAACGATCTCCTATCTGTATCAATGCATTCTAAGTATCACAGAAACACCGAAGGGTATCTTTAAGCATAAATGGGAGGCTGAGTTGGGGGTTCGCCTGGAGGAGAGGGATTGGGATAAGATTGTTTGTTTAGCGCACTCAACTTCGACTTGCTGTAAAATTCAGGAACTCAATTATAAATTGTTGAGTCAATGGTATAGGACTCCGGCTAAATTGGCCAAGATATATCGCACACTCTCTCCTTCATGTTGGAGATGCGCTGGAGGAGATGGGACTCTGTCTCACATCTTCTGGGGATGCCCGGGTTTGACGAATTATTGGTCTCAGATTAGAGAGGTCGTTAAGGAACTCACAGATGTGGACGTTCCTAATGAACCCTTGGGGATACTTCTCCACCACACCTCCACTCCAATTAAGGCTTATCGCAAATCTCTGGTACCAATCTTGTTGGATATGGCTAAACTTCTTGTTCCCATGAACTGGAAACAACGAGCTCCCCCCAGGATACGGGATTGGTTACGGAAGATTTCTGAGATTGAAAGGTTCGAAGGGTATAAGGCATCCTCCACACAAGATATTGAGAAATACACTCAGAAATGGTTTTATTGGGTACAGTTTAAACATTCAGCTAAATACGAGCTGCTGCTGCAGACTTAGGTTGCCTTGACTTTGGTGTTGTATTTGGAAAGGGGATGTGTTTCCTGATTTGGCCTGTCGCTCCCTGGGTAGTGATAGCACTGGATCTTTTATCCAGCCTGCTTTTTCGAACATTAGCATACACACTGTAGGCTCTGCATGTGGATGTTGTCCGGTGGGAGCTGGCCTCTTCCGTTTGGTGGATCCCTATCTACTTCTCCTTATAACTGGGTAGGTGCATCATTGCTTTTGCTTACTTTATGTAGACATGACAGTTTATGTGAATAATAACATGCTAGTATTTAATTTCTAGATTCGAAGACTCCTATCTAGTTATGCCGCGCCCTGTGCGAGAGATATTCAGATTCGCTAGAAGATTTCCTTTTCTTTCTATCTTTCCCCCTTTTTCTTTTCTTTTTTCTCTTCCTTTTCTTGCCCTTCTTCTCTCCCCTATACGACAATTGTTTCATGTTGCTATCAGCGGTTCTTATTATACTCAGGGACGTCAGGTCGCTCCCTCGATATCATTGTGATTCTATGTGATGTTTGACTAAATGGATGCCTTCTCCTGTTTTTTTTTTGGCTTCCCTGTGTGTATTACCCCCTTTTCTTCTTTCTGTACCCTATTGAAAATTTTCAATAAATCAGAATTTAAAAAAAAAAAAATGGAGTCTATGGGAGACGGGCATTCCATTATTCGGCACTTTCTTGATAACGGGTTTCTAGATAACAGATCCCATACCTGTACTAATAACACAAAACCTCTGCAACACCACCTCTATAAAATGTGTGGCGTCTGGCATTGTAGTACAGATGAATATAATCTGTAGAAAAGCTAAAAATAAAAAAAAGAACAAAACAGAAAGTTACCTTGCTGAAACTTCCAGCCATATGTTACAATCTTATATTGATGTGTTTTGTGTCACTATAAAAGTTCACTCCTTGTTTTAATTTCTTTTTAAATTGCATTTCTTTGAGACTTATGTGAGTAAAATGTCATTTTTAAGTAGAAGGAAGAGGTTATAATTTTCTAAAACATTAATATGGTCATAAAAACCTAACTTGCCGTTCCATCATATATTACAAAGAATATGCTGATGGCAAGAACGTTTTGCGTGTTAACATACCACAAGATTAAAACATCATTTAAGAGCTGCAATATTGAGTTTGAAAAGCCGGCAATTTTTTTTTTTTTTAATTCTTGCAAGTTGTTCTGAAGTCATCATAACTCACACTTGTATGGTTTTTAACTTTAATGAAACAATTTTCAACTAGACTGGGATTAAAATAAATTCTATTTTGTAGAAACTTATAGAACAGCCCCTGCAAGAGCTATAAAAATGAAATGACTCCCATCTTTTTAATGTATGAATTCTTATACTGTGCAAATCAATACATCAATCAGATTCACACCATCATCTAGGTGCAGCCTCAGTTCTCTAAAGCTGGTTTATTTCTGTGATTTTATCTTTGAAAATTCCATTATTAAAAGTGCTTTATTTTAAAGGAACACTGCCATTAAATGTACTGGAGCCATTCTCATGCACTGGACAAATGTACTAAAAATATTTTGTTTTCATGTACACAGCTTGTTCACAAAAACAGAATTCTGCAGAACCTGATCTATATATATGCTTCAATATCTCATAAATTTTACTCCACATACTTCTATAACGTTTACATCTGATAAAGTATGAGATGTTTTTTTCACTGAATTGCCACTGAATCTGAATCTTTATATGACAGTAGTGGGGACATTGATTATTACATTACAAAAATGCATAAAGGCATAATACCTTAAACATTAAAGACACTAGAGTGATTAAGGCTAGATATGCTAAACATATGGATCATTAACTTACAACAGAAAAGCTGCTGGAGACATTATTTACGAAAATTAATTTTTTACCTGTAAAAAGCTCAACCTAACTCCCATCCATGAATTTGGACTATTTCAAATATTTCAGGTCAAAATAATCGGAATGAAAAAACTCAAATTTTTGAAGCTTGCAAACAAAGTAAATCATACAACTATATTGAATTGCCATTAGGAAAACTTAATTCTTTCTCTAAAAATTTTAGTTTTTTCCCTAAAAAAACTTGACTTGAAAAAAATTTTAATTTTCATAAATAACCCGCTATAAGTAACAATACAAAGCTAATTAGCAATTAATTCAGATTCATATTAAATGGCAGCCCATAAAAATACATGCAGATATGTAAATGTTTGCCTTAATATTAATATAACAGTACTCATTTTTAGTATGCACTATTTATTTCTTCCCTAATTAACATTCACATTGATACAGGGCATTAATAGATTATGAAATTGAATGAGTCTGCATACATTATGTGTGCACGCTCAATACAAGATAATTGGGAGTTTAATTTTAATATGGGTGACAAATTGCTCTCACTACAGAACAAAACTACTATATACATATAAGGTCAAAGTTAATTATTTTAAATTGTGTTAAGTAGTCATGTAGCATGAACTAAAGTAAATTGTTATTAAAAATGCATCACAGATAATTAGCAAACTTAAAATTCATAGATGCATGGGGCCATTTGTAAAATGAATATTAAAACAATAACATTATTGTTCCAGAGTAAGCATGCTAATTATCCTCCTAATATGCTGCTGCTAAGTACTCAGACTCTCCCCTTCCTATCCCAGGATCAGGTTTGTACCTCGGGTTCATTTCTAACGAATACACTATCTGTGTGCATCATATACTCTTCCTAAGTTTGCATTGATCTGGTTTCCTCTTTATATTTAACTGGCAGGGACAGAAATTTGAGTGAAAAGACTGCAGTGTCATGCAATCTTCATTTTAAAATATTTTCTTACAAAAGTTGCTGTGAGAAATGTATAGCTAATTCTCCTAGTGTACAATTACTCAGCTAATTTCATATGCATTATCCAAGTTTCTATTTTGATAGCATAATACATAGCACGGGTTTTCTTGAGCACCTAGTACTGAACAATATCTGTGAAAGCTGAAAATCCTTAGCATCAAGAAGTGAAGATATGAATTCACTGAATTGTTTTTCAGTGCATAATCACTTCATTTTATATATATTTTATATATGTATACCATGAACATAATACAATATTAACAAACTGTTGGGGTAAGATGTAGTTTAATTCAGAAACTGATGATTGTAATTGTAGAGGCCTGTTTATTAAAAGTCAAATTTAAGTGGTTTTAGAGGTTTTTGAAAGTATGATTAAACTCTATTCCTCTAAAGCTATGAATGCCATGGAATATATTAAAAGATCTGAAAAAATATGAATGGAAGCAAATGCTGAACAACGCACTAAAAAATACAAAAAACCCAAAGCCAAATCATTTAGGTTTAATATAAAGACATTGGGATGGGAATTGTCTTGGGGCTGGGACCTGCAAGGTGCTGGGCTGACCATAAGATTCTCTGATACTCTGAAAAATGAGTACTAGTACCCTATTTAGGTACTATGGGCTAACTCAGTTTAAGGAACAGTAACACCAACAAATTGAAGTATTTTATAGGAATGACAATATAATGTACTGTTGCCCTGCACTGGTAAAACAGGGGGGTTGGCTTCAGAAACACAACTATAGTTTATTTACAAAAGAAAAACGGCAGCTCAATCCCCTAAAGTCAATAATGCACAAATTGTGGCTCACCCGGTACAAAGTAGGACCCAGGTGTACAAACCCCGGGTCTATCGTATTCGGGTGTAGCCTTAACCAGTGTGTGGCATACAATACATTTTCACAGCAATCACATGAAATAGCTTCATCACAGATGATGTCAGGTGGCCCGGGTGCAGCACCCGAACCCGTAGCTGGGGGAGTAATATCAACAATTTGCAAAGAAGCATGCACTCCAGGAGCCAGCCGATGTCATTAAAAGCCTTTATTCAAAAACAACTAAAACAAACAATCCTTGCGCGTTTCTTTTTTAAAGAGACAGTACTTCGACTATCGAATGGTCGAATAGTCGAACGATTTTTACTTCAAATCGTTCCAGTCGTAGTCAAAGGTCAATTTGATGGTCGAAGTAGCCCAAAAAATCATTCGAAATTCCAACTTTTTTTTATTCTATTCCTTCACTTGAACTAAGTAAATGTGCCCCATGATGTCTTAGCTGAAGTGAAACAATCACTATCTTTTTTGTTAAACAATTAAATGCTGAAAAATTAACAGTAAAATTGTAAACAAAATTGTAAAAGAACAGAGAATGAAAATTTGAAATTAAATAGAATCATTCTAAATTAACAGTACAATATTGTTTCATAACATTTACACATCAACTGTTAATTTAGAATGATTTTATTTAATTTTAAATTAAAAGTTGAAAAGTTCCTGGGTGTACTTTATTATTATTCTGTTTTGATTCTGTACTTTGACCACTGCCTTAATCCTGACCACGATCCTCTGCCGCCTGCCTTATGAACTTCTGCCTGACTTTGCCTCGTGATTAACCCTTTGGCTACTGTAAACTGAACTCTTGGTCTAGTGCCTCCTCCTTGGTCCGGACTTACCGTTACTGGAGCCGCAAGGCCACTGACAACTCTGCAGTTAGCTTTGCTTTGGGTGGTGTGCCCAATCCATGGCTCTAACCTTTTTATACTATTGTATTAGGGAAAAATGGCTATATTCCTTATTCCCATCACTATCAAGTAATAACTACAGATATTACTATTGAGTTAGGTCCTACCTACTATTGAAAATTAACATAATATGTTTTAAATAAACAAATTAATATCATGTAAACAATGGATGTGTATTTCCTGGAAGAATGAAAACAGTTTTAGAGCTGACCTTCAGACATTTTAATTAGAATGAGCCAACTTATGATTTTGGCAAGCGTTATACACAAGAAGTTTAAATTCCAACCAGCAAAAAAAAATTATATTCCATTGATAGACGGCAGATGTTAATGATAAATGTCAGATAAAGATGAGATGTTGCAATGCAGTGAATTACAACCTTCAGAACAGTTGTGGGAAGGGGGGGAGAAGACAGTTAATGAAATTATAAGTCCCAATGAATTCCTTCTTACTGTATATTCAAACATGAAAAACAGGCTGCAGCTGTGGAAAGAGTGGTGTTGTTTAGACAGAGCTCAGAAGTTGTTGCCGATTACAATTGGGGAGGTATCTATTAAGGGTACAAAGAAAACAACATTAGTTAGTGTTTGTGGAGAACATCATTTTTGCCTTTTCTTTTGATTAGGAAATATGTACTGTATGGTTTTTGGTGTTTCTTGCACTAATTTGAAGTTGAAATCACAATCCACTTCAGGTTCAGCACAGTGAAAATTAATGATCAATTGACAGAGAAGTACTCTGTATAAACAAAACCCCTCTCTTCCCCAAGCTGAATGCTGTGTTAGACATCATGAGCAGCTTATTATATACTGGAATTCTCAGGGATAGTCCATGTCCAAAATGGTAGACTTATTATTTTGTTATGTAAGGTGGTGTTCCATTTACCATTGAATGAAACATTCAATCCACACTCATATGTCAGCTAGAGTTAGAAATGCATTGCAATAAAGTTTAGATTGCCATCTTATTTTAGCAGTTGGGCAAGGAATACTGTTTAATGCAATAAAGGTCAAAATAACACTACTGAAAATGATTATAGGGCATGGAGGCTAAGAAGTTAGCACTGCTGTATTTCAGATTGATCATGGTATTAATTCCAATTAGTGATGAGCAAATCTGTCCAGTAAAATTAGTGAAACACATTGAAGTCAATAGACGCCAACATTTTTCTGAATTGGACAATTTTTTTATGCTAGCGACAATTTTCTCTCACTCCAAACGCATTAAAATTAATGGGCATTTTTTTCTGCTGCAGTTTCAAGGAAAAATTTGATGATGGTGAAGTGCCGAATTTTTCTTCAAATCCATGCCTGGCAAAAAAAATTGCTCATCACTAATTCCAAACAGGTGCTTTCTGAAAGGAGTTTGTGTGCTCTTCTCCCCGCTTGTATTTGTTTCCTTTTAGGCTGCAAAAATATTCAGGTGTTTTGGCTCCTAATGAAATTCAGTCTAGTTTGTTTGGGAACTTTGATTTTAAGCAACACTAGGGCAGGGGCTCATGTGGATGATAAGAAAACTATACAAAGTGCCATGTAAAGTGTATGTTATTGCTATATATATATATATAGGATAAGTATTATCATGAACCAATATCGCAATGTATATTAAAATAAATGAGGGAAACAAATGAGGCCAACTGTGTAACCAAGTAGAAAATCCTAAAGACTCTATTCGGTTTAAGTTTCTACAACTACTGAGGTGACAACCGGAGTGAATTTCTTAAAAGGAAACCTTAAAGGGATCCTGTCATCGGGAAAACGTTTTTTTCAAAACGCATCAGTTAATAGTGCTACTCCAGCAGAATTCTGCACTGAAATCCACTTTGTAAGTGGAAATAATAAATTTCACTGGATGCAAACTAGGAGACTTTTGGTAATTGAACTTAGATGCAAAATCCCTATAATTGCATTATTATCCGTATTAATATTTGACAGTGGCCAAATGAAAGTTTACTGTAAGTATCTTGAATGAAGTATGCATCTTAATTGTTCCATCTTAATTGTAAAGAGTCATAGGAGACAAAAGTTTTTTAATGACACAAGCTTTAATTAATTAGTGCTTCAATATAGAACACGAACAGCACCTTCTTGATATAATAAAAAGGCCTTTATTCAAACATGGCACAGACCAATCGTAGCAACGTTTCGAGCCGTCTCTGGCTCTTTATCAAGCTAGATAAATTAATTAGTGCAGCAAAATTGCTTCTGATAATTGCAAAATAATAAATGCATGTCAAATGAAAATCAATTATTGAATTTCAGATTCTAAATTTATTTGAGCAAATAATTCATATTTTGCACCAACATTTCAAGAAACAGATTTTATGCTTGTAGTCTTCTGTCTTTTTTTTTGCACCTACTTCTAAGAATATCTTTTTTATATAACTACTTCAGCAGATGCATTTTCTTCACTCAGTATAGTTTCATGGTTTATCAAGTTATTTGTTGTTATAGTTTATGACAAATTGATTGGTTTAATATATCTTTGGACAGTTCTACATAAATGAACGCTGTTTGTAGAAAAAAAACTAGAATTTTTTGATATTTATTAAAACCATGATGGTGTTAAAAGTCAGAATAAAAAACCTGCTGAGTTCATGTAGAAGTCAACGACAGACATTTTGAGGGTATCCTGATCTGCTCTGGGTTTTTTTCAATAATCCAAAAATTTCAGATTGTAGTTTTCGCCAAGAAATCCGAAAAAATCATACAATTATAATTCTTCACGCACAAGAAATTTTTGTGAAAATTTAATGATAAATAGGGGGAGAAAGTCAGTGTGGATTTGGTCGGAGTGGCTTTTAGAAAATAGTGAGAAAACTTTGAATTTTGATAAATAACCCCCACAGTCTACAAAAATCCTTTAAATTTGAATTAAACCTAGTAAGATTGCTTTGCTTCCAATTAGGATTATTTTTATCTTAGTTGTGATCAAGTACAAGATACTGTTTTATTGTTACAGGTAAAAAGGAAAATGCTTTTAAAAATGGAAATTATTTGATTAAAATGGAGCCTGTGGGAGATGGACTTCCCATAATTCAGAGCTTACTGGATAATAGGTTTCTGGATAACGGATCCTATACATTTACTATATGAATAAGTGCAGTGTTAGCAAAACAAATATAAAAAATCCAGCAAATAATGTGCTTCGGTCCATCATTGGTATCCATTTCTGTTCAGCAGAGTCAGAAGTAGTAGAGTGGAGTTCAATCCCTGAACACTAAGGGGGTTATTTACTAAAATATGAATTTTTCTGATTAATTAATAAAAAAAATCAGACCAAACTGGAATCCATGATTTACCCATATTTATCATTTAAAAAAACCATGAAAAATCGTATTGATAAAAAAACGCCACTTTTTTGGACTGCCAGCTGAAAAACACAATTTTTTCACATTGTTGCATGAAATCCGCAACTTTTTCGGATTTGACACCCAAACACTCTGAATTTCTCATGAAATCGTCCGAAAAGCCCAAAATATTCAGATTATTGTACAAAACCCAGCGCAGTCAATAATATCTTTAAATTGCAAATACTGTAGGTCCTCTGCCATTGACTTCTATAGAACCTCGACAAGTTGAAGACTTTTCGGATTCTGACTTTTTGCACCCTCATGGTATAATAAATCTCGAAAAATTCAAGTTGTTTTTCACTAAAAATTCTGATTTTATTGTAAAAAAAAACTTTTTATATCTATATATAAAGATTTATAGCAGTCTGAATGTTAAACCTCCATATTATTCACCTATAATATTGTTTGAGCAAAGTTGAGCCCAAGAAATGTAGAACAAAAAAGGGTAATCCTCCAAAAAAACAGTCATTCCCTCATAGACCATTCATAGGCAAGTTCTTTTAATCGTTATTTCGGATAAAAATGGACAATTAAGGGAAATTATATTGCCACTTAGGAAAACTGAAAAATAATACATTATTATTGAAAGTCTGTTTTTTATATCTTGGGAAACAGGGTAGACATTTACTTTTTTACCTCGGTATATGGGATAAGATATATAAGAATAATACAATTGTGGATTTGCAAATCAAGTGATTTAGTAATACAAGGCCTGTGACCTTCATCTCCCAGATGCCAGTGTTAAAAAATAGGAATCCAGCACTTCAAAAATTAGAAATATTAAGACCTAAACTGTTATTGACTCAATTGCAAAAATAATACATGTGACCCATACAGGCAGCCTTACCAGAACTTCATCATAGGCAATGATGTAATGTGTCCACAATCAGCAAGTAGACAGCACCACACATGAAGCATTTTCTTTAAAAGGCCTTTATTAAAAAGGGCTTTTTTGGACAGATATATACATCAGCCTTTCCTCAAGCTAGGGGAAAGGATGATGTTAACCTGAAACGTCGCTGCTATATATCTGTCCAAAAAGCCCTTTTTAATAAAGGCCTTTTAAAGAAAATACTTCATGTGTGGTGCTGTCTACTTGCTGATTGTGTGTACAGAACAGGTGGAAGTGGCCACCATAGACTTGCACCTTCTTCTACTGAATATCGTGGGTGAGTGCTGACTTCAAATTTTTTACTAAATGACATAATGTGTCAGCAAATGTGAAATATAAGGCTATTAGTCACCAAGAAGTTGCATTGCCACAGAAAAGCCACAAGGTCACAGGTTGAGTGCTTTTATATAGCTCATGGAACTCTGAGGTGACCACTTTTAAAAATCAGTAACTCATATAATTTATTTTACAGGTGTTGTTTATGACTTGTGTATGCTAATAATTGAATTTTTCATTCAAATCATGATTGCTAACAATAATCCTCATATTACAACATACAGGGCATGCTGTGCCATATGATTTACTCTTTGATTTCTGAAATGATGATTGAATGCAGGTTGTTATTTTGTGTTACGGTGCTAATAAGATTATCAGTAAAGGCAAAGGAAGTTCAGGGGGAGTGCTGTGCTCTGTACATGAGAGGATAATGTTCAATTCAGAAAGTGACCTAAGGGTGACCTCCGATGTGCAGGCATAGTGCATCAATCATCCCACATGGCTAGAGTGCACTGAAGGCAGAAAGGGAACACACAGCTCTGCTCTAACACATGATATATTAAATACAAACACAGGCAACACACTAACAATGCTTTTTTATGACACATTACTATTTTGTTGTTAAGATTGTTACACAGATAATTGACTTCTGAATCTATTTAGAGTAAACAGCTATAATTCTCTTTTTAATATTATAATACATTTATATACTGCACCAATGTTGGACTGGGGGTGTCCGCTCCCATGGGAACTGTCACCTCAGGCCCCCTGGGTGCCTTAAACTGTCATTAAACTTGCTGCAAGCCTACACCCCTCGACCCTTCCAGTGCGCTGTGTACCTCAACTTGACAAACTTCTTTGTGACGGATCTGACCCACATCGTCACTTGTGTCACTGCACACAGGGCAATATGAAATGTGCGACTGCAGTAGGTAAAAGATGTTGGGTCAAAGAAGCACAATAATAACCTGTTCCTATTTTAGAAACTATCATCATAGGTTTTTGTTATTTTTTTTAGAATACGGCTATCTGTGTGCATGTTAGTATTAATAACAGTTGCCCTTTAAGCAAAAGTGTATCCCTAGCCTCTACATTATTTGTTATGTTATTTAGCCATCTATATGGAAGTGGGAGGGAGCTGGAATATGTGATATAGATACTGCATCTACAGTATATACCCAGTTGGAGTAAGACCATTTTGTCTTTAGGTGTGTAAGAATGTGAATTTTAAAATTGAAATAGTTAATTTTTTTAAAAAAGTTATGTTGAGGTACTTTCTATTTTATATCATTAGATGTATAATTTTCTATAGGCAAGATTTTAGAAGTAATGATACGGTTCAACCACCAGATGGAACAAATGAGTTAATAAAAACTCTGAAAAGAATTGTTGGGGTGTCCAGGGCTGCCACCTGGGACTTGAGACACCTGTCAGATGTGCATCATTGGAAAGTAAGATTTGCACTGGAAGTCAGCTTACATAGACAGAATTATGCCTACTTAGGACAGGTGTTGCTATGCAATACCACAATAAAACAGTGTGAGCTAGGGAGGACAGCTAGAACAAGCAGCTCTAACCCCACCAAGGAGTTAGTGGGAGTAGCTTCTGGCTGGTGACCCTTCCAGTTACAGAAGAAGTAAATTGGACAGTGTAGTATTAGTCATTAAGGTGCTTTAATAAGAAACCGGCTGTCATCACAGAGTGCCTGGCAAGTCTGGTGTCATGGCATCAGCCCTGTAGAATATAGAGATATGTTTTATTCACAGGGGGTTGAAGGCAAGAATGTGGAGATAAAAGACCAGAACCTGTGAGAAGCGTATGAGAAATTCTGAAACCTAGCTGTATTAAAATTGTTCCTGGAACTGATGAAAAGCTTAAAAGAAACTGCAAAAAAATAACTGTGGAAAATTGCTACTGTATGAACGCTGGCTTCCGGCTAGGAATAAAGTTATTGCTTAATCCTAACTACTAGAACCCAGTGATTATTTCTATTGATTTCGTGGAAAAGTACAAAAGTATTTTAACAGCATGGGACTGGTAATGGGAGAGTTCCCAAGTCAGCAAAATTTAAGTTAAAGTTAAATGGCTTCTATGAAATGTAAAGATTGTTTATACTATTACATTAAGTCAAAATGCATCCTAAATACACCACTGTGCAATGGGCAGATCCCTAGACATTATCATGACTAAACACATAATAATCATATGTGATTTTGCAATAATAGTGTAACTGATCATTTCCTCATTATCTAATTACAACAGTGCCTTTTTAGTCCCATCCTGAGCTATAAAAAAAACACAATTGGCAAATTACTAATGCAGTCTTTTGGTTTTCTTATAGAGGACATTTGTAGTATTATCCGAAATTAAAAAGCTAATGATGTTTGCAGGCTATTAGGAAATTACTACCATTCTTACAGTAGATCTTCTAAGCTTGCCGAAGTGGAGATGTTCCAGTTGAACAGAAATAGACAATTAAAAAGGAAAAACCATTCGCTTAGCAGTACAAACTTCGGATATACAGAATTAAAATGCTGCTGGAATTTTTCATTAAAAAGACACTGCATTTTGCTGCATCATCGTCATACAATAGAGATGAGAGTTAAATCTTAGTACTTATTTTTCTGATATCACAAGTATTCAAGAGAAAAAAAGAAAATTTCTGAAGGTTTACAAAATACATGGTACATGGGTGTTTGTGATCCCATCAATTCTCAAGTAGATACACAGCCAACAAAATACCAATCTCTGCAAACAGCTGCTTCATATTCAATTAAAGGGCATGCTTTATCTATTGTAGACAATGAATCTCAGGCTCAGGAACACTGACATCTGTGTTACCAAGTGATATTTGCCTGCCAGGATTGGGCTACATGTTGCCATAGTTAGCCAGAACCTTTTCTGCAGAGAGGGTTATTGCAATTTTTCCACTAGATAAGATAAATTTAATTTCTTAACATTACTAAAGCAGCTCTAAGTAACCTGCCACTTACTCCCCCAGATACAAGGTTCTCACATAACATTATAGCAGGATCAGCCCTAATCTGCCCTAGGCTGCATGGTCTCCATTATAGGGAAACATAAACAAAGACATAACAATCTTTTGATGTCATGTGGTTTACACTGGGCACTACAGCACAATAAGTCTCTGAATTAATTTCAAAGACACATTCAAAGAAGTAACTAGGTGGGACAAAATCATCATAGACAACTAACTAGATAAAGTTTACATACTCTAATTAATTTGAATATTAATTGCAGGAAACTGAATTTCCTGGAGTTTTTTATTAATAATAATAATAATAATAATATTTATATGATAATGGTAAAGGTGTAAATGGCAGAGAAAAACAAGACACTCTTTAAAACATTTAGAACCTGATGGACTGATGCACAATAAACTCTGAAACACATAGCACAAATGTTTACCTGGCAATTAATGTCTCTGGTGAACCAATGGCCAACTTAGAATCAATGACATAAATTTCCCTGTAGCTGCTAAAAAAGAATTATTTAGCACAAATGCACGAATGTTTTCCTACTGAGTCCATTATTTCCACAAAGAGATTGTGAGTGTCAATTAAAGATGAATGACTTTAACAAGAAACTGCATAAATATTTTTTTACAGTTTAATTATTTAGTAGCATGTTCTGGTTTATGTATATCTCTGCTTCATTTCCTTCAGTATCTGACATCAAATCTCTAAAACATACTGTACAAATGAATTAGGAAACAAACCAGCAGCTTTTGAAAATCTACAGTACATATTTAGGAGCCTGATCTAAATCACTAAGACCAAATCATCATGGAAAAAATTGTGCATGTAACAGTATCTGCATTGCATATTTGGATAGAAGGACATGGTTCAACTGCATTATATTTAGAGGGCAAGATCCTGACTGTGCAATGTAGCATTGTTAGATTTAATTACATATCTGTCAGCCTATCTACCCACCCATAACATTGTTGAGCTACACCTTTTATCTAACAAATATCAAGAAGAAAAATGTATTTTTGAATTTCCAGTCCTCCATAGTGATGGGCGAATTTGCGGCGTTTCACTTCACCATGCGAAATTCGCGAAACGGCAAAAAAAACGCAAAACGGTGCCGGCGTCTCGTTTTTGACGCCGGCACCCATTTTTGACACCGGCGCCCATTTTTGACGCCAGCGCCCATTTTTGACGCCGGCGTCCCTGAAAATTTTTTTTGACGCTGGCAAATTTTTTTTGGCGAATTTTCTCGGGTGTTTCGCAAATTTATTCGCTGGCTGCGAATCACGCAAATTCGCCGCAAATTCGCGCCTGGCGAATAAATTCGCCCATCACTAGTCCTCCATACAAAATAATAAGTCAGGGCCCATGCAGAGAATTCTTGTCTGGACAATAGCTGACTACATAAACGCCAAGAATGGGACCATAATTGATTGACATATGTTAATTTGAAACTTTCTACATGCATTAAATTTCTTCCTCAGATATTTTGTCATGCTCTAGTAAAATATACTGATGCAGTGCAAGGGATCTGGTGAGAATTTAGTGCATCTTTAGTGCATGTTTTCTTGATAGCCCAAAAAATTTTCATTGCCTGTTTCTTATGGACGTCAGCTTGGCATAAATCATCACTAAGGGAGGAACTCCATGATACAGCTGTGTTTTCATCCGTCAGTCAGGTAAATGTAGTTCTTAACTGCGATTTCTCCTTCATTTCCTGTTATCTTCAGAATATCTGACACATCGCATGCATTCCGACGCATGGCGATGTGTCTTCACCAGCCACATCGTGGAGTTCCTCCCTTAAGGGAAAGTAAAGTCTAAAATAGAATGAGGTTAGAAATGCTGTATTTTGCATATTAAACATAAACATGAACAACAAACTTTCTCCAACTCTGCAGAACCAGTGGCTGCAGCAAAATAATTCTCCAAATAGAATCCAAGTTTATCTGTTTAAATCTGGCTCCATGATCTTTGTACCTGCAGCTGGAGTTGGAAACAGTAAAGGGGATGTAAAGGCAAAAATCAAATCCAATACAAATCTCTACACAGTCGCCGACTGCTCTAAATGGAAACAAACATAGCTGTTTGAGTTCTGCATGGCTGGGAAGTCAGGATTGGGGCTCCCCCTGCTGTTCATAAGAATGATTGTATCCCTGCAAAGCAGTTAGGGACAGTCTGACAATTCCTATCCACAGCAGTAAATGAAGGGAGAAGGAAGACGTATATTGGAGATTTCATTAAAGAAAGTAAAAATTGGATTTTATTTTTTTGCCTTTACATCCCCTTTAAATTGAATGCAATAAAATAAGTGTTTCATGTATTTGTAAATAAAATGTGTTTATATCTTGCGTGTGCTTTGGTCAGTATCTCTAAAACCATTTATATGACATAGCTCCTTTGTAACAATGGAGGCAGTTATGCAGGGTCATCGGCCCACATTACATGATCAGTAACAGATAAGCTATTTAGGAGGTAAAGCATGCGCAAGTTCTAGTAACCAAAAGTAAATAATCAGCAGGTTTGAAAGTAAACACCTAATTGGTTTGCTATGGGTTACCAGACTGGGTACAAAAATATATCATTGATTGCTAGATATGTCTCAAACATATGGCTTTCATACAAAAGTCTATCAGTCACAAATTCTGAAGCACACACACATGTTTTAATCATTTCAATAAAGCATTTGAAAATTGTTTGCAAGGATATGATTAGAAGCATAGGATATCTGTCAGGCATGCCAGAATTATCTGGGTGCCAAAAATTCTACAATGTGGTGTTAAATATTAGCTTGGTTTGAACCAGAACAGCTTCTTAATGCTGCTTGTTTCTAATTAAGAATTTGACAACCCAGTACACAACAGGGAATAACTAAGTGTACTTGGAGAAAGAACAACCAACTTCTAATAGAAGCTGAAACAGTGCTCTTAATAATGAGCATTATTTTAAAAGAAGATCAATTCTTTGACCTCCATAGGGATCTTTTATTTCAGGAAAGTTTCTTTTTGCTTACTTTAAATAAAAACACCATGCATTATTGATTAAAGACACAGAATTCATTCTATATATGTCAGATTAGACCAGGAATTGACTAACTTGGAATGATAGAAGTTGTAGCCTAGTTTTCAAGTCAATATCTTTTCTAAAACTTTATTTTTATTGTGTTGGAAATATTTGTGCACTGTACGTACAACCTATAAGCATGTATACACACTTACACACAGACAGAGTATACTTCATCTGTACTTCTTGTTGTCTTAATCTATACTTCTTGTTGTCTTCAAAACAATGTTTATAGCTTTATTTATATGCATTAAAATATATGCTAGATTTCTAAGTTCACCATAGTTAACTTTTCCTTGGTAAAATGTAGTTGCAGAATTGCATTAATTGGTAGGGCACCTGTTGGAGATAAATGTAAAATCATTATTATATAAATCTAAATACAATGTAAATGGCATATAAATGAATTCAACTTGAGTTGTAAATTAGGTTGCTGCAGGGATTTAATAGTCAAAGCAATTAACATTCGAACGTTAGTACCTATAATAACATATGTATTTTCTAGGATTACTTGTTTATTATAATCTATGAAGGAGCTCTGCAAAAAATGACTTGGCTGATGCCCATTGTGAAGTTTTATATGCAGGTGCAAGTAGAAATGCAAAATGTTTATAAACTGTTATCAATTAATAATGTTTTGCCTGTATTGAAATGGGACACATTGTGTGGGAAACATATCTTTACGGGGCCTGTACTGCAGTCTAGGATGAATTGCTTGCCTTAGGCTTATTTGTGATTAGCTGCAACACTTTAATTTGAGTTCTAACATGATTTAAAATCAAATGTGATTAATAAATTTATTAATGTATCAATTCCTAGTAAAAAAATGCTAACATATAAAGCAAAGAAGTGCATCAAAGGGCCAGAGATCTACTGATTTATGTGAATAAAAGTGCTGCTTGTATTCTGAACCACTGTAGGGACCCCCAATAGGGGGCAGGGAGGGTTACATAGTTACATAGTTACACAGTTAAATTGGGTTGAAAAAAGACAAAGTCCATCAAGTTCAACCCCTCCAAATGAAAACCCAGCATCCATACATACACCCCTCTCTACTTTTAATTAAATTCTATATACCCATACCTATACTAACTATAGAGCTTAGTATCACAATAGCCTTTGATATTATGTCTGTCCATAAAATCATCCAAGCCATTCTTAAAGGCATTAACTGAATCAGCAATCACAACATCACCCGGCAGTGCATTCCACAACCTCACTGTCCTGACTGTGAAGAACCCTCTACGTTGCTTCAAATGAAAGTTGCACATAGTCATCCAAAATGGACTCCCTCTAGCCTGTTTGTGATTAAATTACTTAAACTGGGGATTGCTACTGAAAGAGCCTTTTTCATTACTAATAATTTCCATGCCAATCTCCCCATGTGCCACCAGCCTTAGGTCTAAACAACACAGGAAGATTTTGAATCAGATTTGTTTCTCAGATTTTATCATGGGGGGCGTGGCGTCATGCGTGGCTGAGCAGACGTGGTTGGCGGATAGCTCCCGGTCTGCACTTCGATTTCTAGCTTTTAGCAGCCAACCAACCGTGCACATGATGGGCAAAAGCACCAAGAAACAACCACCGACTACCCCAGCTAACATTTCACAAGGCCAAGGCGATCTGACGAGATTTTTAGACAAGAAGTCTAAGAAGCGAGTACGTCGGACGATTCCAAGATGGCGGACGCCATGCGGCGTAGCCCCAGCCCGGCAGGCTCCACGGCTTCGGGCTACAGTACGGCCTCCTTGCCGCAGGACCTCCGATCGCTCTTTGCGAACTTGCCGACTAAGGCGGATCTCAATGCGGTTGCACAAACGATTCAGGAGGCGCATAAGGCTGATATTGCGGACCTCCGAAAAGACTTGCAGGCCATTGGTGACTCTCAGGCCCAACTTGAGGGGCGGCTGGAGAAGGCCGAAACCGCCTGCAACACAGTTATAGACCGGGTTAATGATCACCACAGATACTTATACCTCATTAAGAAGCACATGGAAGATCTTGATAACAGAGGTAGGAGAAATAATCTGCGAATACGGGAATACCAGAATCGGTCCCACAAGCCGAACTGCGCACCACGGTGTGTGCCATATTTAATACTATATTGGGGAAAGCCGTTACTGAGCCCCTTGAATTGGACAGAGTCCATAGGACGCTGGGCCCCAACGCGTGAGAGCTGAGCAAACCGAGGGACACTGTCTGCTGTGTACACCACTTTCTTGTCAAAGAGGACATTGTCCGCAAAGTGCGCAACCAGCAAACTATCCGTTATGATACTTATGATGTTGCTATATTTCCAGATTTGGCATGGCTGACGTTACAACAACGGCGTGCGCTGAAACCTCTCACCACGGCACTACGTGAGAAGGAAATAGCTTACCGCTGGAGCTTTCCCTTTGCCTTAATCGCATCCAAAAACAATAGACAGTTTTCTCTGAAGGAACCGGCTGAACTCGAATCTTTTTGCAAAGCTTTGGATTTGCCTGACATTAAGCTCACTGACTGGTCCGATCTGGCTTACAATGGGGATCTCTTGGATCAGCTACGTACAGATCACTGGGTCCCGGCTCATCAGAGGCCCTCCTGTGGCCCTAGAAGCCAAACAGCCACCCCTCGATCGACCTCTGAGTGAAGACCCACTTTTGGGGCTGCAGATGCTGCAGTGATGGACGGTAAACGTATTGGTGGACGTTAAGTTTTCCGGATGGCATTTGCTTTATTCGGATCATTTCTCAGGATATATTGGACGACGCTGCTAGTTAGACTTTCCATTAAGATGCTACAAGATTTGCGGCGCCTGACCATTCAGTTTCGTTGCTACACTTGACAATTCATTGTTTCTATTTTTCTTGTTGGCCCTAGGGGTCTGTTAAGTTATGTTCCCTTCTCTCCATTTCCCTCTCCCCCCCCCCTTTTTTTTTTTTTTTTTTTTTTTTTTTTTTCTCCCCTGGTGTGTAGGTGTGACGCAGGCTATGGGACTGAACTCACAAGTGCTCGAGGCGGCTGACCCGGCAGGCTCCAATTATTACTTATAAGTTTGGCATTGTTGTTTGGACTTTTCTTATTGTTTTGGATTATGCTGGTTATATTATGTATGGCATGTCTGGGCTATTTTCAGATTTTCTACGGTATTTGCTCCTAGTCTCCCATTTTTTGCACATATCCTGAGCATGTTAGCATTTTCCTGCCTTTGACGATGTGGGGGGCCTCCTTAGGGGGTTGATTTTATTTTGGTTCTCCCTCATTCATGATCGCCCTTCCCCCTCCCCCCCCTTTTTTTTTTTTTTTTTTTTTTTCTCCCACATACTTAACGGCCTATTTTTTTTACTGGCTGCTACATGTTCCGCTCTGTTATTTTTGTGTGTAGACCGGGAGCCTGTCTTCCGTTGAGGCTACTCATTACCCTCACCCCCTATCTGAGGGGACCCGGTGGGATACGACCGTGGGTTACGACCTCCCGGGAATTGGTTCTTGTTCTTTGACATTGTATTTGATTATGTCTTACTCTTTCTTATTCTATCTCTGCTTTTCTATCTCTTCTAGCACCTGTATTGTTGATCTCGAACCTTGCTTGGGTCGCCTGCTGGACGGAGGAGGCCGGCTCTCATCTCCACTACATCGTTATGGCTAAGGTGACGGTAGGTACTTTAAATGTTAAAGGTTTAAATATCCCTTTCAAGCGACATAGGCTGAATCAGGAAATGAAACGTTTGGGTGTTCAAATTATGCTTATACAGGAGACGCATTTTAAACTAGGTAGTATCCCGAAATTACGATTCAAAGGGTTCTCCACGATCCATACTAGCAAGCCGTTCCACTCTAAACGGCGGGGTACGGCGGTGCTCATTGCAGATACCCTGGGCTTCTCCACTATAGATGTGAGAACCGACTCCTTGGGGCGATATAACTTGGTCAAGGGGACTATAAACAATTCCATGTTCACTATTGCCTCGGTGTATTTACCGCCGACTGAGCAGTTGGGTGCGCTAAAGGATTTTTTACAAGATCTTGGTGACTTTGGTGACGGGACTTATATAGTGGGGGTGACCTTAATACGGCTATTGACCCGAGACTGGATACCTCTTCCGGTTCCTCGAACCTTTCTCGTAAGACTCTTTCTGCCATCAAGGATCTTTTGCGCACCAATATCTTAATTGACACGTGGAGATTGTTGAATCCAGCCGCTAGAGACTATTCCTTCTTTTCGCACCCACATAATGTATACAGTCGATTGGACTATATTTTTGTCAAACATAGTGATATTGGGTTGCTGGAGACGGCCAAAATTGATGTGATCACCTGGTCGGATCATGCACCGGTCACATGCATACTTAGAGTTCCCTCTCTCACCAGATCACAGCCGACTTGGAGACTTAATGATTCCATCATTAGAGACCCGGTTTTCAAACTAGAATTAGTCACTCTTTAAAAAATTTTTTTGCAGAAAATAAAACTGCGGAGATGGACCCATGGATGATTTGGCTTGCACATAAATGTGTCTTGAGAGGTGAACTTATTAAATTGGGAGCCAGAAAGAAAAGAGAAAAAATGGGTGCCATGAATAAATTGTTAGCTAAACTCCATAGTTTAGAGAGACAACATAAACAAACTGGGAGACCCTCTTATTTAGCGGAACTAACGCAGAATAGACAACAATTACGGATCTATATACCTCTTACACTGAAAAAGCGATCGATTTCAATAGAAAGTTATTTTTGAGCACGGGAACAAAATGTGGGAGATTATTGGCGTCAGCCTTGCGGCAACGACAGACGCATAATCATATTTTGGCGCTTAAAGATAACAAGGGGCTTACAACGCATCGAACCTCTGAGATAGCCGAAATTTTCCGAGGGTACTATTCTAATTATACCAACTTCCTAACTCTGATTTACAGCATTCCCAAACCACTCACAAATTGGATAGTATACGGGCATACCTAGCGGAGCTGGTTTAAATAAAATCACGACGATGAACATGTCCAGGCTTTGGACTTACCTCTTACTTCGGGAGAATTGCTGCGGGTTATCAAGGATGCTAAGACGGGGAAGGCGCGGGCCCCGACGGGTTCACGGTTGCATATTATAAAGAGTTTGGTTCTCTCTTAATGCCACATTTGCTAGATGCGGTGTGAACTCAATCTCGTCCGAGAAACCCATACCCGGAGAAGCTTTAGAAGCTCATATTGCCCTTATACATAAGAAAGGTAAGGACCCCCAGGACCCGGGGAGTTACCGCCCCATCTCCCTTCTCAATGTGGATCTGAAATTATACTCTAAAGTTTCTAGCTCAACGCCGCCTCAGAAATTGCTTCCGTCCCTCATTAATGTGAGAACAAGTAGGCTTTGTTCAGGGTCGTGAGGCTAGAGAAATACTAATAAATTATTTTCCCTTATGCATTTTAGTCAGAAACAAGAGATCCCATTTATGATTCTCTCTACAGACGCCGAAAAAGCGTTTGATCGTGTGGACTGGTCCTTTCTGACTGAATCCCTACAGTCGGTTGGGATAGGTCCCCGAATGCTGTCATGGATTATGACACTATACACATCCCCATACGCTAGACTCAAAGTAAATGGCACCCTTTCCAACCCCTTTTTAATTCGTAATGGGACCCGTCAGGGATGTCCTCTTTCGCCCCTTTTGTTTGCTTTGTCGATTGAGGGATTCTTGAATCATATCAGGGCGAACCCCAATATCTCAGGGATAGTAGTGAAGGACACCACCCATAAAATTGCTGCGTATGCAGATGATCTTTTATTCTTTCTCCGCAATCCCCGTATATCTTTACCCAATTTATTGAGAGAATTTGACCGGTTTACTAAACTTAGCAATTTTAAAATAAACTTGACCAAATCAGAGGCGTTAAACATCTCTTTGCCCAAACAAGAATACTACGATCTTATGTCTAATTTCCCTTTAAATACACCCAAACACATATTACTTACCTGGGGTTAGCCATATTCTCTTCTATTGCTCATACTGTGAAAACGAACTATGAGACTTTGTTAGAAAAGGTGAGATTGGATTTGAAAGCATGGGACAAGCCCCCTCTGTCCTGGTTTGGTAGGATAAATGTGACTAAAATGAACATATTGCCGAGATTTCTATACTTGTTTCAGACCATCCCTTACCCACCCCCCAAACACATTCTAAGGATATTGAAAAGTCTGATTATCAGCTATATCTGGAATCATAAAAATCCCAGGGTAGCTGCCTCTAAATTATCGGCTCTGAAGCGGAACGGAGGCGTTGGACTTCCAGATTGGATGCTTATTTGAGGGCTGCACAAGTTAATAGGTGTTTTGATTGGGCTTTCCATCACACTAGTAAACTTTGGGTGGGTATAGAACAAGAATCTTCACTGACTCCACTGATGGCTCTACCTTGGTTGACGTCGACTGAGAGACGCATAACTGACAGAACTGACTATAAGCTACTTTATACCCTTCGAGTTTTGGATAGATTAGTTATGACAGGAAAGTGGACGCGTACACCCTCTAGATACACACCTATCTTCGGCAACCCTGCTTTCCCCCCGGGATTGAATCCGCGCCCATACGTCGGATGGACCTTGAGGAGACATATGGGGATTCAATCTTTTCTTTTCGGCAATACAGTCCCACAATGGGAGGTTCTGTTTCCTGATGTCCCCCCGACTCCTCTGGATGTATTCCGGCTGGAGCAGGTGAGACATTTTATATTTCCCGACGCTTGCATTTACTGACTACTGAACCTCCTACGCAAGTAGAACTTCTTTGGGAATCTAAAGAGGCTCCTACTAGAACGATCTCCTATCTGTATCAATGCATTCTAAGTATCACAGAAACACCGAAGGGTATCTTTAAGCATAAATGGGAGGCTGAGTTGGGGGTTCGCCTGGAGGAGAGGGATTGGGATAAGATTGTTTGTTTAGCGCACTCAACTTCGACTTGCTGTAAAATTCAGGAACTCAATTATAAATTGTTGAGTCAATGGTATAGGACTCCGGCTAAATTGGCCAAGATATATCGCACACTCTCTCCTTCATGTTGGAGATGCGCTGGAGGAGATGGGACTCTGTCTCACATCTTCTGGGGATGCCCGGGTTTGACGAATTATTGGTCTCAGATTAGAGAGGTCGTTAAGGAACTCACAGATGTGGACGTTCCTAATGAACCCTTGGGGATACTTCTCCACCACACCTCCACTCCAATTAAGGCTTATCGCAAATCTCTGGTACCAATCTTGTTGGATATGGCTAAACTTCTTGTTCCCATGAACTGGAAACAACGAGCTCCCCCCAGGATACGGGATTGGTTACGGAAGATTTCTGAGATTGAAAGGTTCGAAGGGTATAAGGCATCCTCCACACAAGATATTGAGAAATACACTCAGAAATGGTTTTATTGGGTACAGTTTAAACATTCAGCTAAATACGAGCTGCTGCTGCAGACTTAGGTTGCCTTGACTTTGGTGTTGTATTTGGAAAGGGGATGTGTTTCCTGATTTGGCCTGTCGCTCCCTGGGTAGTGATAGCACTGGATCTTTTATCCAGCCTGCTTTTTCGAACATTAGCATACACACTGTAGGCTCTGCATGTGGATGTTGTCCGGTGGGAGCTGGCCTCTTCCGTTTGGTGGATCCCTATCTACTTCTCCTTATAACTGGGTAGGTGCATCATTGCTTTTGCTTACTTTATGTAGACATGACAGTTTATGTGAATAATAACATGCTAGTATTTAATTTCTAGATTCGAAGACTCCTATCTAGTTATGCCGCGCCCTGTGCGAGAGATATTCAGATTCGCTAGAAGATTTCCTTTTCTTTCTATCTTTCCCCCTTTTTCTTTTCTTTTTTCTCTTCCTTTTCTTGCCCTTCTTCTCTCCCCTATACGACAATTGTTTCATGTTGCTATCAGCGGTTCTTATTATACTCAGGGACGTCAGGTCGCTCCCTCGATATCATTGTGATTCTATGTGATGTTTGACTAAATGGATGCCTTCTCCTGTTTTTTTTTTTGGCTTCCCTGTGTGTATTACCCCCTTTTCTTCTTTCTGTACCCTATTGAAAATTTTCAATAAATCAGAATTTAAAAAAAAAAAAATGGAGTCTATGGGAGACGGGCATTCCATTATTCGGCACTTTCTTGATAACGGGTTTCTAGATAACAGATCCCATACCTGTACTAATAACACAAAACCTCTGCAACACCACCTCTATAAAATGTGTGGCGTCTGGCATTGTAGTACAGATGAATATAATCTGTAGAAAAGCTAAAAATAAAAAAAAGAACAAAACAGAAAGTTACCTTGCTGAAACTTCCAGCCATATGTTACAATCTTATATTGATGTGTTTTGTGTCACTATAAAAGTTCACTCCTTGTTTTAATTTCTTTTTAAATTGCATTTCTTTGAGACTTATGTGAGTAAAATGTCATTTTTAAGTAGAAGGAAGAGGTTATAATTTTCTAAAACATTAATATGGTCATAAAAACCTAACTTGCCGTTCCATCATATATTACAAAGAATATGCTGATGGCAAGAACGTTTTGCGTGTTAACATACCACAAGATTAAAACATCATTTAAGAGCTGCAATATTGAGTTTGAAAAGCCGGCAATTTTTTTTTTTTTTAATTCTTGCAAGTTGTTCTGAAGTCATCATAACTCACACTTGTATGGTTTTTAACTTTAATGAAACAATTTTCAACTAGACTGGGATTAAAATAAATTCTATTTTGTAGAAACTTATAGAACAGCCCCTGCAAGAGCTATAAAAATGAAATGACTCCCATCTTTTTAATGTATGAATTCTTATACTGTGCAAATCAATACATCAATCAGATTCACACCATCATCTAGGTGCAGCCTCAGTTCTCTAAAGCTGGTTTATTTCCTGTGATGTTTATCTTTGAAAATTCCATTATTAAAAGTGCTTTATTTTAAAGGAACACTGCCATTAAAATGTACTGGAGCCTATTCTCATGCACTGGACAAATGTACTAAAAATATTTTGTTTTCATGTACACAGCTTGTTCACAAAAACAGAATTCTGCAGAACCTGATCTATATATATGCTTCAATATCTCATAAATTTTACTCCACATACTTCTATTAACGGTTTACATCTGATAAAGTATGAGATGTTTTTTTCCACTGAATTGCCACTCGAATCTGAATCTTTATATGACAGTAGTGGGGACATTGATTATTACATTACAAAATGCATAAAGGCATAATACCTTAAACATTAAAGACACTAGAGTGATTAAGGCTAGATATGCTAACATATGGATCATTAACTTACAACAGAAAAGCTGCTGGAGACATTATTTACGAAAATTAATTTTTACCTGTAAAAAGCTCAACCTAACTCCCATCCATTGAATTTTGGACTATTTCAAATATTTCAGGTCAAAATAATCGGAATGAAAAACTCAAATTTTTGAAGCTTGCAAACAAAGTAAATCATACAACTATATTGAAGTTGCCATTAGGAAAACTTAATTCTTTCTCTAAAAATTTTAGTTTTTCCCTAAAAAAACTTGACTTGAAAAAAATTTTAATTTTCATAAATAACCCGCTATAAGTAACAATACAAAGCTAATTAGCAATTAATTCAGATTCATATTAAATGGCAGCCCATAAAAATACATGCAGATATGTAAATGTTTGCCTTAATATTATTATAACAGTACTCATTTTTAGTAATGCACTATTTATTTCTTCCCTAATTAACATTCACATTGATACAGGGCATTAATAGATTATGAAATTGAATGAGTCTGCATACATTATGTGTGCACGCTCAATACAAGATAATTGGGAGTTTAATTTTAATATGGGTGACAAATTGCTCTCACTACAGAACAAAACTACTATATACATATAAGGTCAAAGTTAATTATTTTAAATTGTGTTAAGTAGTCATGTAGCATGAACTAAAGTAAATTGTTATTAAAAATGCATCACAGATAATTAGCAAACTTAAAATTCATAGATGCATGGGGCCATTTGTAAAATGAATATTAAAACAATAACATTATTGTTTCCAGAGTAAGCATGCTAATTATCCTCCTAATATGCTGCTGCTAAGTACTCAGACTCTCCCCTTCCTATCCCAGGATCAGGTTTGTAACCTCGGGTTCAATTTCTAACTGAATACACTATCTGTGTGGCATCATATACTCTTCCTAAGTTTGCATTGATCTGGTTTCCTCTTTATATTTAACTGGCAGGGACAGAAATTTGAGTGAAAGACTGGCAGTGTCATGCAATCTTCATTTTAAAATATTTCTTACAAAAGTTGCTGTGAGAAATGTATAGCTAATTCTCCTAGTGTACAATTACTCAGCTAATTTCATATGCATTATCCAAGTTTCCTATTTTGATAGCATAATACATAGCACGGGTTTTCTTGAGCACCTAGTACTGAAACAATATCTGGTGAAAGCTGAAAATCCTTAGCATCAAGAAGTGAAGATATGAATTCACTGAATTGTTTTTCAGTGCATAATCACTTCATTTTATATATATTTATATATGTATACCATGAACATAATACAATATTAACAAACTGTTGGGGTAAGATGTAGTTTAATTCAGAAACTGATGATTGTAATTGTAGAGGCCTGTTTATTAAAAGTCAAATTTAAGTGGTTTTAGAGGTTTTGAAAGTATGATTAAACTCTATTCCTCTAAAGCTTATGAATGCCATGGAATATATTAAAAGATCTGAAAAAATATGAATGGAAGCAAATGCTGAACAACGCACTAAAAAATACAAAAAACCCAAAGCCAAATCATTTAGGTTTAATATAAAGACATTGGGATGGGAATTGTCTTGGGGCTGGGACCTGCAAGGTGCTGGGCTGACCATAAGATTTCTCTGATACTCTGAAAAATGAGTACTAGTACCCTATTTAGGTACTATGGGCTAACTCAGTTTAAGGAACAGTAACACCAACAAATTGAAGTATTTTATAGGAATGACAATATAATGTACTGTTGCCCTGCACTGGTAAAACAGGGGGGTTGGCTTCAGAAACACAACTATAGTTTATTTACAAAAGAAAAACGGCAGCTCAATCCCCTAAAGTCAATAATGCACAAATTGTGGCTCACCCGGTACAAAGTAGGACCCAGGTGTACAAACCCCGGGTCTATCGTATTCGGGTGTAGCCTTAACCAGTGTGTGGCATACAATACATTTTCACAGCAATCACATGAATAGCTTCATCACAGATGATGTCAGGTGGCCCGGGTGCAGCACCCGAACCCGTAGCTGGGGGAGTAATATCAACAATTTGCAAAGAAGCATGCACTCCAGGAGCCAGCCGATGTCATTAAAAGCCTTTATTCAAAAACAACTAAAACAAACAATCCTTGCGCGTTTCTTTTTTAAAGAGACAGTACTTCGACTATCGAATGGTCGAATAGTCGAACGATTTTTACTTCAAATCGTTCCAGTCGTAGTCAAAGGTCAATTTGATGGTCGAAGTAGCCCAAAAAATCATTCGAAATTCCAACTTTTTTTATTCTATTCCTTCACTTGAACTAAGTAATGTGCCCCATGATGTCTTAGCTGAAGTGAAACAATCACTATCTTTTTTTGTTAAACAATTAAATGCTGAAAAATTAACAGTAAAATTGTAAACAAAATTGTAAAAAGAACAGAGAATGAAAATTTGAAATTAAATAGAATCATTCTAAATTAACAGTACAATATGTTTCATAACATTTACACATCAACTGTTAATTTAGAATGATTTTATTTAATTTTAAATTAAAAGTTGAAAAGTTCCTGGGTGTACTTTATTATTATTCTGTTTTGATTCTGTACTTTGACCACTGCCTTAATCCTGACCACGATCCTCTGCCGCCTGCCTTATGAACTTCTGCCTGACTTTGCCTCGTGATTAACCCTTTGGCTACTGTAAACTGAACTCTTGGTCTAGTGCCTCCTCCTTGGTCCGGACTTACCGTTACTGGAGCCGCAAGGCCACTGACAACTCTGCAGTTAGCTTTGCTTTGGGTGGTGTGCCCAATCCATGGCTCTAACCTTTTTATACTATTGTATTAGGGAAAAATGGCTATATTCCTTATTCCCATCACTATCAAGTAATAACTACAGATATTACTATTGAGTTAGGTCCTACCTACTATTGAAAATTAACATAATATGTTTTAAATAAACAAATTAATATCATGTAAACAATGGATGTGTATTTCCTGGAAGAATGAAAACAGTTTTAGAGCTGACCTTCAGACATTTTAATTAGAATGAGCCAACTTATGATTTTGGCAAGCGTTATACACAAGAAGTTTAAATTCCAACCAGCAAAAAAAAATTATATTCCATTGATAGACGGCAGATGTTAATGATAAATGTCAGATAAAGATGAGATGTTGCAATGCAGTGAATTACAACCTTCAGAACAGTTGTGGGAAGGGGGGGAGAAGACAGTTAATGAAATTATAAGTCCCAATGAATTCCTTCTTACTGTATATTCAAACATGAAAAACAGGCTGCAGCTGTGGAAAGAGTGGTGTTGTTTAGACAGAGCTCAGAAGTTGTTGCCGATTACAATTGGGGAGGTATCTATTAAGGGTACAAAGAAAACAACATTAGTTAGTGTTTGTGGAGAACATCATTTTTGCCTTTTCTTTTGATTAGGAAATATGTACTGTATGGTTTTTGGTGTTTCTTGCACTAATTTGAAGTTGAAATCACAATCCACTTCAGGTTCAGCACAGTGAAAATTAATGATCAATTGACAGAGAAGTACTCTGTATAAACAAAACCCCTCTCTTCCCCAAGCTGAATGCTGTGTTAGACATCATGAGCAGCTTATTATATACTGGAATTCTCAGGGATAGTCCATGTCCAAAATGGTAGACTTATTATTTTGTTATGTAAGGTGGTGTTCCATTTACCATTGAATGAAACATTCAATCCACACTCATATGTCAGCTAGAGTTAGAAATGCATTGCAATAAAGTTTAGATTGCCATCTTATTTTAGCAGTTGGGCAAGGAATACTGTTTAATGCAATAAAGGTCAAAATAACACTACTGAAAATGATTATAGGGCATGGAGGCTAAGAAGTTAGCACTGCTGTATTTCAGATTGATCATGGTATTAATTCCAATTAGTGATGAGCAAATCTGTCCAGTAAAATTAGTGAAACACATTGAAGTCAATAGACGCCAACATTTTTCTGAATTGGACAATTTTTTTATGCTAGCGACAATTTTCTCTCACTCCAAACGCATTAAAATTAATGGGCATTTTTTTCTGCTGCAGTTTCAAGGAAAAATTTGATGATGGTGAAGTGCCGAATTTTTCTTCAAATCCATGCCTGGCAAAAAAAATTGCTCATCACTAATTCCAAACAGGTGCTTTCTGAAAGGAGTTTGTGTGCTCTTCTCCCCGCTTGTATTTGTTTCCTTTTAGGCTGCAAAAATATTCAGGTGTTTTGGCTCCTAATGAAATTCAGTCTAGTTTGTTTGGGAACTTTGATTTTAAGCAACACTAGGGCAGGGGCTCATGTGGATGATAAGAAAACTATACAAAGTGCCATGTAAAGTGTATGTTATTGCTATATATAATATATATAGGATAAGTATTATCATGAACCAATATCGCAATGTATATTAAAATAAATGAGGGAAACAAATGAGGCCAACTGTGTAACCAAGTAGAAAATCCTAAAGACTCTATTCGGTTTAAGTTTCTACAACTACTGAGGTGACAACCGGAGTGAATTTCTTAAAAGGAAACCTTAAAGGGATCCTGTCATCGGGAAAACGTTTTTTTCAAAACGCATCAGTTAATAGTGCTACTCCAGCAGAATTCTGCACTGAAATCCACTTTGTAAGTGGAAATAATAAATTTCACTGGATGCAAACTAGGAGACTTTTGGTAATTGAACTTAGATGCAAAATCCCTATAATTGCATTATTATCCGTATTAATATTTGACAGTGGCCAAATGAAAGTTTACTGTAAGTATCTTGAATGAAGTATGCATCTTAATTGTTCCATCTTAATTGTAAAGAGTCATAGGAGACAAAAGTTTTTTAATGACACAAGCTTTAATTAATTAGTGCTTCAATATAGAACACGAACAGCACCTTCTTGATATAATAAAAAGGCCTTTATTCAAACATGGCACAGACCAATCGTAGCAACGTTTCGAGCCGTCTCTGGCTCTTTATCAAGCTAGATAAATTAATTAGTGCAGCAAAATTGCTTCTGATAATTGCAAAATAATAAATGCATGTCAAATGAAAATCAATTATTGAATTTCAGATTCTAAATTTATTTGAGCAAATAATTCATATTTTGCACCAACATTTCAAGAAACAGATTTTATGCTTGTAGTCTTCTGTCTTTTTTTTGCACCTACTTCTAAGAATATCTTTTTTTATATAACTACTTCAGCAGATGCATTTTCTTCACTCAGTATAGTTTCATGGTTTATCAAGTTATTTGTTGTTATAGTTTATGACAAATTGATTGGTTTAATATATCTTTGGACAGTTCTACATAAATGAACGCTGTTTGTAGAAAAAAACTAGAATTTTTTGATATTTATTAAAACCATGATGGTGTTAAAAGTCAGAATAAAAACCTGCTGAGTTCATGTAGAAGTCAACGACAGACATTTTGAGGGTATCCTGATCTGCTCTGGGTTTTTTTCAATAATCCAAAAATTTCAGATTGTAGTTTTCGCCAAGAAATCCGAAAAAATCATACAATTATAATTCTTCACGCACAAGAAATTTTTGTGAAAATTTAATGATAAATAGGGGGAGAAAGTCAGTGTGGATTTGGTCGGAGTGGCTTTTAGAAAATAGTGAGAAAACTTTGAATTTTGATAAATAACCCCCACAGTCTACAAAAAATCCTTTAAATTTGAATTAAACCTAGTAAGATTGCTTTGCTTCCAATTAGGATTATTTTTATCTTAGTTGTGATCAAGTACAAGATACTGTTTTATTGTTACAGGTAAAAAGGAAAATGCTTTTAAAAATGGAAATTATTTGATTAAAATGGAGCCTGTGGGAGATGGACTTCCCATAATTCAGAGCTTACTGGATAATAGGTTTCTGGATAACGGATCCTATACATTTACTATATGAATAAGTGCAGTGTTAGCAAAACAAATATAAAAAATCCAGCAAATAATGTGCTTCGGTCCATCATTGGTATCCATTTCTGTTCAGCAGAGTCAGAAGTAGTAGAGTGGAGTTCAATCCCTGAACACTAAGGGGGTTATTTACTAAAATATGAATTTTTCTGATTAATTAATAAAAAAAATCAGACCAAACTGGAATCCATGATTTACCCATATTTATCATTTAAAAAAACCATGAAAAATCGTATTGATAAAAAAACGCCACTTTTTTGGACTGCCAGCTGAAAAACACAATTTTTTCACATTGTTGCATGAAATCCGCAACTTTTTCGGATTTGACACCCAAACACTCTGAATTTCTCATGAAATCGTCCGAAAAGCCCAAAATATTCAGATTATTGTACAAAACCCAGCGCAGTCAATAATATCTTTAAATTGCAAATACTGTAGGTCCTCTGCCATTGACTTCTATAGAACCTCGACAAGTTGAAGACTTTTCGGATTCTGACTTTTTGCACCCTCATGGTATAATAAATCTCGAAAAATTCAAGTTGTTTTTCACTAAAAATTCTGATTTTATTGTAAAAAAAACTTTTTATATCTATATATAAAGATTTATAGCAGTCTGAATGTTAAACCTCCATATTATTCACCTATAATATTGTTTGAGCAAAGTTGAGCCCAAGAAATGTAGAACAAAAAAGGGTAATCCTCCAAAAAACAGTCATTCCCTCATAGACCATTCATAGGCAAGTTCTTTTAATCGTTATTTCGGATAAAAATGGACAATTAAGGGAAATTATATTGCCACTTAGAAAACTGAAAAATAATACATTATTATTGAAAGTCTGTTTTTTATATCTTGGGAAACAGGGTAGACATTTACTTTTTTACCTCGGTATATGGGATAAGATATATAAGAATAATACAATTGTGGATTTGCAAATCAAGTGATTTAGTAATACAAGGCCTGTGACCTTCATCTCCCAGATGCCAGTGTTAAAAAATAGGAATCCAGCACTTCAAAAATTAGAAATATTAAGACCTAAACTGTTATTGACTCAATTGCAAAAATAATACATGTGACCCATACAGGCAGCCTTACCAGAACTTCATCATAGGCAATGATGTAATGTGTCCACAATCAGCAAGTAGACAGCACCACACATGAAGCATTTTCTTTAAAAGGCCTTTATTAAAAAGGGCTTTTTTGGACAGATATATACATCAGCCTTTCCTCAAGCTAGGGGAAAGGATGATGTTAACCTGAAACGTCGCTGCTATATATCTGTCCAAAAAAGCCCTTTTTAATAAAGGCCTTTTAAAGAAAATACTTCATGTGTGGTGCTGTCTACTTGCTGATTGTGTGTACAGAACAGGTGGAAGTGGCCACCATAGACTTGCACCTTCTTCTACTGAATATCGTGGGTGAGTGCTGACTTCAAATTTTTTACTAAATGACATAATGTGTCAGCAAATGTGAAATATAAGGCTATTAGTCACCAAGAAGTTGCATTGCCACAGAAAAGCCACAAGGTCACAGGTTGAGTGCTTTTATATAGCTCATGGAACTCTGAGGTGACCACTTTTAAAAATCAGTAACTCATATAATTTATTTTACAGGTGTTGTTTATGACTTGTGTATGCTAATAATTGAATTTTTCATTCAAATCATGATTGCTAACAATAATCCTCATATTACAACATACAGGGCATGCTGTGCCATATGATTTACTCTTTGATTTCTGAAATGATGATTGAATGCAGGTTGTTATTTTGTGTTACGGTGCTAATAAGATTATCAGTAAAGGCAAAGGAAGTTCAGGGGGAGTGCTGTGCTCTGTACATGAGAGGATAATGTTCAATTCAGAAAGTGACCTAAGGGTGACCTCCGATGTGCAGGCATAGTGCATCAATCATCCCACATGGCTAGAGTGCACTGAAGGCAGAAAGGGAACACACAGCTCTGCTCTAACACATGATATATTAAATACAAACACAGGCAACACACTAACAATGCTTTTTTATGACACATTACTATTTTGTTGTTAAGATTGTTACACAGATAATTGACTTCTGAATCTATTTAGAGTAAACAGCTATAATTCTCTTTTTAATATTATAATACATTTATATACTGCACCAATGTTGGACTGGGGTGTCCGCTCCCATGGGAACTGTCACCTCAGGCCCCCCTGGGTGCCTTAAACTGTCATTAAACTTGCTGCAAGCCTACACCCCTCGACCCTTCCAGTGCGCTGTGTACCTCAACTTGACAAACTTCTTTGTGACGGATCTGACCCACATCGTCACTTGTGTCACTGCACACAGGGCAATATGAAATGTGCGACTGCAGTAGGTAAAAGATGTTGGGTCAAAGAAGCACAATAATAACCTGTTCCTATTTTAGAAACTATCATCATAGGTTTTTGTTATTTTTTTAGAATACGGCTATCTGTGTGCATGTTAGTATTAATAACAGTTGCCCTTTAAGCAAAAGTGTATCCCTAGCCTCTACATTATTTGTTATGTTATTTAGCCATCTATATGGAAGTGGGAGGGAGCTGAAATATGTGATATAGATACTGCATCTACAGTATATACCCAGTTGGAGTAAGACCATTTTGTCTTTAGGTGTGTAAGAATGTGAATTTTAAAATTGAAATAGTTAATTTTTTTAAAAAAAGTTATGTTGAGGTACTTTCTATTTTATATCATTAGATGTATAATTTTCTATAGGCAAGATTTTAGAAGTAATGATACGGTTCAACCACCAGATGGAACAAATGAGTTAATAAAAACTCTGAAAAGAATTGTTGGGGTGTCCAGGGCTGCCACCTGGGACTTGAGACACCTGTCAGATGTGCATCATTGGAAAGTAAGATTTGCACTGGAAGTCAGCTTACATAGACAGAATTATGCCTACTTAGGACAGGTGTTGCTATGCAATACCACAATAAAACAGTGTGAGCTAGGGAGGACAGCTAGAACAAGCAGCTCTAACCCCACCAAGGAGTTAGTGGGAGTAGCTTCTGGCTGGTGACCCTTCCAGTTACAGAAGAAGTAAATTGGACAGTGTAGTATTAGTCATTAAGGTGCTTTAATAAGAAACCGGCTGTCATCACAGAGTGCCTGGCAAGTCTGGTGTCATGGCATCAGCCCTGTAGAATATAGAGATATGTTTTATTCACAGGGGGTTGAAGGCAAGAATGTGGAGATAAAAGACCAGAACCTGTGAGAAGCGTATGAGAAATTCTGAAACCTAGCTGTATTAAAATTGTTCCTGGAACTGATGAAAAGCTTAAAAGAAACTGCAAAAAAATAACTGTGGAAAATTGCTACTGTATGAACGCTGGCTTCCGGCTAGGAATAAAGTTATTGCTTAATCCTAACTACTAGAACCCAGTGATTATTTCTATTGATTTCGTGGAAAAGTACAAAAGTATTTTAACAGCATGGGACTGGTAATGGGAGAGTTCCCAAGTCAGCAAAATTTAAGTTAAAGTTAAATGGCTTCTATGAAATGTAAAGATTGTTTATACTATTACATTAAGTCAAAATGCATCCTAAATACACCACTGTGCAATGGGCAGATCCCTAGACATTATCATGACTAAACACATAATAATCATATGTGATTTTGCAATAATAGTGTAACTGATCATTTCCTCATTATCTAATTACAACAGTGCCTTTTTAGTCCCATCCTGAGCTATAAAAAAAAACACAATTGGCAAATTACTAATGCAGTCTTTTGGTTTTCTTATAGAGGACATTTGTAGTATTATCCGAAATTAAAAAGCTAATGATGTTTGCAGGCTATTAGGAAATTACTACCATTCTTACAGTAGATCTTCTAAGCTTGCCGAAGTGGAGATGTTCCAGTTGAACAGAAATAGACAATTAAAAAGGAAAAACCATTCGCTTAGCAGTACAAACTTCGGATATACAGAATTAAAATGCTGCTGGAATTTTTCATTAAAAAGACACTGCATTTTGCTGCATCATCGTCATACAATAGAGATGAGAGTTAAATCTTAGTACTTATTTTTCTGATATCACAAGTATTCAAGAGAAAAAAAGAAAATTTCTGAAGGTTTACAAAATACATGGTACATGGGTGTTTGTGATCCCATCAATTCTCAAGTAGATACACAGCCAACAAAATACCAATCTCTGCAAACAGCTGCTTCATATTCAATTAAAGGGCATGCTTTATCTATTGTAGACAATGAATCTCAGGCTCAGGAACACTGACATCTGTGTTACCAAGTGATATTTGCCTGCCAGGATTGGGCTACATGTTGCCATAGTTAGCCAGAACCTTTTCTGCAGAGAGGGTTATTGCAATTTTTCCACTAGATAAGATAAATTTAATTTCTTAACATTACTAAAGCAGCTCTAAGTAACCTGCCACTTACTCCCACCAGATACAAGGTTCTCACATAACATTATAGCAGGATCAGCCCTAATCTGCCCTAGGCTGCATGGTCTCCATTATAGGGAAACATAAACAAAGACATAACAATCTTTTGATGTCATGTGGTTTACACTGGGCACTACAGCACAATAAGTCTCTGAATTAATTTCAAAGACACATTCAAAGAAGTAACTAGGTGGGACAAAATCATCATAGACAACTAACTAGATAAAGTTTACATACTCTAATTAATTTGAATATTAATTGCAGGAAACTGAATTTCCTGGAGTTTTTTATTAATAATAATAATAATAATAATATTTATAATGATAATGGTAAAGGTGTAAATGGCAGAGAAAAACAAGACACTCTTTAAAACATTTAGAACCTGATGGACTGATGCACAATAAACTCTGAAACACATAGCACAAATGTTTACCTGGCAATTAATGTCTCTGGTGAACCAATGGCCAACTTAGAATCAATGACATAAATTTCCCTGTAGCTGCTAAAAAAGAATTATTTAGCACAAATGCACGAATGTTTTCCTACTGAGTCCATTATTTCCACAAAGAGATTGTGAGTGTCAATTAAAGATGAATGACTTTAACAAGAAACTGCATAAATATTTTTTTACAGTTTAATTATTTAGTAGCATGTTCTGGTTTATGTATATCTCTGCTTCATTTCCTTCAGTATCTGACATCAAATCTCTAAAACATACTGTACAAATGAATTAGGAAACAAACCAGCAGCTTTTGAAAATCTACAGTACATATTTAGGAGCCTGATCTAAATCACTAAGACCAAATCATCATGGAAAAAATTGTGCATGTAACAGTATCTGCATTGCATATTTGGATAGAAGGACATGGTTCAACTGCATTATATTTAGAGGGCAAGATCCTGACTGTGCAATGTAGCATTGTTAGATTTAATTACATATCTGTCAGCCTATCTACCCACCCATAACATTGTTGAGCTACACCTTTTATCTAACAAATATCAAGAAGAAAAATGTATTTTTGAATTTCCAGTCCTCCATAGTGATGGGCGAATTTGCGGCGTTTCACTTCACCATGCGAAATTCGCGAAACGGCAAAAAAAACGCAAAACGGTGCCGGCGTCTCGTTTTTGACGCCGGCACCCATTTTTGACACCGGCGCCCATTTTTGACGCCAGCGCCCATTTTTGACGCCGGCGTCCCTGAAAATTTTTTTTGACGCTGGCAAATTTTTTTTGGCGAATTTTCTCGGGTGTTTCGCAAATTTATTCGCTGGCTGCGAATCACGCAAATTCGCCGCAAATTCGCGCCTGGCGAATAAATTCGCCCATCACTAGTCCTCCATACAAAATAATAAGTCAGGGCCCATGCAGAGAATTCTTGTCTGGACAATAGCTGACTACATAAACGCCAAGAATGGGACCATAATTGATTGACATATGTTAATTTGAAACTTTCTACATGCATTAAATTTCTTCCTCAGATATTTTGTCATGCTCTAGTAAAATATACTGATGCAGTGCAAGGGGATCTGGTGAGAATTTAGTGCATCTTTAGTGCATGTTTTCTTGATAGCCCAAAAAATTTTCATTGCCTGTTTCTTATGGACGTCAGCTTGGCATAAATCATCACTAAGGGAGGAACTCCATGATACAGCTGTGTTTTCATCCGTCAGTCAGGTAAATGTAGTTCTTAACTGCGATTTCTCCTTCATTTCCTGTTATCTTCAGAATATCTGACACATCGCATGCATTCCGACGCATGGCGATGTGTCTTCACCAGCCACATCGTGGAGTTCCTCCCTTAAGGGGAAAGTAAAGTCTAAAATAGAATGAGGTTAGAAATGCTGTATTTTGCATATTAAACATAAACATGAACAACAAACTTTCTCCAACTCTGCAGAACCAGTGGCTGCAGCAAAATAATTCTCCAAATAGAATCCAAGTTTATCTGTTTAAATCTGGCTCCATGATCTTTGTACCTGCAGCTGGAGTTGGAAACAGTAAAGGGGATGTAAAGGCAAAAATCAAATCCAATACAAATCTCTACACAGTCGCCGACTGCTCTAAATGGAAACAAACATAGCTGTTTGAGTTCTGCATGGCTGGGAAGTCAGGATTGGGGCTCCCCCTGCTGTTCATAAGAATGATTGTATCCCTGCAAAGCAGTTAGGGACAGTCTGACAATTCCTATCCACAGCAGTAAATGAAGGGAGAAGGAAGACGTATATTGGAGATTTCATTAAAGAAAGTAAAAATTGGATTTTATTTTTTTGCCTTTACATCCCCTTTAAATTGAATGCAATAAAATAAGTGTTTCATGTATTTGTAAATAAAATGTGTTTATATCTTGCGTGTGCTTTGGTCAGTATCTCTAAAACCATTTATATGACATAGCTCCTTTGTAACAATGGAGGCAGTTATGCAGGGTCATCGGGCCCACATTACATGATCAGTAACAGATAAGCTATTTAGGAGGTAAAGCATGCGCAAGTTCTAGTAACCAAAAGTAAATAATCAGCAGGTTTGAAAGTAAACACCTAATTGGTTTGCTATGGGTTACCAGACTGGGTACAAAAATATATCATTGATTGCTAGATATGTCTCAAACATATGGCTTTCATACAAAAGTCTATCAGTCACAAATTCTGAAGCACACACACATGTTTTAATCATTTCAATAAAGCATTTGAAAATTGTTTGCAAGGATATGATTAGAAGCATAGGATATCTGTCAGGCATGCCAGAATTATCTGGGTGCCAAAAATTCTACAATGTGGTGTTAAATATTAGCTTGGTTTGAACCAGAACAGCTTCTTAATGCTGCTTGTTTCTAATTAAGAATTTGACAAACCCAGTACACAACAGGGAATAACTAAGTGTACTTGGAGAAAGAACAACCAACTTCTAATAGAAGCTGAACAGTGCTCTTAATAATGAGCATTATTTTAAAAGAAGATCAATTCTTTGACCTCCATAGGGATCTTTTATTTCAGGAAAGTTTCTTTTTGCTTACTTTAAATAAAAACACCATGCATTATTGATTAAAGACACAGAATTCATTCTATATATGTCAGATTAGACCAGGAATTGACTAACTTGGAATGATAGAAGTTGTAGCCTAGTTTTCAAGTCAATATCTTTTCTAAACTTTATTTTTATTGTGTTGGAAATATTTGTGCACTGTACGTACAACCTATAAGCATGTATACACACTTACACACAGACAGAGTATACTTCATCTGTACTTCTTGTTGTCTTAATCTATACTTCTTGTTGTCTTCAAAACAATGTTTATAGCTTTATTTATATGCATTAAAATATATTGCTAGATTTCTAAGTTCACCATAGTTAACTTTTCCTTGGTAAAATGTAGTTGCAGAATTGCATTAATTGGTAGGGCACCTGTTGGAGATAAATGTAAAATCATTATTATATAAATCTAAATACAATGTAAATGGCATATAAATGAATTCAACTTGAGTTGTAAATTAGGTTGCTGCAGGGATTTAATAGTCAAAGCAATTAAACATTCGAACGTTAGTACCTATAATAACATATGTATTTTCTAGGATTACTTGTTTATTATAATCTATGAAGGAGCTCTGCAAAAAATGACTTGGCTGATGCCCATTGTGAAGTTTTATATGCAGGTGCAAGTAGAAATGCAAAATGTTTATAAACTGTTATCAATTAATAATGTTTTGCCTGTATTGAAATGGGACACATTGTGTGGGAAACATATCTTTACGGGGCCTGTACTGCAGTCTAGGATGAATTGCTTGCCTTAGGCTTATTTGTGATTAGCTGCAACACTTTAATTTGAGTTCTAACATGATTTAAAATCAAATGTGATTAATAAATTTATTAATGTATCAATTCCTAGTAAAAAAATGCTAACATATAAAGCAAAGAAGTGCATCAAAGGGCCCAGAGATCTACTGATTTATGTGAATAAAGTGCTGCTTGTATTCTGAACCACTGTAGGGACCCCCAATAGGGGGCAGGGAGGGTTACATAGTTACATAGTTACACAGTTAAATTGGGTTGAAAAAAGACAAAGTCCATCAAGTTCAACCCCTCCAAATGAAAACCCAGCATCCATACATACACCCCTCTCTACTTTTAATTAAATTCTATATACCCATACCTATACTAACTATAGAGCTTAGTATCACAATAGCCTTTGATATTATGTCTGTCCATAAAATCATCCAAGCCATTCTTAAAGGCATTAACTGAATCAGCAATCACAACATCACCCGGCAGTGCATTCCACAACCTCACTGTCCTGACTGTGAAGAACCCTCTACGTTGCTTCAAATGAAAGTTGCACATAGTCATCCAAATGGACTCCCTCTAGCCTGTTTGTGATTAAATTACTTAAACTGGGGATTGCTACTGAAAGAGCCTTTTTCATTACTAATAATTTCCATGCCAATCTCCCCATGTGCCACCAGCCTTAGGTCTAAACAACACAGGAGATTTTGATCAGATTTGTTTCTCAGATTTTATCAGATTTTGCCACAACAGCACAAGATTATGGTAGATCCTGCAAAATCAGATTCCCTTAGTTACAATGTAATGTCGAATGGTGGGCTTGAAGCATCTACATCCCACACTCCATGTATTTCAATGAGAAAAAAAAAGTTGATCAGACACCATCAGATTTTATCTTGTCAGATGAAAACGCAGCATGCAGTGTTCACAAAATCTTCCATGTAGAAAATATAGTACAGAACACATAATATTTTTTTATTTTTCACATATTTTGACCCATGTGACTGCATTCAACTTGTAGGGTGTGTTCTGTCAATCCAAAACCACCCTACAAAATCTCCTGTGTAGTGTAGCCTAAGGGGGTTATTTATCAAAGTCCGAATTTATCTCAATATTTTTTGAAAAAAAACTCAGACCAAATCAGCACGGGTTTTTTGGGCTTATTTATTAAAACACTTTCCCTAAAATTTTGTTTGCAGAAAAAAATCCGAAACAATCATGAAAAATCCGATTTTCACAATTTTTTCAAGATTTTTCATCCTATTTTCACGTTTTTTTTGGATTTTTCACTCAAAAACTCCGAATTTTGATGGATACTTTAGGGTATTGCCAAACACCCAGCGCATATCAAAAAATCATTGGGACTTCTCCCACTGACTTATATGTAACCTCGACAGGTCTGAGTTGCCAGATTTTCTGATTCTGACTTTTCCATCCTCAAGGTTTAATGAATTCAGAAAAATTCGTGATTTTTTAAAAGTCCGATTTTATATAAAAAATCACGAATTTTCTGACTTTAGTAAATAACCCCCTAAATGTATGCAAAGCACTTAGATGTTATGGTGTTAGTTATCAGTAAAGAATATACTAGCAACAGAATAATCTGAAACATCAAATGTCTTGAAGATTAATCAATAAAAAAGAGAAATTATATTTGTTTATTTTCCATAAACTGCATGAAACTGCCTGAAAACAGGAAAATAAATTGGAGCACCCCTAATTTTTGAACCATCTGTCTGTCTGAAGGAGTTTAATCATTTAGTTACTAAAAATCATTCGATCGAAGGATTAAATCCTTCGAATCGTTCAATTCGAAGGATTTTAATCCATCGATCAAATGGTTTTTTTTCGACCTAAAAATTGTTAGAAAGCCTATGGGGACCTTCCCAATAGGCAACATTGCACCTCGGTAGGTTTTAGGTGGTGAAGTAGGGGGGTCGAGGTTTTTTTTAAAGAGACAGTACTTCAACTATCGAATGGTAGCATAGTCGAACGATTTTTAGTATGAATCGTTCATTTCAAAGTCATAGTCAAAGGTCGAAGTAGCCAATTCGATGGTCAAAGTACCCAAAAAAACATTCAAAATTCAAAGTTTTTTTATTCTATTCCTTCACTCGAGCAAAGTAAATGGGCCCCTCAATGTCCAAATTATTTTCTTGAGGTGTATTTCTCCTTTAATCCTTCCACTTCTATTGGTGACATGCATGATTTGTCCACTCAGTTACCACCACCGTTTGGCCAAATTGCCTACTTACAAACTGGAGGTACAGTATATTGCCCGTAGTGTTAACAGATCTCTCCCTTTTAAGATTTGTTTTGATGTAAGGACAGTAGTTATGTTCGACTGTGTTGCTAGAACTGTTTAGTAAGAGAATGCAACAGGATGGTAGCTTGTTGTTAATTAATATAATACTGTGCTGGTACTATATTTCTTAAAGGGAACAAATGTTGTGTGCCACTAGATCATGTTAGAGGTAGCAGTAATGTTAGTATTAAACCAGGCAGATAAGCACACTTGTGAGTATAGCCTATCAATGCAACAAATGTTCACTGTAGATGTTTAACGTTCTTAAACATTCAATGCTATAGAAGAATTGTGCTGCTAAAACCAGTGATTCATTGACAAATGCTTCCAGTGAGATCAAAAAAATTAAGGGGCAGATTTAGTAAGGGTTGAATAGTAAATTTGAAATCGAATTTTCAATTTTTGTTGGTGTCAAAATTCACACATTCAAATTTAATCCCCCAATTTGAATGTGAGATTTATCACACACATCGACCATAGAAACAGTTCTAAATCGAATATTCGCCAATTCAATTCAATCAAAAAATCTTTGAAGCAGGCACGCAGAAAGGCAAACTTCCACCTGGCAAATGTTTTCAAAGTGTAAAAGTAGTTTTATTGTATCCATAGGCTAAGGATACAATAAACTACTTTTTCACTGAACATGTTTGCCTGGTGGAAATTTGCCTTTCTGAGTGCCTGCTGCAAAGATTTTTCAGTTGTCCGCTTCCTATGCTGAGGGCTCGGGGCGGTGCACCTGGACCACTTTCTAAATGTGGCGAGTTATTAGAAGAGCCATGTGCTCAGACAGCAGAGATTAGCTTGATACTACTTCATGGAGGAGATAGTGATTTCAGCCACAAAGATGTCGGGACAGGAGGCCTTTGAGGCTGGGGTGCGGTAGCCCCATGTCTGGGAGCTAGACCAGGAGGGTCTGAAGCTCCCTGATTCCAGAATCTGGACTTGGAATGCTCGCGCGATATACAGTGCTGGGAGCTACAGTTCATAAAGTGAAGCAAGCTACAAAGTGCTTGGATAAAGGATGTCATCACTGTGGATGCCTGCTCCAGCTCTGTGTGAGCCCCTGGGTGAGTCTGCCTGGGGAAGGTAGAGGGAAAGAGAGGATCCAGTATGTCTTCCTTTTGTGACCCTTTTTGTCTGCCTGCCACGTGGGAGCAGCACTTTGTCCAGTTGGGAAAAGTACCTGGGGCAGGTAACGCAACCTGGGAACAATGTACTCTTTGGGGAATGGGAATTAAGACTCTTGTTACGGGACTTTGCCTGGCATGGAGGGCCAGGATCTTGGACTGTACATATTCCCAGGGGAATGTAAATGTGTTTTACTTTGCCTTTAATGTTACATAAAGTTATTTGTTATACAGTACTTTGTGTAGTTCAATGTTTTCCTAATGATGCTGCCCGCAGGTATATTCCCGGATCCCATTAGGTGGAGGCACTGCCAGAGAGGAGTTTCCCAGCAAAAGGGACTCAGGAACTGCATTGGTAAGAACTATGTGATGTACAACCTTGGCACCAGGGGGGTGGCCAAAGGGGTTACACTACAATTATTTAAGTATTTATAAATAATAAGTATTGATATACAAAATAAAGTATTGCTTTTATTTTAGGGAATTTATAACCAGGATGGTGGTAATCATAAGGTTCTATGTCATTCAGTTATGGCTTACTTTCTAATTCTGAAAAGCATTCAAACACTGACATGCTCGAGGGGGACACAGTTAATGCATAATTTATGTGTATGTGGAATTCTTGATGCAAAAATCTATTTTATCACAGCTCAAACTTAAAAGAAATCAATATCTCAGCAATAATACAAGATTTCAGGCAATATCTTATCAGATGCTGTAAAACATATCTAATACATGAAATATTAATATTCGACATCCAATCTGATATGTAAAGGCTAGAATTTCATAAGGTGACACCTATGGTAGGGTAAATCTTAGCAATAGCAAGGGTCCCCCAAACCATCAGGAACCTAAGAAGTCAGAAGATGTATGCCCATAGTCCATGAATTCTAATTATTTACTGTAATAAAAATACATTTGGGGAAGTTTAACTATATTTGATGCACATTCCTAGAAAAAAACCCTTATGACCTTTTTTCATTATTTTGTACTTAAAATTAAAATTGTTCTGATAAAAATGTTCAGTCTACTGAATACTAAAGATAAATTAGAGAACTCTATACTTAAAAAGCAGAAACTCTTTCCTCAGTAAGTTTCACCACGAAAGTCTACTAGAAATTTCTTATGGCCATTTCATTTATTTATTTAATTACAAGATTAAGTGCAATTTGAAGTAAAATTAAATACTATATAACACAGTCAAAAGTAACTAGACTTTTGCATGGTTTTATATGTTAAATTATTGTAAAACATACAGTTAGTGATGGGTGAATTTATTCGCCAGGCGCGAATTCGCGGCGAATTTGCGCGAATTTGACGGCGTCAAAAAAAATTTTTCCCGAAAAAACGGACGCCGGCACCAAAAACGGGCGCTGGCGTTGAAAAAATGGGTGCCGGCGTCAAAAACGAGACGCCGGCGCCGTTTCGCGAATTTTTCGCCATTTCGCGAATTTCGCGCGAAATTCGAGAATTTTACGGCGAACCGAAACGGCGCAAATTCGCCCATCACTACATACAGTGAATTAAATAGAGTCTATTCCAGGAAAAGTAAAACAAATAATATCATGGTGTAATGCCACTTATTTGCAGAAGGCTTTATCTAGCCTACAATCAGTTCATAGCATGACTATGTCGATATGCTGAAGTACATTATAGTAATATATTAAGTATAGAAAAGCTTAGAACATAATGTATTATTTAATTATGTATTTAATGTAGACCACTTTCTAGTGGTAAAATCAGCTGGTGAATGTATTTACACACCTACTCATTAAGTTAAAATTAGAATCCACGAATATGTATCTTAGTACCACATCCCAGTATATATAAAAAGTCCTTACAATGACACAGATGATAAAGAATTTATTTTTCTAAGAATCAGTAGTTTCTTAAAGAACACAATTTTCAGTGGGTTAATGTTTTATAATCACTTATCCGTGCTTAAAATTATTGTTAGAAATCCCCTATTCTTAATTGCAGTTGTATAAAAAGTACTTTAGTATGGCACAATGCCTGGAAACTCTTTCAGTACATTACACACAAGATGATCCAGCCTCTGGATCTTCTCCAGGACAAAGCCTGTGATGTATAATTAAAAACATTCAATCAACAATTAACTCCAATCAAAGAATAACATGATAAAGAAGGACGATACATCTAGTTATCTATCAAACAAAATATAGGAATGCATATTTTATAGGGAATTATATACTCTTTATAGAAAAATATAAGGATGTTAGAAGTCATAGAGGAGTATTATTGCCAATAAAAAGCACAAGACCGAAAGCTAAATGTATTTCTAGAGGTTACAGAACTATGTGAGTTATACGCATATACATTAATTTTTACATGTGACACGAATTCTCATTAACAGCCAGTTAAAAATTATAGCGTTACAATACACCATAATGAGCATACATGTATACAGTATATGTGTGGTTTTTTTTACAACTCTACCAAAACACGTACAGTATATACTCAGACTTGTATATAAAAATGTCATTACTAAAATAAGAACACCAACATGTTGCTGTTTCCTTCGCTGCTTGTGGCAACAGCTTGTAGTTTACAAAATATTCAGTTGACATTGAATATTTATGGCAGATGGGGTTTAAAACAAAACATTCCATACCAGTACTAAAATGTAAGCACTATTAATTTTTTTAAGATATAGCAGAAAATGTAATCTTTATTTAGTTTCAAGATGCTTGTAATACAATTCCTATCACAGTGTCACTTGCTCAAAATGATACATTTTCATTACAAAACAAACATAAATTGTTCAGTTCAGGAAATATGTAACAGTTTCTCTAGAAAGGATTGCATAATTGATTTACAATGGGTTATTTGAAATAATTAGGCCAGGAATCAAGCAAATAGTGAAATAGCAAACAAGAGAACAATTATAAATTGCATTAGAGATAAGCCAATTTTTAAATTTTTAAAAGTTGCTTTAGTTTTAATCTGACTGGATATTAACACAGAATGTGAGAAGCTCAAGCTGTAGGGTACTAATTTACTAGTCGTATAAATATATATTAAAGTATAAAGCCAATACAAAATCAATCATATCTACCCCTTAGCAGCACTGCAGAAAAGCTTTGCCATGAAACGCCACAACTCTCTTTTAGAGATGCGAGTTTAAAATAAAAAATAAGAATACAAGTCTCATATAATACTTCTTAGTCCTTGCCATTAGGGTGACAATCTTTGGCTGATTTATTACTGTCCTATCCTCTACTTGCAAGAGAACAACGAACAAGTAAACAACACATATTACAGAAAAATTAATTGTTATTGTGTTTTGAAGATAAAAAATAATGTTCTTTATATGCCAACCGCTTTGTCACAAACAATCAAGTTAATGTTCTGTTATTTTCTAAATTAAAAACAAAAGAAGGAAACCCACGCATCTGTATTTTTGTAACTCGCTTCACATTACAATTGCAAGAAATACCCTGCTCATTATAATTATATACATTAGAGCAGCATAATACTTGTTTGCCCACAAGTCCTGTTAGGATTGCCTTGGTCTTGTGTCTTATGAGAAATTAAAAATATGGGACACTGTGGCTTCTAGTTATTTTGAAAAGGAGCACACTACAGTTTTAGTAGTAATTATTATAATAAATCAATGAAGCAAATACAAGACAGGTCTCAAGTTGGGCATACATGGAAAGATCCACTTGGCGTGATTGTAGAATGAGTGAAAGTTTCCCAGATAGGCCTACATTCAAGGTGGCCAATATCAGGCTGATCTACTTCGCAAGAGGCATTCAAACCATTGGGCACAGTGGGGAAATATTAGCCTATTTACATGTTATAGAGCTGAAGGAGAGGGTGGTAGATGCTTACTGTACTTCCATTGCTTTTTAAAAAAAGGATTTTTTAACATTAAAATTTTGGGGGGGGATTTTTCAAATCTGAATATGCAGATTAGGGTTCAGTATTCCAAACAACCCCAAAATTATGGATTTCATAAATCCATCAATAAAAGCATAAATAATTCAAGGAAAGGATTACACTGCACAGCTTTGCATATCTGTGTAATGAATTCATCCCTTGGTGATGGCTCACAGTGTTTTGGCGCCCACGGGAAATCTCCTTGCCTGGTCGATCAATCATGCAATCACACAAAGTTGCTTTCCAGGGCAACCTTGGTAAATGCCAGAGATACTGTAATCTGTCCTAGACTTTTTTCATTTATTTGCATTTTACATCAATGACTTTTATAAAATGCAAAACACTACAACAGCTCCATGTGCCATTGACCCATGAATGATTCCCACTTCAGCTGACTGAATAATGATGCATTTATTATCTTCTCATCAGTAACTTTAAAAAGTGTTTTATATTGTATTTTAAGGGGCACATTTAAATCCTTCAACTTCGAATATCAAAATCGAAGGATTTACCGCAATTCGTTCGATTGAACGATCAAAGGAAAAATGGATCCTTCGAATTGAACGATTCGAAGGATTTTAATCCATCGATTGAACGATTTTCCTTCAATCAGAAATTGCTAGGAAAGCCTATAGGGACCTTTCCCATAGGCTAACATTGGTGCTCGGTAGGTTTTAGGTGGCGAAGTAGGTGGTCGAAGTTTTTTTTAAAGAGACAGTACTTCGACTATCGAATGGTCAAATAGTCGAACAATTTTTAGTTCGAATCGTTCGTCATAGTTGTAGTCGAAGGTCGAAGTAGACAATTTGATGGTCGATGTAGCCAAAAAAATACTTCTAAATTTGAAGTATTTTTCATTCTATTCCTTCACTCAAGCTAAGTAAATGTGCCCCTAAATGTAAAATAATACCATCCAGTCTGTTTGGACGAAAAACATTTGGTCTTGGGTGAAAAAATGTATAATTCCATTTGCAAGTATTAGAAATATCAAATGGCATCCCCCTCAGACTTCATGTGTGATGTGATTATTTGCATGGTGGGTTGATCAACTGACCTACATTCAGTTTAGTAAAGCCTGTATATGGGAATAGCCAAATTGCCTGGATGATTAGATCACAAAGGAATTTGCCTGTATGTAAGCGACTTTGAAATATGTACATGTAGAAGTTGAACTTGATTTATACCAAGAAGTACCTGCATAATATGAATCATATAAAGCACCATGTAACCAAAATAAATCATTAACATTAAAATTTCTAACACCTAAAAGGGGTTGATTACATCTGCAACTGTGGTGAGCTAAGTTGTTTTCCCCACAATGCATATTTTTTTCCTAGAATTCCAGTGCCATTGCAAGGGAGGGCAGCA